>NC_142014.1:36134265-36455098 GCF_049901735.1 Notechis scutatus
GGTCGGAGAATCCAAAGCGTGGGACATACCCAAGCTAATTGTCCTGAGGGTGGGCCAACTCCTTGTCCCAAGCCCCCATCTCCATGTGAACTCTTCGTAGCACTCTTTTTCCAAAGGATGCTTCTGCTGATGCAAATGTATCCAGTTTACAATTTCTGATGAATGGAAATGGTGATGACCATGTTGCTGCCCTACAGATCTCTTCAATTGAGGCCTGTGTGTTCCATGCCACTGATGTGGCTGCACTCCTGGTTGAATGTGCCATTGTGTTACCCGGCAATTGCAATGATTGGCTTTCATAAGCTTTTGTGATACATGTCTCTTTTTTTTTAAAAAGAAATTTTATTCAATTTTCAACATAAAAACAAAAAGCTCTTTTTATTGGACAACATATTTCCGGGTCATCACTTTTACATACAAATATGACAGTAGTTATACATTCATATATGCATACTTAATTCTATTATTACCTTTTCCATTTCAAACTTTCAGAAAGGAGAGAAACAAACAAATTAATCCTAGTCTCTTACATGAATCTCAATCAAAACATCTTTTCTTTTCATTTCAATTATTTCAAATATAATCCTTTAATATTTATTTTAAAAATAAAAGTAACAATATATGTTTGCCTAATAAAAAAAAGTTACCAATGTCTCTCCTTCCTTTTAATAGTCTGTATTAGCTTATTAATTTAAGTAGCTCTTTAATCTGTCATATTTTCTTTCCATCACACATTCTTTCTATAGATTCCAGATTAATACAAGTTTTAACACAAAAGAAAAAAGTATAGGTTTCCCCCCTTTTACTGCTTGGAGTGTGACACCTCAGTGGTTAAAATATACCTTTATTCCATCATCTTAATTCCCAATAAACCATTATTTTTAAGTAGTTACAATAATCATTACATCTTTTCATTTGGATTCTGCAACATATTTTCCCCTCTTAATTTTATTTCTAATTTCAAAAGAAGTAAAGGGAAAAAAATGACTATTCAATTTCTGGTCACTGATATTAACCTCATTTTTAAACATTTCACATCATTTCAATTTCTTCAATAAGCCTTAACTTTTCTTTTGAGAATAAAAATAAAGATATATATTCATCTAATAAGAGTTATCAGTATCTATCCCTCTTTTAATAATCTATATTACTCTATTTTCTAAGTATTGTTTTTAATTGCAAATATATTCTTGTTACCCCTTGTCACCCTGCAGAATCCCCTTTTTAATTCATCAACCATTATCTCTGAAAAAAACTATTTCTTTTCATCATTTTACTATTTCCGTAGTTCTTTATTTCATGCACCTGTTTCTTACTGCCTCTCTTCCCCCTCTTTTTCCCATATCTTTTCTCATTCTGGTTTATATCCCTCTCTTTCTTGATATCTTTCCCCTTTTCTGCTGGATCTTTCTACCTCTCCTAATTTCACAGGTATTCCCTTTTTTGATTACCTTCTTAAATCTCAACTTTTTAGCCTTCCTTCTTTCCCCTAGTCTTTGTAGTGTTCTTTGTGATAATTGTCTATTTAAGACGGCTTCTCCTTGAATCGACTCCTCCTCCTCTAAAGTTCTTTCTCCTTGTTCTTCAATTGCCATTTCCATTTCTTCCAGCACAGAGCAAAGTGATTCCCCTCTTTCCTGTAGCAGTTCTCTCATATTTTTAAGTTCCATTTTTAATTTGCGAAGAGATATCATCATTACACACTCTTATATTTTGTAATTGTTGAAGTCCACAAAAAACACTTCTACTTTCCTTCTTTCTTCTTCCAGTTTTCTAAAGTTCTCAGTTGTTCCAGCCCATGGTCTATACCAAAAACGTCAATCAATCCCACAATCAGTCTTTCCTTGCTTCTTTCTTTACTCTGGTTCAGCTTTCACTTTCTAAGATTCTTACTTTGTTTCAATATTTCTTTAGTGTTATATCGACACCAGTTCATACAGAAACAGGATGCTTTCCCTTTTGTTTGAGTTTTAAGTTTTTGTCAGAAGACGGCAATCTCCGTTATGCAAAGTCCTCACCTTTTTCCCTTGTTTTTTTATTTAGGGTTTTTCGAAGCTCAATATTCTAGCGCAATCCAGTCTCCAATTTGTAAATGTTATTATTATTATTTTTTGACAATCTTAAGTCCAGCTTTATTTTATGCCAGAAGAATTTCAGAGTTGGCAGCATTATCCATGAGGGAGGACCTCTGTATAGTTCACCCGAATAGGGTAGTATTAAGATTAGACCCGACCTATATCCCAAAGATCAATTCTACGTTCCATAGGGCACAAGAGTTAGTACTACCAGACTTCTGCCCAGAACCGGTCCATAGCCTAGAAAGGAAGTGGCACTCCTTGGATGTTAGGAGAGCTATATGCATTTATATTAAGAGAACAAGGCCCATTAGAAAAACAGAAGCATTGTTTGTTTCATTTAGACTGAGTTCGTTGGGACAAAGGGTTTCGCCGTCTACCATAGACAGATGGATCAAGACATGTATCACAAAAGCTTCCGGGTTGAGCCCTCCTCACTGACGGACCGTAGATTGCGACTGTCCGCAATCGTTGGAGAGCCCCGATCATTACAATTAGGGGCTGAAGCTGCCTTGGAGGGGCGGCGGAGTAAGGGGAAGCTGCAAGCCAGGTTGATGGGAGCCGCATCTCCCCCCCTGGGCTTGGTCTTTTTCCCCCCGAAGACGACTGCAGCGGTGGTTTAAAATGGCCACCCCAAAGAGGAGGACACAGCTGGATTAAGATTTGTGCAGGAGGGAAGAAAGAGGTGGATAACATCTGAACCGGGACAACTGGGCAATACAACTAAACAAAAGTACCCCGGATTAAAGTAACATGGAATTTTTAAGAAAAGAAAAGTGAGGGGCGAAATTACAAAGGGACAGGGGGAAAAAAGAAAATATTTTTGACAGCTAAGCAGGGCTTCGAACCGGGAAAGGAAGAAGCTGGAACTAAAGATTTAACTAAATTGGACAAAAATATTTTGGGAGTAAACAGGCAAACAATAAAGCTGGACTTAAGAATGTCAAAAAATAATAATAATAATAAAGTTTACAAATTGGAGACTGGATTGTGCTGGAATATTGATGTTCAAAAAACCCTAAATAAAAAAATAGGGGGAAAAGGTGAAGACTTTGTATAATGCCACCTTAAAAACTTGAGCTCAAACTTTAACGATCATAAAATATAAGAGTGTGTAATGATTATATCTCTTCACGAATTAAAAATGGAACTTAAAAATATGAGATAATTACTACAGGAAAGAGGAGAATCACTTTGCTCTGTGTTAGAAAAAAAATGGAAATGGCGATTGAAGAACAAGAAGAAAGAGCTTCAGAGGAGGAGGAGTCGATTCAAGGAGAAGACATTTTAAATAGACAATTAACACAAAGAACACTACAAAGTGGGAAAAGAAGGAAGGTTAAAAAGTTGAAATTTAAGAAGGCAATCAAAAGGGGGAATACCTGTGAAGTCAGGAAAGGCAGAAAGACCCAGCAGAAAAGGGGAAAGGAAGATATTAAGAAAGAGAGGGATATAAACTGGAATGAGAAAAGATATGGGGAAAAGAGGGGGAGGAGAAGCAATAAGAAACAGGTGCATGAAATAAAGAAATACAGAAATAGTAAAATGTTGAAAAATTGTTTTTTCAGAGATAATGGTTGATGAATTAAAAAGGGGATTCTGCAGGGTGACAAGGGGTAATAAGAATATTTCTGCAATTAAAAATATTTAGAAAATAGGGTAATATAGATACTGATAACTCTTATTAAAAATCAAGCAGGGAAAATATGCTGCGGAATCCAAATGGAAAGATGTAATGATTATTATTGTAACTTCTTAAAAATAATGGTTTATTGGGAATCAAGATGAGGGAATAAAGGTATATTTTAATCATTGAGGTGTCACACTCAAAACCATAAAAGGGGGGAAACCTATACTTGTGGTTTTTTTTAGTGTTAAAATTTGTATTAATCTAGAATTTATAAAAAGAATGTGTAATGGAAAGGGAATATGACAGACTAAAGAACCAATTAAATTAATAAGTTAATATAGACTATTAAAAGCAAGGAGAGACATTGGTAACTTTTTTATTATTATTAGGCAAACACATATTGTTTATCTTTATTTTTAAAATAAATATTAAAGGATTATATTTGAAATAATTGAAATGAAACAAAAAGATGTTTCTATTGAGATTAATGAAAGAGGCTAGAATTAATGTGCTTGTTTCTCTCCTTACTGCAAATTTGGAATGGAAAAGGTAATGGGCGTTGGTTCTTACCTGATACGCCCTCTCGGCGAGCCGCGAGGAGCATCCAGAGACTGGGATGTGCTTCTGAGTCCTCTTCTTGCAGGCTGAGCTTTAGATGAGGAAACGCTCCGCCCCTCACGTGGTATCGCAGCGTCTCCCCAGTTTTTGCGATAACGAGAAGAGAGGTTATTAATTCTTTCTAATCTACTATTGGCTCCTTGGCTGAAGCAAGATTCCCCACCAGACGGAGAAATTAGGGTGGGGCTGGATGCTCTCGCGGCTCGCCGAGAAGGGCGTATCAGGTAAGAACCAACGCCCATTCTCCTCGAGCCGCTCGGAGCATCCAGAGACTGGGACATACCAAAGCTGGGCTGTCCTACGGGTGGGACTCCGTCTGGCCCGAAGGCCCTCCGGATCACTGATGACCCTCTCAAGACCCGTCGGCCAAAAGAGGCCTCCGCTGAGGCGCGTATCTATTTTATAATGTCTGATAAACAGGGACGGAGAGGACCAGGTGGCTGCCCGACAAATGTCAGCGATGGGGGCTTGTGTGGCCCAGGCCCGAGGTGGCTGCACTTCTGGTGGAATGGGCGGTTATTCCACCCGGAGCGGGCAGAGAATGGGAAAGGTAGCACCTCGCAATAGTAGCCCTGATCCAGCGACTGATGGTGGAAGGAGAAACCTTAAGCCCCAGTGACCTGGGTTGAAAGGATAGGAAGAGGGATTCCGACCTTCGCATGGATTGAGTGCGCTTAATATATACGCAAGGCCCTTCTAACATCTAGGGTGTGCCAGAGGACCTCCCTGCCCCTGGAGGGCCTAGGGCAAAAATTTGTAGAACCAGTTCCTGTGACCTATGGAAGGGAGAGTTAACTTTGGGTAGGAATGTGGGGTCAGGACGAAGGACCACCCGATCAGCGTGGAATACACATAGATCGCTCCTAACTGACAAAGCTGCTATTTCCAAACTCGACGAGCAGAAGTAATAGCTACTAGAAAAACTACCTTAAAGGTGAGAAACTGAAGGGATGAATCCCTCAAAGGTTCGAACGGGAACGTGTGAGAGAAAGCGAGGACCTTGTTGAGGTCCCATGTGGGGAACCTGTGAACAGTGGGAGGGCACAGGTTGGTGGCACCCCTAAGGAAAGATCTAATTCGGGGTGATGAGAAAGGGAACCGTAGTTATCACAGGAGACCACGGTTGAGAGGGCAGAAACTTGTCGTCTCAGGGTGTTAGGTGCGAGCCCCTTACGAAGGCCTTCCTGAAGAAAATCTAGGATCTGAGCCACAGAGGGAGAGGGGATCAACCTGAGACCCGCTACACCACTTGCAGAACCCCTTCCAAGTGGCATCATAAATTCAAATGTAGTGGAAGGTCGCCTAGCGGCCAAAATAGTGTCGATGACTTGACTCGAGAGATTCTCACTAGTCAGACGGATCCGCTCAACCTCCAGACGGATAACTGGAGCCATTGAGGCTCCGGATGCAGAAGGGGCCCCTGAGAGAGGGAGACCCTGTCCGGGGATCCTCCATGGGGCGCTACCGATAAATTGCGGAGATCCGCAAACCACGTCGCCTGGGCCAATAGGGAGCCACCAGGAGAAGGTCTGCCCTCTCCTGAAGAAGTTTCTGTATTACTCTGGGAACTAACGGGAGCGGAGGGAAGGCATATAGGAGCCCTGGGGGCCATGGGCAGCGCAGAGCATTGTGATTCTCCGACCGGTGAGATGGATACCGGGAGAAGAACCGTGGAAGCTGAGTGTTGGACGGGGAGGCGAAGAGATCCACCACCGGAAGGCCGAATATTCTGGACGCTTCCTCGAATAGGGATGGATGGAGACGCCATTCTGCCTGGTCCACCGTGGCCCTGCTCAGCCAGTCCGCCTGAGTATTGTCTACTCCGGAGATGTGTTCGGCTTTTAGTGATAGGAGGTTGGATTCTGCCCAGCGGCAAAGGCGCTCGGCTTCCCTCATTAGCTGGATGGACTGGGTGCCGCCTTGCCTGTTGATATGGGCCTTGGCCGTGGCGTTGTCCGTGAGAATGAGGACGTGATGTTTGCGGATCTGAGGAAAACTGCGCGGGCCAGATGGACAGCGTGAAGCTCTAGCCAATTGATGCTGCACCTTTGCTCGGACGGCGACCATCTGCCCTGTGCCGAGAGGCGAGTCGAGATGGCGCCCCAACCGGACAGGCTTGCGTCCGTAGTGACGGTGAGTCGTTGAGGTTCCGCGAAGAGGTGGCCTCTGTTGATGGCGGATTGGTCCACCATAGAAGAGGCGTGAGGACCCTTGGAGGACCCTGACTCTGGCCTTCGAGTTGCTTCTTCCGGATCGTTGGAGCGGGAGCAGGAACCACTGGAGGGATCTGCTGTGTAGACGGGCCCAGGGAATAATAGAGATGCATGACACCATTTTGCCCAACAATTTAGAGAGGTCCAGTAAGGCCACCCTCCTTGAACGCCTGATCTGTTTGACCAGGGCTTGAATGCTAAGGAACCTCTCCTGGGAGAGGAAAACTCTTTGAGAAACCGAATCAATTATGGCACCCAAGTGGTTGATTCGGGTGGAAGGGGTAAGTTGGCTCTTTTGCCAATTGACTAGAAACCCGTGTGCCTGTAAGGTGGAGAGGGTGACCCTGGTATCCCTGACTGCCTGGGATTTGGACGGGGATAGAATAAGGATATCGTCCAAGTAGCAGTGGAGGCGGACGGGAACGCTCCTGAGATGAGCCGCCAGGGCCGCCAGGACCTTGGTGAAGGTCCGGGGGCCGAGGCCAGTCCAAAGGGAAGGGCCACGTATTGATAATGAAGGCTATTATGACAGAACCTGAGGAATTTGAAATGGGAAGGCCTGATTGGAATATGGAGGTATGCCTCCGAAAGATCTATGGAAGATAACCAGTCTCCCCGCCTGGTGCCTAAAAGAATTGATTGCAAAGTGTGCATTTTGAATCTACGCTGGATAAGGTGACGGTTGAGCCGTTTCAAGTCCAGGATGGCTCTCCAACCCCAGAGTGTTTGGGCACCACAAAGAGATGGGAGTAAAACCCCTTTCCTCTCTGATCCGGAGGGACAGGTTGAATGGCCTGGATGTCAAGAAGATGATGGATGGCTGCATCCATTAGTGCACATTGGAGGGATCCCTTGAGGAGGGGATGGGAAGAAACAATCAGGGAGCGGACCTGAACTCCAGGGCGAGGCCAAACCTGATTGTGTCCCTAACCCATGCATCGGATGTGGATATGTCCCATTGGGCGGCGAAGTGGCTGAGGCGGCCGCCAATGGGGGGAGGAAGAGGCTCTACCTTCTGCGGTAGGGCCTTCCTCCCGATCCCTAAAGGGTCTCTTGTAGCCGCCACCGCGTCTGGATCTGTCGCCCGGGTCCGTGCGGTCCTGGGATCGGAAGGAAGGGGTCTAGGGTATCTGGGCGGGAAGGGGTTGGTAGAAGGGGCGTGAAAGCTCCTCCGAAAGGGCTGAGAGCCCTGGCCTCCGATCTTCGAAAAAGGGAGGGCAGATACTTTCTCTTACTGCGCCCTCGACCAGCAGTGGTTCCAAAGCTGGGCCAAACAGTTTATCTCCCGTAATGGGAGCAGTGGCCAGCTTGACCTTATTCTTTACGTCCGCCTGCCAGTGTTTGAGCCATAGCATGCGTCTAGCCATGACGTGCGACGTGATGGCCCTGGAAGAAAATTTTACCCGACTGGTAAGTGGCGTCAGCCGAGAACTCGGCTGCAGCCACTAACCGCTATATCCTGGTGAGCTCTGAGATTGGAAGCAGGGATGTGGTCCTTGAGCTGACGTAGCCAGCGGATGAGGACCTCGTGAAAAATGAGGCGGCCGTAGCTGATTTAAGATAGGTGAGCCCTGCGTAGCACCTGCTCCGCCCGCCTGTCCTCAGGTTTCAAGGCCTCTAGGGCCTCACTAGGGAGTAGAGGAGGAGGCTAGACCCACAATGGGGTCATCAACCTCCGGGATATTCAGAAGGTTAGACAGAGCCGAATCGAGATTAAAGAATCTCTTGTCTTGGCTAGAGGGAGTGGGAGGGGTCCCTGAGGAGGTAAGTTGCTTCGCTACCAGATCTACGAAGATGGGAGGGATGGGATGACCTCAGCTTCCACCACTGGTTGGGTGAAAATGGAGTCTTCCGGGCCCTCTGGGACAGGGGGGTTTCTGCAGTGGACTGGGAAAGAAGGCCAGAGACATTCTTGGCCTTAAGGAGGAGGGACTTGAACATATGCGGTTTGAACAGCCCCCAAAGGAGGGTTGGTCGGGGAAGGGTCCTCGTCCTCCGACATCTCCCCTCCATGATGTCAGCCTCTAAGAGGGGTTCACTGTAGCGGGAGGATCCCATCCGGGAATCCTCTTCCTCTTCCTGAAATCTCCAAAGTCCCCTTCCTCCTCCACCTGGGCCCCAATCGGAGGAGGGCTGTCCCTCTGAGAGAGTACCTGATCAACTGGGGGACCGGTTGTGGAAGGGATCTGATTGATATCGAGTCGTGCTCGGAGGCTCGCGGAGAGAAGCCTGATCTTGTCATGTGTTGTAGTCCTCTGCTATGCCCTGGCGGATGGCTGATTCCATCCAAGCCCTGATGTGAGGTGGAACCTCGGAGGTAGAGGTTCATCGTGGCGCAGACCAGCGGCTGTGGGTGTAAAGGTGGCTTGGGGGTCCGTCTGGTCGGAGGTCCGGGGTCGGAAGACCTGAGCGAACTGCGCCTAGGTAGGGAAGAGGGGTCTGAGGGAGAGATTGAGCAGAGGTAGAAGGGTTTGGAGGAGGAGGTATTGGCGGCTCGAGCGGGACTCCCTTGACGCCGGTCAAACTCTTTTTCCAACGCTTTGTGGCGCCTTAAGGCGTCACGTTGGGGCTTGAAGGTTCCTTGTCCTGTCTAGAGCCCTTAGGTTCCTTGTCCTGCCTGCGCAAGTAGTGGGACTTTGCCTTAGCCTTCAAAGAAGGACGTTTAGAGGATTGTCGTCTGCCATGTTAGAAACAAATACTAGCAAAGGCGGTTGGCTCGCCCAGATCAGGCCTGGATGAGGCCGGGTGAAGGTGAAGCTGGCCCTCTCCCCTTTTGGAATTTGTTGTGTACAGAGATAACAGTAAGGTATCTAAGAAATATAGTATGTACAGAAAAATAATTTGTAATTCTTCCTTTTCCTTTTGATTGATTTTTATCTTTATTATGCTTTTGTACCAAATGTATATACAGGTTATCCGTATATATTTATATATCTACGAAAAATATTATTGTACAAAAATTATTATTATTATTATTATTATTATTATTATTATTATTATTATTATTATTATTATTATTATTATTATTATTATTATTATTATTATTATTAAGTATATATATATATATAGATAGATTTCTTTCTTTTTTTTTTTTTAAACAGTAACCGTAACAGTGAGAACTTCGTATATCTCAGTACAGGCCAATCAGTCAAATAAACACCTGAGGCCTATGGTAGAAGAAAGAGCCTCTGGCAGCAGGCCTCCAGACAAGAAAAATAAAACCGGAGGGGGGCTGCAACCGCCCCAGCGGGCTGCGGGAGGCCAACAAGTAATAAAAGAGCCAGCCAGGTGGAAGAAATGGGCAGCTAAGCTTTGACCCAAGGCCTGGGGCTCCAATTCACCGCAGCTAAAGAATTTCAAAATGGCGCCCGACCACGATGCGGAGCCAAAATGGCGGCCATAAGCTGAACCGTCGGGACGCCTTCGGGACGGAAAGGAGGGCTTTGCTGGTCAGCTCAGCGCCTAGGGCCCTAGGGCGATGACCCTCCCGATCGGTGTTTAAGGTGGGGGGAATCCAGCAGTAAAAAACGCGTGCCACGAGGCAACGCGGAGGCAGCGGCGATCTGATAAGGGGGGGGGTCGCGCTATCGCGCTGCAGCCGCAGCTTTGCCCCCAAGGACGGGGAAAATTTTCCCTTAAGTCCAGACCCTTTGCGCAGGAGGAGGAAGGAAGGCAAACCTTATCAAGACGAGAGGGTTGTAATAGGAAAGAAATGTGCGATCAGCCAAGGAGCTCTCTGAAAACACAGCCTGACTCTTCGTGGCTGAGCAAAAGACTGGGGAGGCGCTGCGCGATACCACGTGAGGGGCGGAGCGTTTCCTCATCTAAAGCTCAGCCTGCAAGAAGAGGACTCAGAAGCACATCCCAGTCTCTGGATGCTCCGAGCGGCTCGAGGAGAATAATAGAATTAAGTATGCATATATGAATGTATAATTGCTGTCATATTTGTATGTAAAGGTGATGACCCGGAAATATGTTGTCCACTAAAAAGAGATTTTTGTTTTTAATGTAAAAAACTGAATAAAATTTGTTTAAAAAAAAAAGAACAGAGAGTAATCACATAAATATACATGTAGTTTGCTTATGAAATACCTTGAGCAACTTATCTAACTAGTTGAATATGCAATGCAACAAATGTTGTTATTGTTCTATTATTCAAAGGAAACGTTAGCAAGAATGCATATAATAAGTAAAAAAGAATTTCATAAGTGTGGCTAGAAAAGTGTTTGGCAGAATGAGAATGAGCACAATATTGGGCAAGGAGGATTGCAGATTTTTGCTCTCCTGCAGCAGTGAGAAATGTAAAATGTGGAAAAGTTTAATTATATGTGGAATAGTTTGCCCCCGGGAGTTGTGGGAGCATCATCACTTGAGACTTTCAAGAAGAGATTGGACTGCCATTTGTCAGAAATGGTGTAGGGTCTCCCGCTTTGCGGGGGTTGGACTAGATGACCGACAAGGTCCCTTCCAACTCTGATTATCTGTTAAAATTTGTTAAATCAACCTTTTGGACCTCAGGGACCACCAAATTCATAATTTTAAATCCCGCGGACCACTAATATGAATCTAGCATGCCACTCACTGAAGTGCCTGGACTCCCACTGACAAGATGGGGTCCTTCGGGCACTTAGCATGGTTGCCTGTTTATGTGGAGTACATGTCAAATTAAAGTAAAATCATGCAGCCTGAAATTTGCCTATCTGCAACAACAATTATCATAAACAAGGAGGACTCTTAATATCTTTTTTCCCCTGAAGCAAATGTAATAAACAGTATAGATTTTAACATACAAATTATAAAATGCTAAGTTTTAATTCACATGTTTTTTTTTATCTAGGTCCAATTAAGAACTATTAAACTGATCATTTTGGTAGGCCTACCAGTTAATGCCACTTTAAATTATCTGAAGATGTTTTGTTATGCTTGCTGCAGTCCAATCTTTTCCTTGTTCTACAAATAATAAAGGATTACAATATATAGTTTAGAAAGCCAACTTGGTATGTTTGTTACGGCATCAGGCTGGAAACTGACTATGAATTATACTCCCTTCTCAAGAATGAAGCCAACTGGGTAAACTTGAGCCAGGCTGTCTCTCTCAGCCTTAGAAAACATCGCAAAGCCCTTCTGAAAAACCCTGCCATTTTCTTGGCAGGGTTTTTCAGAAGGGGTTTGCAATGCTTTCTAAGGCTGAGACTTGTCTAAGCAGTTGCCAGGAGTCAACACCAGTGGTGAAATGCTACCGGTTTGTCCCAGTTCAGCCGAACCGATAGTTTAAAAAAAGTTCCAATGATCAGCTGAGAGGAGAAAAAAGAGAAAAGCGCAGGATCAGCCCTCCCACCCACCCCTGCGCTTTTCTCGTCTTTATCCTCTTAGCTGATTGGTGCTGCAGGTCTCAGATGGTATAGGGAAAGTTGCATGTGCACAAAGTGCACGATCAGCGAACCAGTAGGAAAACTGGTAGAAACCCACCACTGGTCAACACTGTCTTGATAGCACACACACAAACCCCAAGATATATTCAAGTGTCATCATAAACCTTCACACACAGATGGTAGGAAAGAAGTATGTCTTATATGCATTACTTGAAGAAGTCAGCACCGTATAGTGTTTCTTAGGGATCAGATGTATGAAAGTGAAATCTTGATGTATTCCTCATAGAATATTTTTAAAAAGTTAAAATACTCTTATAATAGATAAGATTATATATTTTCATTAGAAATAGCAATATTTTTATTATTACCACATTCCATACAAGGCTATGAGATTAAATTTTCAAAAAAGTAGACATAATTATGTTAGGCAAAATAGTTACAACTGGAACAAAAATTCCAGTATCATTTCCCAATTTAATTCAGACTAGCAGCTTAAATAAGGAGAACTCTCCTAAATATGCAGTGTTTTATGTGTTAATATTCACTGACAATTGGATAACATTCTTCTGATAAATTCTATTCAAACTGAAAACAATCCCATTTAATGAAGAAGGGGAATTTACCAAATTTGCAGATGATACTAAGCTGTCTGGAATAGCTAACACCAAGAAGATAGGCTCAAGATCCAGATGGACCTTGACAGACTAGAAGAACACTGGGCCGTATCTAACAAAATGGAATTCAATGTAGAGAAAAGTAAAGTCCTACACTTAGGGCAAGAAAAAAAAAAAAAAAGAGGGGGGGAGAAAAGGGGGGGGAAAAGGGGGGGGGGGGGGGGGTGGGGGGGGTGTTGGGGGACAACGATTTAGGGGGGGGGGGGTGGGGGGGGGGATAAAAAAAGCTAATGCAATCCTAAATTGTATTAAGTTGTGGGAGCATATCACTTGAGACTTTCAAGAAGAGATTGGACTGCCATTTGTCAGAAATGGTGTAGGGTCTCCTGCTTGGGCAGGGGGTTGGACTAGAGGACCTATAAGGTCCCTTCCAACTCTGATTATCTGTTATCTGTTAAATCCACAATTATATTACATGCCTGTCTTGCTTTTACACTTCATGTCCATCAATTAAATTTGATGGTGCTTTCAGGTTCCATTATTTTCATTGATTTTTATAGCTCTGTAACTTTCATAATGTGTGTGTGTGTGTGTGTGTGTGTGTGTGTGAGTGTGTGAAACCAAAAGATATATGTGATTAAAACCAATGCAATTGAATCATGTGGAAGCTTTATCCTCTGTTTTCACTAGTTTTTTATTCTCTTGAATCTATTTTCACTGGACTTTAATCAACTAAAATTCTCCATGTATTAATTTTTCTTTAATGTAAATGTTCCTATGATCCTGGTTATTTTAAGTCCAGAAAAGTTTGCCTGCCTTTTATATATCTGAAACCTAGTTTTACACACAAACACAAACACACACAAACATGATTCAAAGCAGCTAACTATGAAATTCAGTACAAAAAATATAATTACAACCTTATCACTACTTAAAACTCATTTAATAAGAACCCCATCCTTAAACTTCAGATTGGAACCTTACTTTTCAAAAGATCAGTTCAAATGGCAAACACTAATTTGGGTAAAAAAATAATAGAGATAGAATGCCCCTTGGTTTCCCCACTGACTTTTCTTGTAAAAAGCTGGCAGGAGGTATTAGAAATGATAATCATATAACCATGGCTGACTGTAGTGGCACAGCAACACTGAAGCAGCACAACTTTACCAAATTTCAGTCCTCCAGGTGTCATGGGTTGCAGATTTTGGACTATTTTTTTAAGTTAGCTCATTTTAGGTGCATTGATGCCAAAATTGTTGCTCTGGGATACACCATTTCACCTATTTGAAAGTTACAAAAAATCAAACAGACATGCAAATTTTAGTAGTATATAGTGGTATACCTGGAATGCTCTGTCTTCTTATAGCTAGTGCTCCATCGGGTGGCTTTGACTGGTTTGCAGATTTAGTATATGGACTGTCATCTGAAACAAAGAAAACACTGACAATTTCATTTTCAAGGCTTGGCATATTCGATTGGCAATCTCTATTCACTGGATGCAACACTGTTGAAGATCATTACAACATATTTTTACTTGAAGTCAAAAGGTCATCAAACTATATGTTCCAACAACAACTCCAAAAACAAAACAAAAAAGCAGATTACCCATATCAATAAGGAAACTTCAATCCAAAAGAGATCACTCTGGCGGAAAAACAAATCTGGTCACGTTGCTAATTTCAAAAACCGATATAAAAATTTATGCCACCAGATAAAGACCGAATGCACCAATTACCACATTAAACAAGAGGAAAACCTTCTAAGCACCAATTCCACCCGTGCTTTTTACAATTTTGTAAACAACAAACTAAAGACTCAAGGTCCATCCCTCCCTTGATAGGACCTGATGGTAAAGACTGCAGCGACGACACCATTAAAGCCAACATCTTTAACACATTCTTCGGCTCAGTGTTTGTAAACAGTAATGGATCATGCCCAATGTTTCCTAGCCGTACCACAGACAACAATAATGATCTAATACATATCGATTTTACAGTAGACAACGTTGAAAAAGCACTACGCAACCTAAAACCATCTCTATCTATTGGACCGGATGGAATATGTGCCTACTTCTTAAGAAAACTATCCGCTGCCATAGCCAAACCTCTAAGCATAATCTTTGAAAGATCTTTCAGAACCAGCTCCTTGCCCAACCTATGGTTACAAGCCACAGTCATTCCCATCTTCAAAAAGGAGACCAAGCCTAGTTGAAAATTACAGACCAATCTTCTTATGCTCGTCACCTGTAAAGTCATGGAATCAATTATTAACCAATCCATCATCCTCCATTTAGAGACAAACAACCTACTCTCCAATAAACAATTTGGTTTCAGAAAAAAACTATCCTGTAATCTGCAACTCTTACACTGCAAAAACATATGGACTAATCAACTCGACCAGGGCAAAGCAATAGACGCAATCTACATAGACTTCTGCAAAGCCTTTGATTCAGTGGTACACGACAAACTACTCCTAAAATAAAATCTTATGGTATCTCTGGACAACTGAATAACTGGATAGAAGCATTCCTGTCAAACAGACAACAAATGGTCAAAATTGGGAACGCCCTATCAAATCAGTACCTGTCAATAGTGGTGTTCCCCAAGGCAGTGTTCTAGGACCAACTCTCTTCATAATCTACATAAGCGACCTTTGTGATCATATCAAGAGCAATTGCGTTCTCTTTGCTGATGATGTAAAGCTGTTCAATACCACAGACAATACTACTACCCTTCAAAAGATCTAGACTATGTATCTGAATGGTCTAACATATGGCAACTCCAAATCTCAACAAATAAATGCTCTGTCTTACATATTGGTAAAAAAAATCAGAAAATAAAATACAAGCTGAATAGTCAAGATCTTGTTGATGACCCAAGCTCTGTAAAGGACCTGGGAATACTCACCTCTAATGATCTAAGTGCTAGAGCTCACTGCAACTACATAGCCAAAAAGGCATTAAGAGTTGTTAACCTAATCCTACATTGCTTTTTCTCTGGTAATATCTCACTACTAACCAGAGCATACAAAACATTGCTAGACCAATACTCGAATACAGTTCATCAGTCTGGAATCCTTATCACGTATGTGATATTAACACAATTGAGAAAGTCCAGAAGTATTTCACAAGAAGAGTTCTCCACTCTTCTACCCGTTATAGAATACCTTACGCCACCAGACTCGAAATTCTAAAACTAGAAAACCTCGAATTACGCCGTCTTCGGTCCGACTTAAGCATGGTATATAAAATCATACATTGCAATGTCCTACCTGTCAATGAATACTTCAGCTTTAACCATAACAACACAAGAGCACACAACAGATACAAACTCAAAGTAAACCACACCAAACTTGATTGCAGGAAATCGACTTCAGCAATAGAGTGGTCAATGTCTGGAATACTCTACCCGACTCTGTTGTCTCTTCCCCAAACCCCAAAAACTTTAACCTTAGACTGTCTACTATTGACCTCACCCCTTTCCTAAGAGGTCTGTAGGGGCGTGCATAAAGCGCACCAACGTGCCTACCGTCCCTGTCCTATTGTTTCTCTTATTCTTTTATTTTTCTTATATGTACCCATTTCATATATTCACAACTATGTATACACTTGTACTTATTATCTTGTAAACAATTGACAAATCAAATAAAATAAAATAAATAAATATTTTTCAGCTGAAATCCTCAATTATTGTATTATATTGTTGCTGAACAGGGACAAGAAAGAAAAAAATGTTGAATGTTAATAGAACATTCTGAAGCAGCTTTTAACATACTATAAAATATTTACACAGAAGGCCTATTAGTTACTATTTGCATATTTACGTGTTTTAAGAAAAATGGGTGAGAATCTCAGAGAATAAGATTATTTCAGATCTTCTAACAAGACGCTACAAATAATAATAACAATAGGAATATATTTATTTTAAAAATTACAAAACCCTTGGAAATGTAACTTTTCCCTTTTCTGTTTAAAGCCTTGGAATTCTTTTGGAAATCACTTCAAAGTAGCAAAGCCATTATGGAAATTAGCTTAATTATTATAGAGCTGTATCCATTTATCACTTTTCCTCCCCATTCTTATGGAAAAGGTTTCTCGTCTTACAAGGAGACAAAATTATTAGATATCTGCAACTGGGCCCTCAGCCAAGAGATGCCAAGACCTCAAAGTAATCTACATACAAAATTACACAAGAATGGGAGAATACATAAAGTCATGAATAAATAATTTATTACTACTACTGCAAAAGGGCATCCTTTAGTTAAGAGGGAAAAATGCTCTCCACCTGCAGAGGCTAGCTCCTTAAAGTCATCCTAGAATGAAGTTTCTTCTTACTAAATGAAGATATCAGTAAGTCATATAGTATGAAGGATCTGCATTTGATTATTCATTATCATAGCAATGGGAATGACTTTCTTCACATCCCTGTTCCAGAAAATACCATGCCTGGATTCTGTTACCTGTCTTTTTGAGGAACTGGCACAAGTTCATTGATATGAAACAGTGACATTGCTTTTGTTGTGAATTATGTACAATTGAACACATGATGCACTTGGAGATTTGCCTCAAATAAGTCTTTCCCTATTGCTGTTCAATTGTTAAGTGCAGAAAAACAAGAGTCCAGTCAGTTCAAATGAATACAGGTTTATTGCATGCTAATGCTCTCTACAGATTCTTGTAGAGGACATTAGCATACAATAAAACTATATTCTCACTACTAATGGTCAAAGCAAATTGGTGGCAGATAAGAGTCAATAGAATTCAAGGTGGGCTGGACTTTGATTTCTTGTGGATGTGAAGGGACTCAAACTGATGACACATTTGTCCCTTCTTTTGGTCAGATCATCTCCTATAGCAACACATACCTAATGTGTAATGTTTTATTAGTGTTATACATTGATATATATCATAGAACCCATAAACTTTGAAATTCTTCCATACCACTGGGAGCAAACATTCTGATAAGTCATATAGTGGGTTGTTAAGTTTGGCTTAAACACCCATGTCTGACATATTGTATAGATCTCACTTAGCAACCACAGTTGGGACTGGCAAATCCATTGCTAAGCCCTGTGATAAGTGAAAAATCATGAGGCAATGGACATACAGCATCACTTCTCATACAGTTTTTAAGCAAGTCATCGTGGTCATTAAGGCATTACAGGGTCACAACTTATTATTTTACTTCTGTGCCAGTGGTGGGATTCAATTTTTTTTTTACTACTGGTTCTGTGAGCATGGCAGGGGAAGGATACTGTAAAATCTCCAGTCAGAGGTGGTTTTGGCTGCTTCTTTGAACTACTCAAAATTTCTGCTACGGGTTCTCCAGAACTGGTCAGAACCTGCTGAATACCACCTCTGTTCTGTGCTCTGCCTTGTTGGAAGCCAACTGTGAAGCACAAGAATAGTAATCATGTTACCATTGGATTCTATGATAGTAGTAAGTGGAAGAATTGGTTGTGAAGGTTTTTAAAAATTAACTTTATCATAACTTTGAATGATCTTTAAATTATACACACACACACACACACACATACAGTTAATTTATATGTGTCTTCAGTCCTAGCAAACATACAACCCTCATTTTATTCTCTTTCTCTACTCTTTCCATTGTCTTGAATTCTCAGGCTAGCCTGATTCTATGCTGGGGGAATTATGATATCTAGTGCACATCCTTCAGACAAACCTTCCTTGTTTTGGTCATATCACTGACTACTGCAAGACAGGCAATCGTAACAGCACAAAATATGTCACTCTTTGCAATGTTGTCTATTTTTTCAAAGGCTGAGAGTTTTAATTGAATTGATGTAGCTGTCAGTATAAGAAACAGAAAATAAACTAAGGAATGAAACCATTTTATTGAGACCACCACATGTAAGCACACAGACATTATTTTGCAGATGTCTGCATCTTTGTCTAGTGGAAATAAAATGACTGTGGAAATGCATTAATTGAGCTGCATGTTTTTCAAAAACTTCCAACTGCTGGTGGCCCTGCGATATTATATTTAGCTACATTATCACCGTGCTGCCTTCATGCATATTTAACAATATAGACTGAGTGTCTTCCATAATTCTGCATTATTTCCTGAAAGCTTTCAGTAATATGAAGCTTTCAGAGGCAGCGTCTCTGTCTTTGTGCTTATTGTGTGCATTTTTTACATCAGCTTTTAAACTTCAACTGTAGCAACCAATCCTAGTATTGTACTGTTCCAGTTTACTCAAAGAAATAGATTAACAAAAATAAAACACAAAAAGATTTATACAATCTGAAACAAAGATATGACTAATAAAAGTAGTTTCTTTTGAAGACCAAGTACAGGTAGTCCTCAATTTATAACAGTTTGTTTAATGACGGTTCAAAGTTACAATGGCACTGAAAAAAGTGACATGACCATTTTTCACACAACTGTTGCAGCCTCTCCCTGGTCACATGATAAAAAGTCAAATGCTTGACTCATATTTATGAGTCCTGGGATCATGTGATCAACTTTTGAGAACTGACAACAGGGAAACAGATTCACTTAACCACTGAGGCAAGAAAAGTCAAAAATGGGGCAAAACTCACTTAACAATTATTTCACTTAGCAACAGAAATTTTGGGCTCAGTTGTGGTCATAAGTCGAGGAATACCTGTTTAAAACAATAGCTATTGTTTTAAAATCTGGCTATCATACCCTAAGATGCAGCAGTTAGGTCTGTGTTACAATGATTCTGTGCTTAATTGTTTCTTTCAAAAATATTCCCCAACTCTTTACAGACTATATTTCATTTAGCAGCTCCATATAGACCTTTAATTATTGACAAAGCAATAAGACTGAATGTTGTACACACACAATATAGAGAGATTGCTAAATGATGTTTATTCAATATAAAGTTTTTATAATTAGTATTTCTACTTGATAAACCATGCAAGGAATGTAAAATAATGGTACCTTATCTATTGTCGAAACCTTAAGCCTGATTATATTATAATTTGAGAAAAAAATGAACCTCGTGTGCCTTTTTTGCCTGGCATTAATTTTAAAATATCATGGCCAAAAAATGTTTGCCTACCAAGGATGCAATTGATTTGTGCAATAGTCTTGTTGTGATTATGGCATGGGTACATAAATTTACAGAGGTAACTATCAAACAATGATCAATAACCCAAATCCATTTGGTGGGAAAGAGACCGCGAGACAGATGAAATAAGTGGACATAATCAATTGGTGTACAAAACTTACTGGTGGGCAAAAATGTGGCAGACAGAAAAGGAACAAAAGCCCAGAACTATTATTTTTTCTACTTAAATATACATTACAGTAATAGAATAATGCAATTTCTTTTTTAAAGCCTTGATATATGTAATAAAATAATAATAACTTATTACATTTACATGCTGTTCAATTCCCAGTGATTCTGGGCAGTTTGTAAATTTTTTAAAAGTTAAAAACAACAACAAAAAAGAGAGTAAAGATGGCAAAAATAACAAAGTCTGCATACTTAGAAAATAAAAATAAACATTACACAATATAAAAGGGGTTTCAATCACTCTGGCCAAAGTTCTAGACAAAGAACTTCAGGGTCCTCCGAAATCCACTCAGATCTCAGGGAAACCTCATTCCAGAGGGTATATAGAAAGTCTCTAGAGTTCTGACACCTGGCATTGTTTAATCAACGGAACTAAGAGAATACCAGTCCTTTCACACTGCATCAGCTGGGTAGATACTATGGGACACAGGCATTTCCTCAGGTAACCAGACTCCCTACCATTGTAATGCTATGTGGAAATGATCTTGGGACACATGGGAGGGGAGGCAGAGAAGAGGGGAGAAGGCAGAGATACTGCCTACTACCCTCAGATAAGCGAGAATACAGACTGCAATTGCATAAAGGGCAGAGAAAGAGTCTCAGAGAGACACTAGCTTCTCAGGCTGTAAATGCCATACAATTCAAGGTTAAAGATTCAAAGATCTGGGCAGCCCAAATACCCACAGCCACTCTTTATGTATCATATACCAACTTTCTGTCTTTTAGAAAACAGTTTTCTGTAATTTAGGACTGATATTATATTTAAAGGCATGGTCCCAGGATATTTTCTTAATCTTACATAAGGTCTAACATCTGCTTATCGGGGAATATTTTATTTCTGAACAAACTTTCTTAAGATTGCGTCTAATAAAGATTCCATTCTTTAATTCTTTCACAGAAAGACAGCAACCAACATGGATTAATCCTGCAATCTACCATGCATGCTGGCATCTCACTGAGCCAGGATTTTTTAATTAGCCTTTAGGAACTATGTGAAACTTGGCCTGGGATTTGCAGGAGGGTTTTGTGGCACATAAGCTAGAGGCCAGCATTAAGCGGTAAGCTGCTTCTATATAATAATAATAATGAAGACAATACAAGACATTTTTCCCTTTTTAGTTCTCATTGTCAGCTATCTAATTTTACAGCTTGTAAATTTCTGAATATTTATTCAAGTACTTGTTCAGTGTTAGTGCTAATATTCATAAAAATATGTTATGCCGTGGTGGTAACTTCATATTTTATGCTGGAGCTTTAGTATGGTATCTTAATCAAAGTACACATTTCTTGCCATAAAAATGCAAACTGCTGTGGAAAAAAGTAAAAGACTAAATATTAGCTTTATGAAGTGGATGAAATACCAAACCAAAAACAACTTATAACACCTTTCCTTGAAATATGTTGAAAAGCTACCTATATTATGATGAGCCAAAGATGATTTTAAGATTATACCTGTATCTATATTTCCAGACAAGGAAATAAAAGTGGATAATGCTTTCCGAAGAAGAAAAAATTAAAGTATCAAAAATCAGTGGTGAGTTGCCTTAACATCTCTACCATACTGGAGAAAATACAAAAAGAACATATAGGCACAGCATTTCATTCAGATGCATAATGTAGATGGCCAGAATTATCTGCTTCATAAACTTATAAAATGTCAACAATCTGTTATGCACATAAACTGCCCTTTCTCACAGACTTGCCAGAGAATTAGTGGACAAACTGTCAATGAAGTCACCTTTTGTTTCAATGGTTCAAAGAATCCAATATTAAATCACTAGTGGCTTCTAACACATTTCAAAAAGTCACTCTAAATAGCATATTTAGAAATCTAGAAACCCTGTTTTATAGTACTGTAGTTGAAGTTGATTCCGGTTCCTCAACATTGCTATATTTTATTGTTCAAGTCAATTTTATTGGAGGGAGGGAGGGAGGGAGGGAGGAGGAAATAGGAAAGAGAAAAAAGAGAAAAGAAAAGAAAAAAGGAAGAAAACAAACTCTTGGGTTTTTTTTTGGGGGGGGGGCAGGGAATCATTCTTTAAAAGCTATAAGGTTATAGACAACTTAAAGGATTCCCATCTGGAAGTTTAACACATCTAAAGGGCACCAAACTGGGAAAGACAGATTAACAGTTTAGCAAGATTTTAATTTTTGTAAAGGTTTACCATATATTTTAGATTTAGATGTGGCACTGGGTATTAATTTTATTATGAAGTTACTGATGTATCTTGTATAGTAATGTCAAGTGCCAAACATTACTTTAAGGGCTGCCTCCAGCTCTTCCTTGACATTTTGCCAGATTAGTCATAGATTACTCAGCATTTCATTTGAAGATCTTCTAAATGTTCAATTAGCTTTCAGCGATAGGGCTTATTGTTTCATTAATTATAACAGAAATCAGTTGAAACCTAAAAATAAATGTTAATTAAAGTAAAATGATTAGCATACAAAGATTCAGAGCAAGATTTGTTCTCTTTTCTGAGAACAATCGGGAGGTGAAATATAGTACCATGAAACATTTTGTTTTCTTCTATGAAGGGGCAGAAACATCTGGCTGTTATTTCAACACTGATTAAAAGTTCCCAGCAGGACAGAATAAAACAGAATTAAAGAAGCATTTTTCAATTAATTGTATACTGTATAGGAATAGAATGAAGAAGAAAAGAGAAAGACCTTTATTTTCAAGAATCCTTTGTACAAGATAGAATTACTCCATCATTTGCAGAAACCCAAAGCAAATAACCAGTTAGCTTTCATAGTCAATGGTGGATTTTAATGTAGGTCTAACACTTATCTAGCATAACTGGTTCCTTTTAATGGTTAACTAGGCCATATATAAGATCTGGAGAAGCTGGCCTGCAAGTTATTATATTTGTACATTTCTGTAAATGGAGATGAACTAGAGAATTTCCAATTTATTTTATATCAGACACAAATTCCATTTAGCTGCATTCTTATTGAATAGTAATGTTTCAGTATGTCAGCTAATATTGAATCTGGGCACTATATTCTTTTGCGTTATTTTATGAAATGTTGAAAGGAAAGCCATCTTGAGGTAGTGGTTAAAGTGCTGGCCCAGAAGGAAAGCCAGCTAGATGACTTTGGGGTGATCACTCTGTCTTAGCCAAACTCAACTGACAGGGTTGTTGTTGTGGGGAAAATAGGAGGAGGAGAGTATATGTTCGTCACTTTGAGTTATTTCTAAAAATAATAAAGGTGGGTTATAAAGACATAAATAAAATGTTCACCACAATGAGTTGCATATGGAAAAAGGGATGATTCAAATAAAGATCTTCCACATTCTTCACAATGCCTTTTTGTGACTTTTTATTTCATCTTAATGAAAGCCATAGTCATTTGATGAAAAATATGCACAAATAGCTGCTACTGAGCTGTATTCAGTATGGAATGAAGCATAGGTAATAGGCCCTAATGGAACTGTTCTTTTCAGCCATGCGGCAATGTTAACGACCTTTTGAATGGGAAGATATTTTTATAGCTAACTTCTAAATCACCATGCCAAATTATGATTACCAGTAGATAGTGTAATCCAAAATGTCTGGAAGATACCAGATGGCCTACTTCTATTTTATGGGATTGTCCTTTAGTTCAGATGCTAAAGTTTAATCTGTCCATGATTTAAGTCTCTGGTTTTAGGTAGATAAGGAATATTGAAGCATTTCATTGAAAATCACACTCCAAATTCCTCCACAGGACAAAAAAAAGTATTTTCTCAAGTCCAGTTCAGCACCTGATGACTACATCAACGTGTCCTTTTCATTTGGCTTGGTTTGGTTTCTTGAATTTCTTGATCTAGTCATCAAATGGGGAGTTTTTGGTGGTTTCCTACCCGTGTACATTTTCAAGGTCAACAAATTTGACCAGGTGCAGCCACTGCTTTATTCCATAAATATCTAGCGAGCAATATAAACTAGTTGAAAATAAGTAACACACATTATCTGATCTGATCCCAGGTATTATTTCTAGCAAATAACTTATAGTGAGAGTTTACTGAAATTGAAACTCCAGCCCTTTTCAAACCATGCATCCAGGAAGATGCACTGAGGATGAAACATGTAACAATAGTCCCCAAAAATAGTCCCCAACATGTAACAATAGTCCCCAACACCTAATCAACATGCTCAGATTGTGTGCATATTTCCTTGTGCGCATAAATTTGCCAATATGATTGGGAAGTAAATGTAAAGGGTCAGCATATATATTTATTCACACTCTGCAAACCTTTCTCCCTCATATACATTCATTCATTGTATATATGGACTGAGTAAAAAGAACTTCTAGCAACTCTTTTTGCGATGCCATGATTTGACTCTGAAACACAGCCTTACAAACGGTAGCCAAAAGTTCAAGTTTGCTTCCTGAGAAATAAAAGCGTCCCCTGTTTTGCTTTATTTTTTAAATGCAATCAAAATATCTATGTGGCTAATTGCAATAGGTACTCTGCACTGCTGGGGAGAAAAACATTGTCAGGCAGGTCAGGCTATTAAGACTCTCTGCTTTCAAAGTGTTTCCTCTTTTACAGCAATCTCTGTGATAATGGAGATACTTAAAGAAGAGAGTCAGAATTCCTATTACCAGCAACAATATGCATGCATAATTAGTGGAGGGGATCAGTTAGAGAAAAATTAACCATTCTCTTCCCGATTCACATATACACCAAGAGAAACTTTTTTCCTTGTTTAATCTGGCAGGACAAGAAAAGGGCATGGATGGCAGATGCCTCTGAGTTTTCCTGCCTTTTCTGGTCCTGAGCTCAAAAATAAGCATCAGCAACACTTTCTCTGAAGTTAAGCTTAGGATGTATGGTGGGTTCCTAATCCTGCCTTTCTGCTACCAAACAGGCAGTTAGGCTGCTTTCTCGCCCCCAAATTCCTGATCCTGCCTTTCTGCCATCAAGATGGCTGCGCATTCACACGCAGCGGCCCCAAGCTCCTGGTATTAGCGTGTGGTGTTTGGAATGATGCGTGTATCGATGTGTGTGCACAGTGTAAAGCAAGGAGCAAAATTTGCTTATACACATGTAGAGCTACTAAACATCAGGCTCGCAAGTCAATCCGAGATTACCAGTGATTTTCAGCAGTCCCACAACATACCAAACTGCATAGCAAGGCTTCCAGGATCTCCGTGGATTGTCATCAGGTCAGGGAGGTGCCAATGAAAGCGAAAGGAATGGAAACAAAAGTGTGGCTGTAGAGCTGGTCTGTTGGCTCAGCTCCAAAAGCAGCTCCATTAACTATTTATTTATTTCATTTAATTTTTTGTCAATTGCTTACAAGACAATAGGTATAAGTAAAAACATAGTTATGAATACATGGATACATATAAGAAAAATAAAAGAAACAATAGGACAGGGACGGAAGGCACGATTGGTGCGCTTATGCATGCCCCCTACAGACCTCTTAGAAAAAGGGTGAGGTCAATAGTAGAAAGTCTAAGGTTAAAGTTTTTGGGGTTTGGGGAAGAAACCACAGAGTCAGGTAGAGTATTCCAGACATTGACCACTCTGTTGCTGAAGTCGTATTTCCTGCAATCAAGTTTGGTGCGATTAACCTTGAGTTTGTATCTATCGTTTGCTCTTGTATTGTTATGGTTGAACCTGAAGTATTCATGGACAGGTAGGACATTGCAATGTATGATTTTATATACTATACTTAGATTGGACCGAAGGCAGCATAGTTCTAGGTTTTCTAGGTCTAGAATTTCGAGTCTGGTGGCATAAGGTATTCTGCAACGAGTAGAGGAGTGTAGAACTCTTCTTGTGAAATATTTCTGGACTTTCTCAACTGTGTTAATATCAGATACGTAATGGGGGTTCCGGACTGATGAGCTGTATTCGAGTATTGATCTAGCAAATGTTTTGTATGCTCTAGTTATTAGTGTAATATAACCAGAGAAAAAGCTATGTAAGATTAGATTAACAACTCTTAACGCTTTTTTGGCTATGTAGTTAAAGTGGACTCTGGGCCTTAGATCATTAGAGATGAGTACTCCAAGATCCTTGACAGAGTTTGGATCATCAACAAGGTCTTGACTATTCAGCCTGTATTTTATTTTCTGATTTGCCAATATGTAGGACAGAGCATTTATTTGTTGAGATTTGAAGTTGTCATTTGTTTGACCATTCTGATACATAGTCAAGGTCTTTTTGAAGTATAGCAGTATTGTCTGTGGTGTTGAATAGCTTTACATCATCAGCGAAGAGAACACAGCTGCTCTTGATATGATCACAGAGGTCATTTATGTAGATTATGAAAAGAGTTGGCCCTAGAACACTGCCTTGGGGGACACCACTGTTGACAGGTACAGAATTTGATAGGACACTGCCAATTTTGACCATTTGTTGTCAACTAGCACTGCCAAGTGTCTGTTTGAGCAACACCAGATCCTGGTGTGCTGGTTGTGTGTTATTCTTCACCACTCTCACTACGTCTCCCTGTGTGCGCTCATTCTCCTAATGGGGAATTACCTCAACACTGGTTATGGGCCCAGGCCATACCAGGCTCAGATAACTGAGAGTTGGTGTGAATATACAGTACTGTATACAGACAGCTGTTTACTGTTTAATTGTGGGTTACTGTCCTGGTAAAGATGGCACAAGACCCGTCAACAAGTCTATCACTGATAACCTGGTTGGATGGAACAAACTATGTTTCCTGGTCTAAGAAGTGCAGTCTACTTCTGCATAGAGAAGGGTTATGGGATGCAGTTCAGAATCCACCGGATGTAAATGCTTGGGATCCAGATGATGAGGATGATGCCAAGAAGCTTGCTGACTTTAAACGGAACAACGAATGAACTCTTTGTATAATTGGACTAACACTGAGTGACCAGCAGCTAGTCCATATTCGTGGAGAAGAGTCTGCTGCTAGGTGTTGGGAGAATTTGAAGAGGATTTATGTTCATGACAGTGTAGGTGCACTCATACATCTTACATGTAAACTGTTTAGAGCATGTCTTCTGAAAGGTGGAGATATGTTACCTCATTTGAACTTCATGAAAAGAACTTTTCAAGAGCTACATGAAAAGGAACTGATATTTTCAGAGCTGCATCAAATTTACATCATTCTTACCTCATTGGATGAAAGTTATGATGATTACGTATCTTCACTGGAAGTCCTGCCCAGAGATAAACTGACATTGACTGACACAACTGGAAGATTGTTAGAAGAGACAAGAAGACGGCTGGATAGGGACCAACTGAGATAGGAACAACCACAACAAGATGATTTGTGTTCAACTGCCTATACTGTTAGGAAATGTTTTTCTTGTGGGGCTAGGGGACATATAGCTAGATTCTGTAAGAAGGGAAAACAACAGAGTACTGGTAATCACCAGAAAGCTAAAAAGAATGTTAGTTTAGCTATGTCTAGCAATTCAACTGTAAACCATGATTTGTGGGTTGTTGATAGTGGAGCATCATAGTGCATTACTAAAAAATAGAGAGAGGTTTGTAACGATGTCCACAAGTAAGCAACATGTATCATTGGCAAATAGATGGAAGATGAAAGCGTCTGGTGAAGGTACTGCATATTGTTCTTGTATAAATGAGCATTTAACTATGTTATATGTACCTAAACTGAAATTTGATTTATTATCAGTAAGGGCTTTAGTTAATATTGGTTATGTAGTAACCTTTAGGGGAGATAACTGTATAATAGAGAAAGAGGGTAAAAGTGTTACTCCTACTTTAGAGAATGATTTATATGTGATACATGATGCCCAGTTGAAGATGACTAACTCGGTTTATAACAATGTTATGCCACATGATGAACTGCATTTACTGCATAGAAGTCTAGGGCACATTAACTTCAAAATGTTGAAACAAACTGTTGAATTGTCAAATTGTTAGCAAGTATTTAAACTGTAATGCCTGTAGCCAGGAGAAAAGCAAGGTTACTCCTGCAAACAGACTGAATAGGTTTAAGACCAAAGAACCTTTAGAGGTTGTGTTTGCTGACATAATTGGTCCCAAGAAACCCAGTTTGGGAGGTGCCTGCTATGTTTTGAGTATAATGGACCATTACTCACAGTACAGTTTCTGCTATCTCATGAAAAACAAAACAGAAACATTCCAACATTTCTTTAATTGGCTAAGGTTTGCAGAGAGAAAAATGAGGAGTAAAGTAATTACTTTAGTTACTGATAATGGGACTGAGTTTATTAACAAGAAACTATGTTGAAATTGGCTGGTGTCAAGCATAAATGTTCTGCACCTTACAGACCACAACATAACTCATTTGTAGAACGAAGAGGGTGAATGTTACAAGCCATGGCTCACACTATGTTATCTGATTCAGGATTGCCTGAAACACTGTGGGGTGAAGCCATAATGTGTAGCAACCATGGGTTAATCAATGTAGTTAACACAACAACTGGAGAATTGCCATTCACTCGTTGGCATGGCAGAAAACCAAATTTAAGTTATCTACACACATTTGGAGCACCAGCATGGGTGCATATTCCCTCACAAGTAAGAATAAAAGGACAACATAGGGCTAGGAAGTTATTTTTTGTAGGTTACGAAGCCAACCATAGATCATTTAGATTCTGGGATCCAGGCACAGCTCATGTTTATTGTAGCGCTAGTGCAAAATTTCTTGAGCACGTTGGGTGGAATAAACTGGAACAGGGATACAGCAATGATATTATTATTGACACCCAAATAGTTCCTAAAGATAAAATAAGTAAACCACGAATAGCCATTAGAGAGGAAAAACAGGAGGAAGTAGGAGAACAGGCACAGGAGGAGATAGAAGAACAGGAGCAGATGGAACAGGAGAGTCCACCAGGAAGCCCTGTATTACCGAGACGTTCAACCCGTGTAACACGACCACCTGATAGATATCAGGCTAGTGTTGTATGCCAAGTGAATACAGTTCCAAGTAATTATAATGAACTGAAACTGTATCCTGGTAAGGATCAGGCTGCTTGGCAGGAAACAATGGATAAGGAACTGAAATCCTTACAAAGACTGGAGGTATATGAAAATGTCAAGTTACCATTAGGTAAACATGCCATAGGATGTAAATGGATTTATAAGCTAAAGACAGATGTAGATGGGACTGTTACCCATAAAGCCAGGTTAGTAGCACAAGGGTTCAATCAGACAGCAAACGACTACGATGAGGTGTTTGCGCCTAGTCTGAAGGCTACTACATTATGAGCAGCATTAGTGTGGGCAGCTAAGGAGAAATACATTATAAATCATTTGGATGTAGAAATGGCATATCTGCGTGCACCGTTGCAACACAATATTTATTTAAAGAAACCTTTAGATAAAAAAATGATAATACAACTGATTGCTGGAGATTGAAAAAGAGTCTTTATGGCTTAAAGCAATCAGGATATGAGTGGAACTAGTGTATAGTTAAGGAATTAACTAAGATAGGTTTTGTAGCTGGCATGGCCGATCCATGTTTGTTTAAAAAAAGAAAGTAATGGTATAATTTCATTGTTGCTATTGTTTACTGATGACATAGCATTAATCACCAAAACTGAACAAGAAGCTACTAAAATAATCTCACTGTTAGAGAAGAAATTTAAAATAAAACAGTTAGGTGAAATTAAACAATATCTTGGTTTAAAGATAGATAAAACTAGGTAAGGATACAAAATCTCACAGGCAGATAAAATTAACCAATTACTACAGAATTTTAAAATGGAACTTTGTAAGCCGGCTAAAATACCAATGAGCCAGGAGTTTAGCCATAGTGATGTTCAAAGTCCTATTTTTGATAAAGATATTTATCAGTCCTTGATTGGTAGCTTATCTTATCTTAGTAATTGGTCAAGGCCAGATATAGCATACTGTGTTAACCAATTAGCGAGTTTTAATGCTGAGCCAATTGAAAGGCACTGGCAAGCTGCTGAGCATGTGTTAAGATATCTGAAACAAACAATGAATTATGCATTGTATTTTGAGTCTATTCGACAGAAACATCTAAGTTTGTCAACAATGGAGGCTGAATTCTCATGTTTATCTCTATTATGTACAGATTTAGTTTATTATAAGCAACTATTGATTGATATGGGAATTGATGTAACAGATTCTATTGTTGTTTATGAAGAAAAATACAGATGGCTTCAAATCTTGCTGTAAAGACAAGATCAAAACACACAGATTTAAGATATTTAAATGTGAGACAATGTGTGCAAAGTAAGATGATTAAGCTGGAATACTGTATGTCAGAAAATAACATTGCAGATCATTTTACAAAAGCCCAAGGATCAGTAAAGCATAAGGCTTGCTGTGAGGATTATGGACTTAGAATGTAAGGTTGTATATATTGTCCTACCCAAATGGGAGAATGTTAGGAATGTAAGTCACCTAACAGTTGGATTGGAAAAATATATAAACCAGGATAGATATTTTAATACTGTCTCTTTAAGGGAATGCTAAAATTTTAATTGGGTGTGGTTCCTCAAATGGCCATAAGATGGAGCCAGAAACCTGGGTTGTTCTGTTCTGTTGTTGCTGAGAGTGTTGCCGTTCCTTCATTTCCCTATTGACTGTTGCTGATCGTTGTTATTCTTGGATTTGATGTGAGTCTTTTACTGAACTGTTTTTGATACTGGACTTTGTTATTGGATTATCCCTGGACTGCTTTAATCGTGAATGACTTGGACTGCTTTGTTGAACTTTGCTTAACGGTTTTACTGAAAGTAAAAACCTACATTTTACTATACAGTGTATCTGTGTGCTGGTTGTGTGTTATTCTTCATCACTCTCACTACGTCTCCCTGTGTGCGCTCATTCTCCTAACGGGAAATTACCTCAACACACATTATATTGCAAAATATATTTCATATTTATGAGAAGTGCAGAGTTTAAAATGATCATATATTATATAGCCATTTTATGGAATTTATTAGTGGGAAAATCAAATTCTTCTGATCTTTGCTTTCAGAGTTGCTCCACAGAAAATCTACAATAAAAAAAGGCAGAAATCCTATGCCCCTGAATGCTTTCATGGAATCAAATTACATGTAGCAATCAGTGCATTTCATTTTTCCTATTCTTCTTGCAAGCCTGATTTTTGTAAATTGCCTATAATTGCATGCCCTGATGGCCTACTGATTCTTCCACACATTGATTTGTTGTATGTGGTTCATAAGGCAAAAATTAATAAATGAAATATTGTTTCCTTTTAAAGACCAGCTCTAGATTTTTAAAGGTCACATTTGCCTTATGCATGCCCTGTCCTAAGGGCATATTTGATTTTTTTTTTTTTGAGTTGGAAATTTCCTGACAATAAATTCCTGGGATCAGGGTTTAGGGGTAAAAGGCATTATGTTGTAAAATGCATACTTATTTTTAAAAGTTCAACTCAGTATAAAATTACTAAAACCAAAGCTAGCAATAATGTCACAAATTAAAATTAAATTAAAAACTCCACCTGATGAAGATTATGGAAACAGAAAAGCACAATACAAACTTGTAATATTTTATTTATTACTTATAAAAAGCAAAATAAAAACTATTCCTAAGGGAGGATTTATTTATAATTATAATCTGGATGAATATTCCAAAATATTTACTTACAGACTAGTTGTTCCATTCAAAAGTATGAACAAAGCTCATAAGGTATATTTTTGCACAATAAGATGTTAGGAGCAACAGGCGTAGCAATCCCAGCTAACAGTTATCCAAAGTAACTGTTGGCCAATAATTGGATTGCATATTGTGTTTCTATTGTGATGAATATATTAGAGGTAGGCAATAACTACATTATAAATCAACTGGACAAAATATATGTAGACAAATAATTATTACACCAAACTCAAATTAATGGTTATCTACATGAATGAGCCATATTGCCACATCATTGTGTTTTAAGATTGAAATCCATGAAGCAGTGCATCTCAATAACAATTTATGCATTAAAAAGTTAAGGAATGTAGCCACATGTGGGGACAAGAAGGCAAAATAATCTTTATAGTAATTCAAGCTGTTGACAATCATATATGAAATGGAAAAAAATGTAGCTGTAACAACAGTGTAGATAATTCAATATCCACATGCAATCAAGCATAACAATATATGAAGCACTAATATGTAGCAACTCATGACAGCTTTGGACTTATAATTGCTTAATTGATGTTTTACATTATTAGAAATTGAGCAGTCAGATTCTCCTACTGAATTTACCTAAACCCAATTCTCCAAGAACTGTTTATTAACTTTATCATAATATCTATAATGGGAAGTAGCAGTGTAATTAATATTATATTGTTAATATTAATATCTTCTCCCTTCTGACACTACAATACTGTATCCCAAAGTATTCTGCAGATTCTTTTCATGCATCAGTCATCTGTTTCATGATCTGTGGTCTAAGGCATTTTGCTGCTGGAACCCAATGATTGCCCCTATCCAATTTTGATTATGGTGCAGTACAGAATGGGGTACATTCTCCATAGTGGAAGAGAACATGTCAAGTTTAAGGATACAGACCACAGCAACTGATACTCACAGCTTTTTAAGTCCAAATAGGGTACCTGATGGAGGATTTAGGAACATTTGTATACATGAGATTTCGAAACTATTTTCACTTTGGAATGGTTTAATGAGCTACTTCAACTCCACCTTGTTTTATTGATTTCTTTATTTAAAAGACTTAAATAACCACTCATCTGGAAAGATAAAACATTGGATAGCTCACAACAGCAGTAAAAATCAAAATGCAGTAACAGGAATAAAAACAAAAACCTGGTACCACCACCATTCTTCTCCAATGCAACAAATTCTACTATTTTTAGACTTCAACCTCACTCTATTCCAGATTGAAAAGCAACTACTCTTCTTCTATGTTTAAGAGAGAGACTTGGAGCCTGCACATTCTGTCTGATCTGATGGAATAAACTGATGATTTTAGGGAGAAGCAACCCAGCAAATAACTTGTCCCCATGTCATATAGAGCTTTAAATATGTGAATCAGCACCCTGAATTGCACCTAAAAAGGAACCAATGCAGATCGCACAACAGAGGTGTAATATTGGTAAACCAGGGCTGCTGAACATGGCACATTACTTTTTTTGGACCAGTTGTAACTTTCATTTGAAGTTGAAGAGCAGTCTTACATAGAGCAGAGTGCAGTAGTCCAACAGAGAAGTGACCAAGGTGTGAGTGATAATGAGCATGAGTTCTTGATCAAGGAATGGGTACAATTAGTGCATGGGAGGAAACTGTGCAAAGGTATCCCTAACTTTTCAAACCACACCCATTTTTGTGTGCATTACATGGAAAAGGGACAGACCTTTGCATAAGATTTGGAGAACAAAGGCAGTTTAGGTGAGAAAAAGCAACCAAGCCTAGATGCAAGATTTGAGAAGATCTTTCAAACAGACTTACTATAAATCTGCCTGGGGGTAGTTACTCTTGCAGTTTACAAAGTTATATTTTTACTCTAGAAATCTGCCTTTCTGAAACAGCACAAAATGTGGTGGCTAGCCTAGACTCCTGATAGGTCAAACACATCAAGTGAGAATAATGCTTACTTTGAAGTCACTGCATTAGTTACAGGCTGAATTCAAAGTGGTGGTTATCACATTTAAAACTCCTTGCAGCACATTTCTGAGATATATCATGCAATGTTTTCCTTTCCAAAATCCTGTCTGTTCTGGTCCTCCAGAGAGGGCCTATTTCAAGTTCCCCTTCTTAATATTATGGAGCACTTGATTCCTGGATTTACTGATGCCCCTTACTTGACTGACATTTCAAAAACTCATTAAAGCAGGTCTTTGACCCTGAAGTTAATTTTAACTGACTGGCATTCAGACATGTTCAATTTCTATTATTGATTTTTTTTTTACTACCTAGAAATGTCCCTGCTCCTGATTTGATTTTGTTGTACTCCCTCTGAGTCCCTTTGGATTTGGACAAGTGATAAATATTGGAAAACAAACAAAAATACATAATGTTGTTTATTTATCTTACTATACCTACATCCTGACTCCATGCAGAAGGACATAGGGTGAGGTGTCACAATTCATTTAATATTATTAAGTATCATCAAAGCATATTAGATTTTTGACCTTGTTCAAATATCATGGCAATAGCAGTAGACACACATAACGCTAAACCAGAGTATTTTCAACACAATATGTTGAATAACCTATATGATTCTAAGCCAAAACCCAAACCATATTATAGGTCAGCAAAACGCTTTGTCATAATGAATTTATCTAAGCTTTTTATTTATATCAATTTTATTAAAACGGTTTTAAAGAAAACATAAAACTTACCGCCAACTAATTCAAAATAAATAAAACAATGAAGGAAAGAAAAAAGTACAGAAAGAAAGGATAAAAAGAAATAGAAGAAGGTTTTGATTTCTTTGCTGCAAATACAAATATGATAACAAAGTTATCTGTTACTCTATGATTATAAAAAAAGTTCACTTTTTTGATTATCCATTTTTCCTAATCATTGAAACAGTAAGACATTAAGTGCATTTCAGGAAATAAGTCTACAAGGGGTTTCCTGTCAGTTATAAATGTAAATAGGCAGGAGAAATCAAAGGTATAAGTAGAGATTAAACAAGACCTGACTCAAAAACAGTAACTGTGAGAAGGACCTTGGAGTCCAAGCAGATGATTACTTGAATATGAGCAACATCCAAAAAAGCTAATACAATCCTGGGTTGTATAAACAGAGCCATAGAATCAAGATCATGTGAAGTATTAGTCCTGAATACTGTCATCAATTTTGGTCACCATGCTACAAAAAAGATGTTGAGACCTTGGAAAAAGTTCAGATAAGAACAACTAAGATGATCAAAGGCCTGGAGACTAAAACATATGAAGAACGGCTGCAGGATTTGGGTTTGGCTAGTCCAAAGAAAAAAAGAATTAGGGATGACATGATAGAAATATTCCACAAAGGGACTGCCACAAAGAAGAGGGGGTCAAATATTCTCCAAAGCAATAGAAGGTAGGATAAAAACAACTAATCAAAGAGAGAAGCAACCTGGAATTAAGGAGAAACTTCCTAACATTGAGGACAATTAACCAGTGCAATAGTTTGCCTTCATAAATCATGGGCACTCCATCACTGGAGGTTTTTAAGAAGAGACTAGACAGCCACTTATCTGAAATAGTATAAGTTCTCCTGCTTGAACAGGGGGCTGGACTAGAAGACCTCCAAGGTTCCTTCCAGTTCTATTACATTCCATTTTATTCCATTCTAATGTATGTATTTGAATCCTTTTTGTTTGTTTGTTTGTTTTTTACATGGCCACCAAACATGATAAAATTTCTCTACTCTTTCTACTGCCAGCAAATATTCAAAATATCTTCATTCATTCTAAGACATTTCTCTGGTAACAAATCCCAACAATACATTATTTTATAAAAAAATATTTTTAGTAAATTTCAACCCTTTCAACCACACATTTTTTTATTGATCCATTTGTACATTATAACCAATTTTTGGCCCATTTTATCATATATTCTTTCACTTTTTCTTCTTTTGTCTCATATTCTAACAAAAGTTTAATGTTTTTTTTCAAAAACAGTCTTACATTGTTCAAAACCATAAAATCTTTTATTTGCTTTAAACCTTTTTGATAATTGTATATAAAAAGCATTGACTTTTTATGTTCAAATCTTCCCTCAATTTTATTTTACAATCCTGTTGACTGTACATCAAGGTAAGTTAACCATTTTTGCTTACTTATCATTTCTCATCTATAAAAGGTTTCTTGTGCTGAAAGCCACATGTGTTTTTGGGCACCATCTAAATTTATATTTATTCCTTACTCAACAAATTTCTTACAATAGCCCAACTGACATAATTATTTTTGAAATCTACATAGAATAGAATATTCTTTATTGGCCAAATGTGATTGAACACACAAGGAATTTGTTTCTGGTGCATAAGTTCTCAGTGCACATACAAACAACAAAGTGATAAATCATAAATACTGTATAAGATACAACTGTAAATCATAAGATAAAATCAACAAAATGATAAATCATAAGATACCAGTGGGAGAAGGTTATAGGAAAGATGAGAAGGATAATAGTAATACAGCCCTACTATCTGGGTAAATATTCTTAGGCATAAAACAGTGCTGTGGTATTTAGCAGAGTGATGGCAGGAGGGCAAAATCTGCCTTTGTGTCTATTGTTTTGGTATGCAATGCCCTATAGAGGCCTCCTGGGGGAAGGGGTTGAAAGGTTGTGTTCAGGATGTGAGGCGTCTGTCGATATTTTCTCAGCCCTCTTTCTGGCTCATGCAGTATAAAGGTTCTCAATATTACTTGGCTTTGTCATACTATAGATATCCATGCCACCCAAATCTCAGGTCATGGCCTAACTCCAATAGCATTCTATTTCTTAGCAATACCCACTCTTTCATCCAAGCTAAATAGCAGGCAGCAAAGTACAATTTCAAAATGGAAACACTCAAATGTCCTCTTTCTTTGCATCTTGCAGTACCTTTAACTTGTTTTTTCCCTGTCATACAAATTTAGACATATCCTTTTGCCATTGTTTAAATGGTTTTTCAATTGTGAAACCAGATATGTCTAAAACAAAAAAGCATTCCAGGGAAAACATTCATCTTAACCACATAAATTCTACCCAACAAAGAAAACTGGACTTTATCCACATTTGATACATCTTTTTAAAATTTATTCCATAAAATTTATTCTATTAACTTAATAGTTATTTTGAAAGAACATATGAATCATATTTGTCATAGTTACACAGAAGTATTTTATCTTCTTCTCAATCTTTAAATCCACTACATTCATCAGTTTTATTTGATCTTGTATGTTATTGTTTTCTGTTAACAGCACTGTCTTATTATTAGTAATCTTAAAATGTGCTAATGCCTCAAATTATTTTAATTTACTTATTAAAAGTTCAATTCCCTTTAAAGAGTTTGCCAAAAGCAGTAGCCATAAAAGCTCTTAACTTGTGCAACTTGTTTTAAACTTTATGGCCACAATTCTCTTAACTTATGTCTGTATTCAGTATTTCGAGAATAAATGAAACAGGAGACACTAAAATAAATGAAAGAGGGGACACTGGGCAACTTTTTCCTTTTTTGTTCTCACATGTATAGTACTCATAAAGTATAAATCAATGCCATTCATTTTATAAAAATTTTCTAAAATTCATTTTTGAAAAAAAAAAAGAAGAAGAAGAAGAAGATTGATAGTTTTTCATTATGTTGTTCCAAATATTCCAAAATATCCAAGAGAAAACCATTCTTCAAGTGTCTTTTAGGTAAATGCTCATATAGATCCCATAAATAAATTCTTGCAAAAAAATTCAGCTAAAACCATTCTAATGAACTTACAATCATTATTCAATACTGATAGTGGTTGTAATTTGTTGCTAAAGTCAAATCTTGTCCCCATTTAGGTATTAATTTTGTATCAGCCTGTTTCCAAGGCTCTGGCACCTTTCCTCCCAATAGAATAGAACTCGTTTTGTAAAACTGGTAAAAGGAAAAAAAATCTAAATCATTTAGATCATAAATGGTAACAGTAGATTTCATGATATTTGAACTATATACTTCAGTCAAATTGCATAACGTTGTTTTAAAAAAATTCAAATGTGATAATTGGAGCAAAAATTGCAGGGGAAATTCTGCAACTAGAGCCACTAGAATTAGAAGCCAATTATTACTTACAGTCCCTAATCACATATCTCAAGGCTTTTCAAATAGCAATGAATGTTTAATCTACAGAACTAATACTTTTCAAGTGATAAAATATAGTTTAAACATACTGTAGATAGAAAATATCCATATTGTTCTAAGAAATGTCTCAAGCCAAAAAATATGTATTCTGTGTCTGAGAAATAATTGTGGTTTTTCCCATACATTTGAGCCTATGAAAATTCTCTTTAAGGCAAAATTCATTGATGATTATGTTTATTGATGAATACATCATAATTGGATTTTTCCACTAAAACTAATAATATTTCTTGTTTAAACCAATTTTCACACTGTTTCTGTTTGCAGCAACACAAGCTGGAAAACCTTGACAAATGTTCATTGTGGATTCTAAAAATTAATTAGCTACCAGACAATCTGTGACCCAGTGGGGTTCTAATTTTACCCAATTGAACATTACAAACAGATACAAGATTTTTAGTAGTATATAGATGAAATTCTTTAGATGAGAAAGATCCAAATCCAAATCTTTCAAGAAATTGTATTTCTTATAAGTAGTTTGAAAGCTACAAATATATCCATAAGCAATCTTTGATTTAAATAGCAATGGCATTTAGGCTTATAAATTGCCTCACAGCGCTTTATAGCCCTCTCTGGGTGGTTTACATATAGAAGCATTATTTTTACATTGCTCTCAATAATCTGGATCTCATTTTACAGACCTCGGAAGAATGGAAAGCTGAGTCAATTCTGAGCCCTGCCAAGATTGAACTCCAGGCTGTGGATAAAATTTGACTGCAATACTGCACTTATACTACTGTGCCACCAAATAATGATAAAGCAGTGGCCATAGTTTGCTAATTGGTCATAGTTCCTGCCACTAAACCTGTGGATTCTTACTTTTAGTATCAGAACAAGAACAAAACTTTTTAAAACATTTGATCTGTCATATTATCATTAGGAAGTATAGTATCTTGACCATTTTGTAGCCTTGACCTGAAAACACTGCTATACTAAAGTTTTAAGATCAGCATTTTAACAGCTGTAAGAACATGGAGAAATTCATTTCCTTGTGGAAAACTTACTAGTTAAACTTTGAGCAAAAGGAGAAACAAATATAGAAAACTTAATAATAGCTACTACTATCAATGTTGCCCTTTTACTTGAAAGAACATCTTGATCAGCACTTTTGGTGAAGACATGGCAAACTAAATTTCCTGAAGGAGATGGAAAGCATTGTGATGGAGATTGATGGACAAATGGTGGATTCTGATCAGCAGTCAGGAAATAGGAATGATTGTTAGATCACGCACCAGCTGGACAGCTGTTTCTCATTAATAGACTGCAGAAACTGAGGTTTTTGCAGGTAGCATGATATTTGAGCAGCCAGGAATTGAGGTAGTTCACATAAGCTAAGTCATTATATAGCCTCTATGGACACAGTTTACTCAAGTCTTATTTCTTTTCTTTTTTTCCATTCTTTTTATTTTATTTTTAATACAATAATTCCATCTTCAGTTGAACAGTGTGTTGTCTGGGTACCAACATCTTTGTTAAACGATAATCAAAATTACAACATCCTCCATTACATATTAATTATGCAATATTTAACATAATAATGTCCATCTTTTAATTATACTAATCAATTATACAACATTAAAATAGTAGTATTCAACATATTAATCATCATATTAACTTAACTCTTTTAACGCATCATCGTTATTTTGTTTCCCTATTTCTAATTTCCATTTTTATTGGTAGAATATGTCCCATACCATATATAATATTCAGTTTGATCTTCTCTCCTTAATTGCCAATGTTAGTCTATTCATCTCCGCACATTCTAGTATTTTCCTAATCACATTCTCATCTGTGGGTATCGCTTTACTCTTCCAATTTTGTCCAAATACAATTCTAGCTGCAGTTAGTACACAAATAATTAAATATGCATTCTCTTTACTATAAATTTCAGATAGAATCCCTAACAAAAATATCTCTGGTTTTAAATTAAAATGTTGTTTTATCATTTTTTCCAACTATGTATGTATTTTGGTCCAATATTTTTTTGCTTTTGAACACCACGTATGATAATATGTCCCAGGTATCTGGTGGCACTTTCAACATTTAGCTGATTTATCTTTAAACATCCTTGCCAAATGCGCTGGCGCAAAGTGCCATCTATAAAACATCTTATATATGTTTTCTTTATATATGGTTGACGTTGTTAATTTGTAGTTCCCGACCCACAATTTTTGCCATTTATCTAGTTCAATTGTGTAACCAAAATGTTTTGCCCATGCTATCATTGTTTCCTCTACTTGTTCCTCTTCCAGTTTGATGTATAGTAAATAACTATACATTTTAAAATCAGTTTTTCTTCCACCCCTGTTAATATTTTATCTAGTTCAGTTAATTCTGTATAAAAACCATATAGCTTTGCATCTTTCTCATATCTAGAATATATTTGCAGTTGTGCGTACTGTGTCAAATCAATCCCTTGATCACTCAATTCTTGTTTATTTTTGAGTCCCTCTTCTTATTTAATATATTTAATATATATTTGATATGAAACAGGAAAGCTAAAAGAACAAGAAAATCTGCAAAACCAAAACTCATATAAGAAAATATTTGTTTCTTATACTCAGAATCAGATTTGTGAATATGGCCGAATGACTTTTGTATTAAACACCCAAATCATTTATGTTGGAGAAGAAAGAAAATAACCTCAGTAGTTAAATACAGTGTATCTCTATATTAAGCAGGGATATACAAACAGGTGCACAAACTTTCAGTCATAAAAGATCTGGTTTGGGATCGTCTCTGACAAGCTTAAATGGGAATATTTTGTTCCAGATACAGACCAAAAATGGTTATTTCAGAACAGAAATGGTTTGGTGTAGATAAAACCGGGGGGGTTGAGGGACAAAACCATAAATCATTTTCTATTCAGAAAGTTCAGTAGAAGTCCTGGTGTATAATGATTTATTCAGGGATTGAACAACATAAAAATCCATTAAAAATCTATTTTATATACATGCCTAATTTTACGTTATGTTGCATCCACATTCAACTACTGAAGATTGCAGACAAAGACTACAGGAACTTACAACAGTGACTGTTAGTGACTGTTCAAAGTTACAATGGTACTGAAAAAAGTGACTTATGACTGTTTTTCACCCTTATGACCATTGTAGCATCCTCATGATCACACGATCAAAATTCAGATGCTTGGCAATTGGTTCATATTTATGACGGTTGCAAAGTCTTGGGGTATGTGACCAACTTTTGTGACTTTCTGACAAGCAAAGTCAATGGGGAAGCCAGATTCACTTAACAGCCATGTTACTGACTTAACAAATGCAATGATTCATCTAAGAACTGTGGCAAAAAAGTCGTACAATGGAGCAAACTCACTTAACAAATGTTTCACTTAGCAACATATATGTTGGACTCAATTGTGATTGTACAATATTTTACAATTTCTTCTTTAGAATTTCATTGTACCAGAATTATATGTGTGAATATCTCCTAAAGGTGTAAATGTAGTTGGGATATTTTGAGAACAAAGATAAACAGCATCCATGCACAATAAAGTGATTATTATATCTAATGAATAACAAAATATAATGGTTAGTTTTTAAAAACCCTATTTTTTTCTGCCTTTAAGTCAGTCTTGACTCTTGACTACAGTCTGGGCAACTCCCTGCAATTTTCTTGGCAAAATTTCAGAAGTGGTTTGCCATTGCCTGCTTCCTAAGGCTGAGAAAGAGTGACTGGCCCAAGGTCACCCAGTTGTGCTGGGTGGGACTAGCTCATGGTTTCTTGGTTTCTAGCCTGATGCCTTAACACTACACATAAAAACAGATACCACATATTTTTTCATGTTTAAATAAATACCTTTTTATGATCATTGCAGGCCACACATTTTATTAAGAAGCAAAGAGATGATTTTCATCAGAGGTGGTATTCAGCAGTTTCTGACCAGTTCTGGAGAATCGGTAGTGGAAATTTTGAGTAATTTGGAGAACCGGAAAATACCACCTCTGACTGGAGATTTTACAGTATCCTTCCCCTGCCATGCCCACCAAGCCACACCCACAGAACCGGTAGTAAAAAAATTTGAATCCCACCACCGATTTTCATAGGTGAGAAAGTGTAACCTTTATTCCCTCTTTTAAAACAAAGATTTTCAATTTGCAATCCTAACACTTATTCTGATCTGTGAAATTAGTATGTACACCTTATATAAATTGACAGACTTTCTATAATATGAACACATAATTATGAACATGGATTTCCATTTCTAAGAAGTGTGATTTTATATTGCACACACAATAATTAGGACATTTCCATTTCAATTCACATCAACATTTGCATACTCTGAAGCACAGACGATGGATCACATTTACAGAAATCTGGTCATAAAAAATGAAAATATGAGACAAAAATAATCATCTGCTAATACTGACAGAGCAAAAGAAAAAATAAAGCAATTCAATTTTTGCTGGTTTGATGGAATAGCAGCTGATACGCTTTTACTTTTTAGACATGTGCAAACTTTACTTAAACCAATTTAAAATGCTCACTTGTTTCAATTAGCATTGATTCCATGAATATGGCTGATCAGTATGCTTTGTTTAGTTATTTCCTGATTTTTTAAAATATGGTAACTGTAAAATTCAATCATCAAATTACATATTTTATTAGTATGCTATTTTATAAGGTTGACTGATTGACTGATCCATCCTTTCAATTTAAATTCCTAGTTTCTTAGCAATTGATAAAGTATAATTTTCTACAATCACCATCACTGCATAGTTTGCATCCAAAATCTGAGAAAGAGTATAAAGATTTGCTCCTCTCCATATGAGCCAAGTTGGGCTCCATATGTGGCCACTATGCACCTAGGCCAATATCTGTCCAGGGCTACATATGGCCTAAGGTACCTGATCTATATGGTTTCTCATAGTCAAATCTTATTTGCATAAAGGGAGTCTCATATGGTTTGTAGAACCTAAATAAATAATCATGAATATAACACAGCACGCATTAATGGGAACCCCCAAAAGTCAAACAGTTGTTTATTTTCAGAAATGGAAAATCTTGTAATGAAATGCTTGCTGTTGATGGAAGTATTGACTGGATTCTTTCAGTCTAAAGAATGATTCTTTCAGTCTAACCATGATTTATAAATCAAATTAAACATGGTAAACCCAAACAACAAAACTTCATTATGACTTGATGCAACATGTACAGTATCTGCCCAAATACCAAATACCTAGCTATCTATTAATAATCTTTGGTTCATTAAAAAAACTGATGAAAAAGGTGAGTCTTGGCATTATTTTGAAATAACTTCCTTTTGAATGTAATTGCAACTATGATGAAAAAAACATAAACACTGAGTCTGTAAATGAATGGCCACTATAATATATATATTCAATTTCCCAGAAATCAAGGCAAAAATAATGTCTGTTAAATAATCACTTTTACTTATATGAAAATCCTGATTTAACATTATTTGAGGGATAGGGTAGCTGTTTTTTCTGAATGTCTAATAAATAATAAAATATAAATTACATAATATCATAAACAAACACAAAAACAAAAACTGTCATTAACCAATTTATTTAATTTGACACAAATAACATAAATTAATGTGTGTGTTTTTAAAAGCTTTAATCCAGACTATTTAGACTATTTCAATGGATACATCCCATTTCTGAGAATGTTGAGAAAGAAATATAGTCCATTTTATGTATTAATCAGTTATCTATTAAATTGAATTTTCATTGTACTAGCTTCTGTGGAGTAAAGGCTTTTTGTGGAATTTGATATCTTTATCCCATGACAATACTTCAATAGGCTGGATTGCTTAGGGTCAGTTTCCATTATATGAAACATGAGTAGTGGCCCTATTGTTGGAGCACATGCTGGATATTTAATACATTGTACAGAAAGTCAGTTCAGTGTAGTGGTTAAGGTGCTGCACTAGAAACCAGGAGACTAGTTCTGGTCCTGCTTTCATCACAAAGCCAACTGAATTCTCTGTCAGCTCTGAGAAGAAGACAAACCATTTCAGACAATCTTGGTTAGAAAACTGTAGGAGTTAGTCCAAGTGGTTACCAAGCATCAACATTAACTTGAAAGCACAAATTAAAGTCTAAAAAATAAGAAGGAAGTGATCATACCAACAATACATAATTATTAATCAATTAGGAGATAAATTTTGAAATAGACTCAGAAACTGAAGCTTCCAAAAAAACCCTCAAAATCTTTCCACAAGGCTGTGAACACAGACCAATTTTGCAGGGCTCTTTAGACTTTTGTGGCTATTAAATTGCAGTCACCAGAACTGTATGTTCATTAGGTTATTTTGTTTGCTGATTTGACCAATGAATATTTTACTTCCATTTTGTTGTATTTAACTGTAAACTACTGAGAGCTGATCTGATTGAACAAGGAAACTGAGCATTTCCAATAGCCCAATGAGTACTATTGTCCCTACTTATCACTGTTATGTAGGAACTAATGCAGGGGTAGGATTCTTCCGGTTAGGTCTGATTCAGGCAAACCAGTTGCTCCGAGAATTAGCTGAGAGTGAACAGGTTTGATTTGCTCCAATGATCAGCCATTTGGCCCACCCGCCTGCCCGGGCCCTAGACTGTGCTTTATATCTTGCTTTTCAAGCTTAGCTGATTCGCGTGGCACAGCGGATTGCCATGAGTCAGCTGTTTAACAGACAGGGATTGCTGGAGAAGGTCATTAGCAAATGTTCTGCGTGTGTGCAAAGCTCGTGTTTGGCATGCACATGTGCTCACCAAACCAGTTGTTACACTGGTTGAATTGCATCCCTGAACTATTGTACATCTATGTGCATCTGTTATCCCCAAATAAAGACTTTACAATGCGTTACGCAACACAAACTTGCTTGTTTTGGAAATTTATCTTAAAAAATCAGAATATAATTTCATCACAGAAGAATATTTGAAAAATGAAAAGACAAATAACAAAGATTATAGAAAATAGCCTATACTGTTACTCTACCAAATGTATGGCTTTTTATCTGTCAGAATTCTAAGTACATATATAAATGTTCTTTAAAATCTTTCCCTAGGAGGGACCGCTATAAGCACCAGTGGGAGTACAATAGGTACAATTTGCTACTTGACCTGGTGGCAGCTAGTAAATTACATGCAACCCACTAGTCCACAGTATACTTTCCTAGATTCCCCGGCGTTAAACTATAGTCTCAATGATTACAGCACATTTGATCATTATGTTATTGGGCATATATTACTATATTTTGAAAAAGCTTTATGTGAATTAATGCAAGCAGTGAAGTTTTATTGATACAATTTTAAAGAAAGCCTTTTTAAATCAATAAAATGTTATTTAATTGTATTAATTTCAAATATGCTTTTTCTCACAAAACCTGGAAAGGGGGTTGCAATCAAACTGAGGCTGTGCTTATTTATTCATGGCATACTTATACAAATATTTAGAAATGTAAATGTAAGGAAATGCAGGCCCAGAATGGCACATTGGTAAACAGCTAGAAAGAATTCTAATATACTTTTAAAATACTGATTGTTACATTAGCAGTAGGGTTCAGGGTCAGTATGACTGATCAGTGTTTCTGCTATGTTAGTCCCTAGCAGGAACTTAAAATATTACTGTTCTTGGATAAGTTTTTTTAAAAAATGGGTCCTTAAGAAATTGTATTAAAATTACACAATAAAAAAGATATTACAATGTTGACTTGAATTTTTCTAATGCAAAATCCAAGTTCATACAAAGAAAGTTGTTTTAGCAAGAAACTGCAGGAATTTCCAAAATTGACATAAAATAAGCTATATATATGCATTAGGAATAAAATATACACTATATTATGGCACAGAGACAGAAGGCAATACTAAATATATATATTTTTTCAAGGTTCATTGAATTGAATGGATCTGATTTCTAATAAATATGTTTGGAATTCTTAAATAGTTTCTCTTTAACTGAACAGTTCCATTCATACAGTATATTCGGATGTGCTATTGTGTCCAAAAGCATTTACTTCCTAGCTGAATATGGATAGAATGACAATCTTAATGTATCAATGAATAGTTACTCCACCTATTAGCAAGTAAATGAACTGTGCCAGCTTTCTAGTGACATCTCTCTTTCCCTCTTACTATTGCAGGATCCTACCTACAAATGTCAGCATCATTTAACAGAGATTATGAGTTGTAGGATTTCTGGTGGGGGGGAGAAATAATTTTACAAACCAAGATAATCCTGAAACATTCATTATCATTTGTGCAAGTTTACTGTCATTTAGCATAATCATAACAACTGACAATTACACAAGGCTTCCGTGTATCAGTTCAATAGACTACATGCCTTTATTTGCTTCCAAGTAATTATTGCAGGCAAAAAATAAAATATTATTTTCCTCTTCAACAAAGCCTCTAAAAGTTCCGATACAGTCTTTAAATACTGTACAACTATATGTTTTAATTTTGATTTTTAGAAAGAAGGTAGGCAAGCTTAATATTATTAACTTATGTTGTAATGCATGCAATAATGATAATAATAAATAATAATAAAGATGAAAAAGGATGAAGGGGAAACTGCTTTAAAATTCTACTGGCAATGAAACAACAGTTCAAAGTTTAAAAAAAAACTATGTAATATTTTGTCACAACAATGCAAGAAATAAAATTAAAACACAGTCTTTATCAAGCAAATTAATCTTTTTATAAGAATGCACAAATCATAATTGTTGTTTTCATCATCTTTGCCTTGAAAGATGAGTGGCATTTCTCCCTACAAGAAAAGGCTCTCTAGTATTTCAAGGTGAATATACCAAGATGCTAAGAACTAACAATATGAACAACATCCTTTTTAAAAATTCTTTCACTTTAGTTTTTACCTAATGCCTAGGACATGATGACACAGGCAACACTGACTGATCAGTGCTACCTGGAATGCAAACCGGTAATAAATATCCCACCATAACTTTAGCACTTGAGTACAAATTCTTCTTTACCCAGTGAAATCATGAAAATCCTGAAGCAGCATCACACTGTATTAAGACCTGGGCATGGCTATCCAAGCCTTTAGCTATACCTCTCTCTATCTTTCCCTCTCTCCCTCCCTCCCTCCCTCTCTCTATCAGTGCATGCATTCACAGAGTTTTTCTTTGTTTGCTAGCAATACATTGTACAAAGAGATAGGTAAATTTGAAAGTAACCGTTAAGCTGTCTTTATAGAATGCTGCAATACACCATTAAATTAATAAACAAAGAAAGCCCAGTATACCTTTTACAAGTCTCCTCAGAATCTGACATCGGCATTTAAACGAGACAGCTATCATTCTTGCTCACCGCCTTCAGAGGCCAAGTATACTCCTAAGGCTCCGCTTCAGAGGATGCAGTAGAAGCATATGAATTCCTCATCCACATACCAGAGGAAAGAAAGGTAGTCCCAGTGGGGAGTGACAAAGCTTAATTTCTCTTGGCTGATGCAGAGATCAGCTCCATATCATCGAGCAAAGCTATGTCATTCAGTGCTGCTCCGACGACTGCCACCGCTTGCAGAATCAGCTGAATAGCTTAAAAAGCAGTATTTAACAGCAGCAAGGCATCAAATGGTGTTAAGATCCCAACAAAGATGCTAAACACGGCTTTGCTGCCATCTCCTCCACTATGGTATGGTATTGTACAGCAAGCATCGGCTTCTGTTCCAGGCAAACAGCCATGCATTTTAGCACAATCAGGGGATTTCACCCCCCTTTCTCCTGCTTTCTCAATCCTTCAGATATTTAACTCTCTGTTAGGATTGTGTGCTGAGTTATTGAGCACCAAATATATCTTCATTCTTAACTGCAGATAGCCAAAAAAGTGAACCGATTTTCAATTTAAAGATAATTTCAAAGGATGCAGTTACAGTTCCTGAGAATGAAGGGGAAAGAGGAGAAAAGGAGAGAAACCCAGAGGAGGCTTTCTAAGATGGTATAGTCATTAATCATAGTAATGATGCTAAAACAGACAACACACAGGGAGCCAGGAATGAGAAAAGAACATAAGCTCTAACTTATGTCTATACATTTATCCTTTTAGCCTTGTAGTAATAATCTACTATAACATTACCAAATTTTGCACATGATTCCACAATACTCAAGTTTTTTTTTTTAACAGCCTCTTATCTGTCAAGCAAATAAATTTTCCTATTTATACTTTTATCATAAAACAATGAGATAAAACATGGCACTACAACATTTTTCAATCCTTGTTGGCCAACTGCATCTCTTTTTGTGGTCAAAACAATTAGGAAGATCCCATTATAAGACTTCAAAGCTGACTGGCACTCACTTTTTAACACTGGTTTTCTTTCTCAATTCTTTTATAAAATGAAGAAATTTAAAAGTCCCTGGTGTTACAGTTATTATTATTTCTCCCAGTTTTTCTCAGATCATAATCAAATCTTTGTTTTAATCTTAGATCATAACAAAGATAAACTTTATAAAAGCAAAAAATGATATCAAACAATTTTGCATATACAGATGATCAGAGAAAAATTAACAATCAAATGACAAACATGGCAAAAGAATTACAGAATTTGACAGTTTAATTTAGGAATTAACTGAAACATTGGCATAATTTGTGCAGCTGCCTGAGCAAAACTGCCATAGCCACAAGCACTCTCTAAGTGTTTGTTAGCGCAAAATAATTTTTGGGGGGATCAGTCCAGCATTCTTCCCCAAACTGGTTCAAATAATTTCATATAGACTACTGCAAGAGAGAATAAATAACTAAAACTCCATGTAACTTCCTTGACATTTGGACATAAGGAACCTTTTTGAACCAGGCTCAAAATATAGGTGGTCCTCGGCTTTACAATAGCACTTAAGACTTATATACGGCTTCACAGTGCTTTACAGCTTCTCTAGGAAGTTTACAGAGTCAGCATATTGCCCCCAACAATCTGGGTCCTCATCTGACCGACCTTGGAAGGATAGAAGGCTGAGTCAACCTTGAGCTGGTGAGGATCAAACTCTTGGCTGTGGGCAGTTAGCTTACAGTACTGCATTCTAACAACTGCACCACCACAGTTCTTTGTTTGTTTAGTGACTGTTTAAACTTACAATGGCACTTTAAAAAGTGACTTGTGACCAATTTTCACACTTGCCCTTTGCAGCATCCCCATGGTCACGTGATCAAAATTCAGGCATTTGGCAACTGGCATGTATTTATGACAGCTGCACTGTTGGGGTAATGTGATCACCATTTGTAATCTTCCCAGCTGGCTTCCGATAAGCAAAGTCAATGGGGGAAGCCAGATTTGCTTAACGACTGCATGATTCACTTAACAACTGCAGTAATTTGCTTAATACATCAAGTTAGAAACTCAGAGATGGTGAGTTCAACCTTTAGGCATGAAGTCATTTGAGTGACCGTGGAACAATCTCCCTCTCTCAGCCTTAGGAAAAAAGCAATGGCAAACCACTTCAGAAAAAATGCTATCAAGAAATCTGCAGTGACTTGTCCATGTAGTGGATACGATGCACGGGTGAAATTGAAAGATTATACCTTGCAAGTTGATTTTTATAAAACATTTAAACACAGAGCTACATTTTGGTTTTGTTGCTACCAGGGGTGGGATTCTACCAGTTCGGACTGGTCTGGGCGAACCGGTAGCTCTGAAGATCAGCTGGGAGCTAACCGGTTCACTCCGAAGATCAAGGTATTTCCTTTCCCCCCTCCACCGATCAGCTGTTTTCTGAAGATCAGCTGTGCCACACAATTTAGGTTAGCTAGAAAGCAGGAAATTGGGCGTTGGTTCTTACCTGATACGCCCCTTCTCGGCGAGCCGTGAGGAGCATCCAGAGACTGGGATGTGCTTCTGAGTCCTCTTCTTGCAGGCTGAGCTTTAGATGAGGAAACGCTCCGCCCCCTCACGTGACACCGCGCAGCGTCTCCCCAGTTTTTTGCGATAACGAGAAGAGAGGTTATGAATTCCTTCTAATCAACTATTGGCTCCTTGGCTGAAACAAGAGTCCCCACCAGACGGAGAAGCTAGAGTGGGGCTGGATGCTCCTCACGGCTCGCCGAGAAGGGGCGTATCAGGTAAGAACCAACGCCCATTCTCCCTCGAGCCGCTCGGAGCATCCAGAGAGTGGGACATACCAAAGCTTGGCTGTCCTACAGGTGGGACTCCGCCTGGGCCGGAAGCCCCTCCGGGTCACTGATGACCCTCTGTAGGACCCGTCGGCCAAAAGAGGCCTCCGCTGAGGCATACGTATCTATTTTGTAATGTCTGATAAACGGGGACGGAGAGGCCCAGGTGGCTGCCCGACAAATGTCAGCGATGGGGGCTTGCGTGGCCCAGGCCGCCGAGGTAGCTGCACTCCTGGTGGAATGGGCGGTTATTCCACCAGGTGCGGGCAGGAATTGAGAAAGGTAACACCTGGTGATAGTCGCCCTGATCCAACGACTGATGGTGGAGGGAGAGACCTTGAGCCCCAGTGTCCTGGGCTGAAAGGAGAGGAAAAGGGATTCCGATCTTCGCAGGGATTGAGTGCACTTAATATATATACGCAAGGCCCTTCTAACATCTAGAGTGTGCCAAAGGACCTCCCTGTCCCTCGAGGGCCTGGGGCAAAAGTTTGGTAGGACCAGTTCCTGTGACCTATGGAAGGGTGAGTTAACCTTGGGTAGGAATGTGGGGTCGGGACGAAGGACCACCCGATCAGCGTGGAACACGCATAGATCACTCCTAACTGACAAAGCTGCTATTTCTGAAACTCGATGAGCAGAAGTAATAGCCACTAGAAAAACTACTTTAAAAGTGAGAAATTGAAGGGATGACTCCCTCAGAGGTTCAAACAGATGACGTGTAAGAGAAATGAGGACTTTGTTGAGGTCCCATGTGGGGAACCTGTGAACAGTGGGAGGGCACAGGTTGGTGGCGCCCCTAAGGAAGGATCTAACCCAGGGGTGATGAGAAAGGGAACCGTAGCTATCACAGGAGACCACGGTTGAGAGGGCAGAAACCTGCCGTCTCAGGGTGTTAGGTGCAAGCCCTTTGCGAAGGCCTTCCTGAAGAAATTCCAGGATCTGTGCAATAGAAGGAGAGAGGGGGTCAACCTGGGACCCACTACACCACTTGCAAAAACCCTTCCAAGTGGCATCATAAATTTGTGTGGTGGAGGGTCTCCTAGCGGCCAAAATCGTGTCGATGACTTGACTGGAGAGTTTCTCGCTGGTCAAACGGATCCGTTCAATCTCCAGACGGCTAACTGGAGCCATTGAGGCTCTGGATGCAGAAGGGGCCCCTGAGAGAGAGAGACCCTGTCCAGGGGGATCCGCCATGGGGGCGCTACCGATAAATTGCGGAGGTCCGCAAACCACGGTCGCCTGGGCCAATAGGGAGCCACCAGAAGAAGATCTGCTCTCTCCTGTATGAGTTTCTGTATGACTCTGGGAACTAATGGGAGCGGAGGGAAGGCATATAGGAGCCCTGGGGGCCATGGGCAGCGCAGTGCGTTGTGATTCTCCGACCCGTGAGACGTGTACCTGGAGAAAAACCGTGGAAGCTGCGTGTTGGACGGGGAAGCGAAGAGATCCACCACTGGCAGGCCGAATATTATGGACGCCTCTTTGAATAGGGATGGATGGAGATGCCATTCTGTTTGGTCCACCGTGGCCCTGCTCAGCCAGTCCGCCTGAGTATTGTCTATTCCGGAGATGTGTTCGGCTTTTAGTGATAGGAGGTTGGACTCTGCCCAGCGGCAGAGACGCTCGGCCTCCCTCATCAGCTGGATAGACTGGGTGCCCCCTTGCCTGTTGATATGGGCCTTGGCCGTGACGTTGTCCGTGAGAATGAGGACGTGATGTCCGCGGACCTGAGGGAGGAAGCTGCGCAGGGCCAGGTGGACGGCGTGAAGCTCCAGCCAGTTGATGCTGCATCTTTGCTCGATCGGCGACCACTTGCCCTGTGCCGAGAGCGAGTTGACGTGAGCGCCCCAACTGGATAGGCTTGCGTCCGTAGTGATGGTAAGCCGTTGAGGTTCCGTGAAGAGGTGGCCCCTCTTGATGGCGGGGTTGGTCCACCAGAGGAGAGACGTGAGGACCTTTGGAGGAACCTTGACTCTGGCCTTCGAGTTGCTCCTTCCGGATCTTTGGAACGGGAGTAGGAACCACTGAAGGTATCTGCTGTGTAAACGGGCCCAGGGAATAATAGAGATGCATGACACCATTTTACCCAAAAATTTAGAAAGGTCAAGTAAGGCCACCCTCCTTGAACGCCTAACCTGTTTGACCAGGGCTTGAATGCTAAGGAACCTCTCCGAAGAGAGGAAAACCCTTTGTGAAACCGAATCAATTATGGCTCCCAAGTGGGTGATTCGGGTGGATGGGGTAAGTTGGCTCTTTTGCCAATTGACTAGGAACCCGTGTGCCCGTAAGGCGGAGAGGGTGACTCTGGTATCCCTGACTGCCTGGGACTTGGACGGGGATAGAATAAGGATATCGTCCAAGTAGCAGTGGAGGCGGACGGGGACGCTCCTAAGGTGAGCCGCCAGGGCCGCAAGGACCTTGGTGAAGGTCCTGGGGGCCGAGGCCAATCCAAAGGGTAGGGCCACGTATTGATAGTGAAGGCTATTATAACAGAACCTGAGGAATTTGTGGTGAGAGGGCCTGATTGGGATGTGGAGGTATGCCTCCGAAAGATCTATGGAAGATAACCAGTCTCCCCGCCTGGTACCTAAGAGAATTGATTGCAAGGTGTGCATTTTGAATTTGCGCTGGATAAGGTGACGGTTGAGCCGTTTCAAGTCTAGTATGGCTCTCCAGCCCCCAGAGTGTTTGGGCACCACAAAGAGATGGGAATAGAATCCCCTTCCTCTCTGAGCCGGTGGGACGGGTTGAATGGCCTGGATGTCAAGCAGATGATGGATGGCTGCATCCATTAGTGCACGTTTGGCGGGATCCCTTGAGGTGGGGGATGGGATGAAACAATCAGAGGGGGTGGACCTAAACTCAAGGGCGAGACCAAACCTGATGGTGTCCCTAACCCATGCATCGGATGTGGATTTGTCCCATTGGGCGGCGAAGTGACTGAGGCGGCCGCCAATGGGGAGGGAGGGAGAGGCTCTATCTGGTTCGGCGGTAGGGCCTTCCTCCCGATCCCCGAAAAGGCCTCTTATAGTTGCCGCCGCCTCTGCTTCTGTCGCCAGAGTCCGAACGATCCTGGGATCGGAAGGAAGGGGGCCTGGGGTATCTGGGTGGGAAGGGGGGTTGGTAGAAGGGGCGGGGGAAGCCCCTCCGAAAGGGCTGTGAGCCCCTTGTCTCTGACCTTCGAAAAAGGGAGGGCAGATACTTTCTCTTGCTGCGGCCCTCGACCAGCAGGGGTTCCAAGGCCGGGCCAAACAGTTTATCTCCCTTGATGGGAGCAGTGGCCAGCTTGACCTTGTTCTTTACATCCGCCTGCCAGTGTTTGAGCCACAGCAGGCGGCGAGCCGTGACGTGCGACGTGATGGCCCTGGAAGAGAACTTTACCGATTGGTAAGTGGCGTCAGCCGAGAACTCGGCTGCAGCCACCAGCTTCGCTATGTCTTGGTGTGCTCTCACATTGGACGCGGGGACGTGTTCCCTGAGCTGACGTAGCCAGCGGATAGAGGATCTTGTGAAGAATGAAGCAGCCGTAGCCGATTTAATGGCCCAGGCGTCGGATAGATGGGCCCTGCGCAACGCCAGTTTCGTCCGCTTGTCCTCAGGTTTCAAGGCCTCTAAGGCCTCACTGGGGGTAAAGGAGGAAGCAAGGCCCACAATGGGATCATCAACCTCCGGTATGTTCAGAAGGCTAGACATTGCCGAATCGAGATTAAAGAATCTCTTGTCTTGGCTAGAGGGTGTAGGAGGGGTCCCTGTGGAAGTAAGTTGTTTCGCTACTAGGTCTACGAAGATGGGTGGGGACGGGATGACCTCAGCCTCCACCACTGGTTGAGTGAAAATGGAGTCCTCTGGGCCCTCTGGGGCGGGGGGGGGAGGTCAGTAGGAGACTGGGGAAGAAGACCAGAGACGTTCTTGGCCTTAAGGAGGAGGGATTTAAACATGTGAGGCTTGAACAGCCCCCCAAATACGGGTTGGTCGGGAGAGGTCCCTCGTCCTCCGACATCTCCCCTCCATGATGTCCGCCTCTAAGAGGGGTTCACTGTAATGGGAGGATCCCATCCGGGAGTCCTCTTCCTCTTCCCTGAAATCCCCAAAGTCCCCTTCCTCCTCCTCCTGGGCCTCAACCGGAGGAGGGCTGCCCCTCTGAGAGAGTACCTGATCAACCGGGGGGACCGGCTGTGGAAGGGATCTGATGGATAAAGAGTCGTGCTCGGAAGCTCGTGGAGAGTAGCCAGATCTGGTCATGTGCTGTAGGCCCTCTGCAATGCCCTGGCGGATGGCCGATTCCATCCAAGCCCTGATGTGGGCTGGAATCTCGGAGGTAGAGGGTTCTTACTGGCGCAGGCCAGCAGCCATGGGTGTAAAGGTGGCTTCAGGGGTCCGTCTAATCGGAGGTCCAGGGGTCGAAAGACCCTGAAGTGGACTGCGCCTAGGTAGGGAAGAAGGGTCTGGGGGGGAAGAGGTTGAGTAGTGATAGGGGGTGGGAGAAGGAAGGGCTGAAGGCCCCGAGCGGGACTCCCTTGATCGCCTGTCAAACTCCTTTTCCAACGCTTTATGGTGCCTTAAGGCGTCACGTTGGGAGGCCTTGGAAGGTTCCTTGTCCTGTCTAGAGCCCTTAGGTTCCTTGTCCTGCCTGCGCAAGTAGTGGGACTTTTCCTTAGCCTTCAAAGAAGGACGTTTAGAGAGATTGTCGTCTGCCAAGTTAGATAATGAATACTAGTAAGGGCGGTTGGCTCGCCTGGAATAGGCCTGTGGATAGGGCCGGGTGAGGATTGAGCTGGCCCGCTCCCCCTTTTGGAATTTGATATGTACAGAGATAACAGACAGTAAAGTATCTATGTAATATGATATGTACAGATATATATATATTTTGATTTCTATTTAAGCTCTTCTTTTTTTTTTTTTTACACCAGTTGTATGTACAGGTTATCCGTATATATACATATAACTACAAGAAAATCTTTGTATAAAAAAATTTTTTTTACTTCTTTTTGTAATATAATTTTTTTATTTTTATTTTTATTATTTTTATTATTTTTATTATTTTTATTATTTTTATTATTTTTATTATTATTATTATTATTATTATTATTATTATTATTATTATTATTATTATTTTAATATAAACAGTAACCGTAACAGGAAGGAACTATAACTGTATCTCAGTACAGGCCGGATTAGCCAAATAAACGCCTGAGGCCTAGAGCGGAAAAGGCCTCTGGCAGCAGGCCTCCAGACAACAAACAACTGGAGGGGGGGCTGCAACTTCGCCCCGATGAAGGCTGCGGGAGGCCAACAAAGTAATAAAAGCGAGCCAGAAAGATCGCTAAGAATTGTAAAAGGCTTGACCCAAGGGGTCTGGAACGTTTGTAATCACCACAGCAGCACTAAACGGCAATAAAAATGGCGCCCGACCACGATGCGGCGCCAAGATGGCGGCCGCGAGCTGAGCTATGTTGGGCACCTTCGGGACGGCAGGGAGGGCTTGTCCGGTTAGCTCAGCGCGCCTGGTGCTCTTAAGGGGCGACTAGCCTTCCCGGTCGGCGTTTGGGGTAGGGGGGAATCCAGCAAGAGAAAGCGTGCCACAAGGCAGCGCAGAGGCAGCGACACGATGAAGAAGTGGGGGGGGGGTTGCACGAAGCGCTGCGAACCCGCCCGCTTTTAGTTATATTTTTGGCTCCTAGGGGCGAGGGGAGAATCCCCCTAAGTCCCAACCCTTTGCGCAGGAGGAGGAAAGGAAATTTCAAACCTTAGAAGAAGAAAAATAGCCAGGAATTAAATTCCTTTTTTGAATCAGCCAAGGAGCTCTTTTCACTAACAGCCTGACTCTTCGAGGCTGAGCAAAAGACTGGTGAGACGCTGCGCGGTGTCACGTGAGGGGGCGGAGCGTTTCCTCATCTAAAGCTCAGCCTGCAAGAAGAGGACTCAGAAGCACATCCCACTCTCTGGATGCTCCGAGCGGCTCGAGGGAGAATGTCAGATTTCTTGCTTTCTAGCTAATCTAAATCACATGCCACAGCTGATACCCCCCTTGCTGTTGTATTGCTTCGCCCAGGAGGCTTTCCTGAGGCCCAGGAGGCAAAAAAAAACCCCACCCACGCCCACCCAGTCACATGACCACCTGGCCACGCCCAGAGAACCGGTAATTTAAAAAATTGCATCCCACCCCTGGTTGCTACCTACTGATTATCCACATTTTGCAGTCCATAGATCAGTCCATAGCTGGAAAGGTTGGGGACTGCAGTCCATAGATCAGCAGTCCCCAACCTGTCCGGCTCCATGGCAGTGGTGGCAGTGGGAGGGGAGGGTTTTGCACATGAAACCGAGGTCCCATGCATGGGCAAATGAAGCTTAATGCATTCAACTGCCACTTGTGTGGACCAGTTCCCAACAGGATGTGGCCTGATACTGATCCGTGGTCTGAGATGATTGTTCTGTTTAAAGAAGGCAGGGGAAAGAAATCTAATGAAAAATAAATTATTTTTAGTATTTTTATTGTTTTATTATTTTTAGTATTTTTAACTGTAATATACTTTTTTGAATTGCAAGCCACCCTGTGTCACTGACTGAGATGGGCGGTTGTAGACATAATTAATTTAGGTACAAGAAATGATGGACTAAACCCTGGAACTATGTTGTTCATTATTTAGCTCTATTCCTCATTTACTCCAAAAGACAAGCATTTAAATAACCCCTTAGGGGTTCAAGGCGGGAGTTCCAGGCTTGAGTATTGATGACAAATTCTATCTCCTGCCTTTGCCTAGAGTAGCCTCAGAACGAGATAGGCAGCTAATAAATTTAACAAATAAATAAAATTACAGGCATGATATTCCGCTCTGAAAAAAAAATCGGGGCCGGCCAAGAGACCCCCCGCCGCGCACCCGGGGAGCGCCCGCTGCCTTCCCTCGCCAGAGCTGGGCGGCGGCGTGTTGCATGGAGGCTGGTCTGTGGCCGGCCCAGCTCCCTTTTCCTGCCGCTCAGCGGCCTCCGCTCGCACCGCCCGGGCTCCGCTCAGGTATCCAGCTGGGGCTGTCAGGAGTTGCTACCGTCGGTGCAGCTCCACGTGGCTCCAGTCCCGCGTTGCCTCGGGAAGGGAAAGGCAAAACCAGGAGCCGCTGCTGCCGTTGCAAAGCGCGCCGCGGCTCTTCCTTTTGCCTTTCCCTTCCTGAGGCAACGCGGACTGGAGCCGCTGAGCCACGCCAGCAACTCCTGACTCGGGGCCTCCGAGGGAGGGGAAGGAGGAGAAGAAGGGGTGGGGGAAAGGAGGGGGCGATTCCCAAAAAATTGGAATTCGATTTTAATCGGAAGAATATCATGCCTGAATTATCTGAGAAGGATCTGAGTCAGAAATTAAACATCCTAAGAAAAACTTGACTTTCACAATGGAGAAAAGAAGCAGGTGCACTTCTAGAGGCATCAAAAAGAATTGTTTTTAACAATTCATGGAGGAGAGATTCAAAAAGATGCTTCAGGCATTCCCGGAAAGTACATAGCATTTGTCTATAACTTTGCAAAGCAGCTGCATCTTTTCCTAGGATTGGGCACTAATAATAAAAATTGTTTCTATTAAATGAAGAATTTGCTGCATCTGATTTGCTGCATTTGATAAGCTGAAACTTTATAAAACGATTTATTGGCAGCTGGAAGTTACTTGTGAGGCTTTACACTGAGCAAGCCTATTCTTAGATAAGGAATATAATCTATATCAAGTGGAATATCAAAAAGGGATCAAAAATCATAGCTGTGACCTATCTTCTGCAATACGTATTTCACAGATCAAACAGCCAAGTTCCAATGAGAAAATAAGGATGGTTCTTTATCAGCCCAAACACTGAAAAAATATTCTTCGCATAGGTGTAACAATATGTATAGTATTTCAAATTTGCTACATCTTAAATTTCTGGATGAATATTAGAATCTATCAAATATAGTTTGTGTATATCTCACATTCAATAATACTGTTCTGCAGTCAGTGATTTTCAAATATTTGAGGTTAAAGAAAGTAGAAATGACTCACAAGTAATAATGATCGTATCTTACCATGGGAGAATATGTCATACATTTCATTCCATTATATTTAGACTGGTACTTTATAATCTAAGAATACTAGACAATAAGGGCTATGATTGTTATCTATTATCTAACCTATAGGTAAAGCCCCCAACATAATATTTGTTCCAATTCCTCAATCAGGAAATAAAAACTAAAGATTTTATGTAGTCAGTTCTTAAAACTATAAAATTATAATAACCTATCAAATAAAGACCAAGATAATCAAAGCCAGTCCCGTATTAGGATTACTGATCAAAATGGATACAAAAAAGAAAGTAACAGATTAATATAATTTAGGACTACATGTATTTGTTGACTTACAAACAGTTGTTACATGACTAGTTGGAGTTACAACAGTTTGAGAAAACTGGCCACTTCTGGCCACCATAAAATGTCACACTGCCACTTCTAGGTCACATGAACACATTGTCAACAACTTTGTTGTTGGCCACTTTGTGCTGGATGTCAACAAATACTTGTAGTTTATCTCCTGCAAGATAAAAAGTACCACACTGAACTGTGTTGTCGGCATTTCTTGACACAGGACACCAGAATGTGACACAGATTTTGGGCACTTAGCAACTGGATCATAATTACAAATGGTCACAGAGTCCCTTGGTCACATGTCCACAATGAATCATAAGGTAGGGCTTGAAGCTGGCTTGTTTCTCTAAATTATTGTTGAAATTTACCAATGCATTTCAGCATAACAAATTAATTTATTCATATTAAATTATTAAAAAATTATTACTCTCTCTAAGATTCAGATCAGGTTGGGGATCATTTCTGTCCTATATCTATGCCCTGACATATGTAAAACCGATTTTGCCTGAATACTTTCATCTACCCTGTTTGTCCAACAATACGGCCTCCCCCAATAGGAAGTCCCAGCATGTTTTATAGGCATGAAATGAAATTAAGCCCCTCCCCCCAAATTAAGGCCTATATTAAAACATGCAAAATAGGGGGGAAATGGCGGGGGGGCTTGCCATTAGGAAGCACTTTTGTTGCACACCCGGATATGGTGCTGCCTGCGTTGACGCCGATACAAAGTGCCTCACCAACGCCGAGGTCAACATCCAAGCCGTCGCCGCCTGCCCGCCCGAAGATGCAAGTGGGGGGAATTAAGTCACCCCCGAAAAGACAGCCTAGCCATTTTTTCAGGGCTCAAAAAAAAAAAAAGACCCGGCCTTATTATATGAGAAACACGGTACTACTATTTCCACCTTGGTTATGTAGACTTCCCAAATTAGATACCATCAGATTGGATAAATAGTTTGGTTAAGATCAAGTACTGTTTCCTAGAAATATGATTGACCTCCCAACGCACATTACCTTATCTTGCAATCCAACAGAGCATATGTGATTGATTTACTATACTTTACTGCAAGCTTCTCCAGAGAACACAATTATCTTCTGTATTTTAACATTCCTTTTCAGAAACTATGCTGACTATGCAGTAAGGATAACTGTAATATCCTTCCACTGTTTTACTGTAGTAAAACCAGTGAAACTATCTAATTTATACACTATGTAAGGAGAACTGAAATAATGTTGTTTCATAGCTTACTTATGAACCTGAGGGAGAATATCAAGGTTTGATGAGTTAGTGATGTCATTTGACTGTTTACTGCTATGTTTGTACTTTCATATAACATTGTGACTATTGTATCCTGCAAAAATGGCTAAAAATAGTGACTGCTCATTTTCACAGGAAGATATAAAATTGTATTAATATTTAAAAAATTTAAAAATTGAATGATTTGAAATATTATAAGGAAATAATATTCATTGCTCTATTGCTTAAATCTAAACTATGATAGCTTACCTGGTACATTAAGACTATTCAATGCCAGTCATATTAACATGTCCATAGTCTTTGTAAAAATTATACAAATCCTCAATCTTTCTTTTTCAAATTATTTAAAATTATGTCCATGGCAGTAACAATAGTGTAATTGAATTTATATGCTATGATAACTAGATTCAAAGATGAATATATTATGACATGATTTTCAACCTTTCAATTAAAGGAAAGTCCTTCAACCATAAGAAACTGCACCAACTGCACCAAGAATTTGGAGAATGGTGAAAATCAGCCCTTTCCAACCTGATGCCCTCTAGATGTGTTAGATTCTAATTCTCACCATTGCCAGCTAGCATGGCCGTGTTGGATAATGGATGTTGTAATTCAATACACCTGGAGGATGCCACACTGGGAAGGTTACTTTAGATAGACACTCAGATTCCCTATGGCATTGCACAAATGCAAAACAGAACAAAACGAACATAAAACTTGACCAAGGGATTTTTGAATGTCAGATAAAATTCTTCAAAATCACAGAGTTTCATAAACTACATCTTTGAAAATTATTTTGTTAGGCTAAAGGAATTTTATCTTAATAGTTTTTGCATATAGACAGCAGTTTTCTGGAAACTCAATCACAGAATTGTACATCTATATACTGAACAAAGCGGGCTCATAACATTGATATTGGTGAGCTGAAATGCATAGACTTTATTTAGCAGCAGTGTTAGGAGACATATGCCCAGTAATTTTTAAAATGTCACCAATTCTTATATACTAATAATGTGATAATTTTGCAGTTGTGGCAAATTCCTCAGTTTTAACTTGAGAAACACCTTAAGTGGCAAAACAAGCAAAAATCTTCTGAAAACAACTAAGAATCCTAAGTATTTTGTCAGCCTGATTAATAAAGGACTTAAACAACTTGATCATACTATATAATGAAATAAACCATAGTCAGTATTTCTTCATCAGAATTAAAGAATAAAATGTGCAATTAAAAGAAAAGGCATTATGCATTGCCCATTCTATCAATAGAGTTCATGACAGAATCTAAGCAAAAATAAGACAAAAAATCTATACAGGAAAACTACTGCTTGTTTCTACTAGCAACATGCATATAATTAAAGGCTCTGGGATTTAATGTAATCCCCAAAGCAGCAGATCCCTCTGTCTGAAGAAGAGGTTTCACTTGCTGTTGTAGATGCATAAAGCTATGTAATTCTAGCAAGATGTTGTATTTTTCAGCTGGTCATAATGTGGATCTGCTATTAAAAGCTAGGACAATTTAAAAAATAAATAATTACTCTCTTAGTTTGATTGAAAACTTGATTTTTCAATTAAAATTATTTCACACAGTAGGGATGGTAAAAGCCCCTGCCTTCAGTTCCTACAGTACTAAATGGGTTTATGACATTAATGAGTGTTATTATATTGTATTGTGTAGTGTTCTCTTTGGTTATAGTTTCATACAATTTTGCAGTTCTATTATGTGACGATTTTATACAACACTGCATACTTATCTGAAACTATACTTCCTTAATTGAATTCATGTAATCTAACTGCCCAGCCTGCCTAATCTCTGGAGACTTCATTGTTCCTTCAAGTTTGCTGCTTCAGAAGGAGTTTGGTAAGAACTCCACCTATTCCTCTAACCTTACAATTCTGTAAGGCTCTATACGGGTATATAAACCATAGCTTTGAATGTGCATTCCTCATTACAAACACACACTTTTGAGATGTGAAAAAGAATGTGATCATAAGGTGACCTAATGGAGTTTTCCAAGGCTGCATCAGTGTGTGAGCAAATGTGTATATTAGAAAGCTGGATTAAGGTGGAAGATGATCACCTATAGCTGTTCCACAGATTCTATTTGGGTATTGCATTGAGGGAAGGCTGCTAATGTTGTTGTAATTCTTGTGGAATGAGTGCAAATTGGAAGGAAGCATAATATTTCTCAGCAGATAGTTGCCATTTTCCATTTGAAAAACTCTTAACCAGCAGCTTGGAGGACAAAGATAAATACTTTTAGCATTTTGGGGAGATGGTGCATGCTAAGAAGAAAGCATGCTAAGAACTGTATCTAAAATAGAACAGAGAAGGATGGCACATAGCTATGGAAAGAACCAGAAGGTTCTTATGTATATATGTCTGCAGAATAAAAGTTACATTTGCATTTACATTTGCATCCTGTTGAGCATCCTATTATGGTTGTGCTCATAAGTTTACATACCCTGGTAGAATTTATGATTTCTTGGCCATTTTTCAGAGAATATGAATGATAACACAAAAACTTTTCTTTCACTCATGGTTAGTGGTTGGCTGAAGCCATTTATTATCAATCGTGTTTACTCTTTTTATATCATAATGACAACAGAAACTATCCAAATGACCCTGATCAAAAGTTAATATACCCCAGTTCTTGATATGGTGTATTGCCCCCTTTAACATCAGTGACAGCTTGAAGTCTTTTGTAGTATGTGTGGATGAGGCTTTTTATCTTCTCAGATGGTAAAGCTGCCCATTCTTCCTGGCAAAAAGCCTCCACTTCCTGTAAATTCTTGGGCTGTCTTGCATGAACTGCACGTTTGAGATCTCCCCAGAGTGGCTCAATGATATTGAGGTCAGGAGACTGAGATGGCTACTCCAGAACCTTCACTTTATTCTGCTGTAGTCAATGACAGGTTGACTTGGCCTTGTGTTTAGGATCATTGTCACATTGGAATTTGCAAGTACTGTATATACTCGAGTATAAGCCGAGTTTTCAGCACATTTTTGTGCTGAAAAAAAAAACCCTCGGCTTATACTCAGGTGAAGACCCTCTGGAAAAAAAATGGTGTGGAGCTCCGGAGCTGGGCATTCGCTTCCCTGCTTCCGTGTTTCCTTTGCAACTTTTAAGCATGTGGGTAATCGGAAGCAGAAAAGTTCTTGCATGAGGATATGTTTTTTTTTTTTAACTGTTTTTAGGGGTGGGGGAAAGCCACCGCCATGTGGAGAAATGCTCAGACATGAAATCTATCCGCCCGAAAATAAGTGTGTGTGTGGGGGGGATTTTTAACAGAGGGAAGATGTAGGGAGAAGGCAAAAGCGACGGAAGATCCTTCAGGGAAACTGAGGGGAGACTCACCCTTGGTCCAGATGAGCCCCCTTCCCGCCCCTAAGGAAGCAGAGGCAGCCAGCAAGGGCAGGCAAGCCCCTTCACGGACTCCGTCCGTCCTTGCTACCCCTGAGGGAGGGCGATTCTGGGCTGCGCGATTGGGGGACGAAGAAGAAGAAGAAGAAGATCATAAGAGCGGCTCTTGCTTTTCTTGCAAGGAAGTGACTCACTCCACTGTCATCATCATCTTCTTTTTGGGTTAGTGAATCAATTAAACCTTTCATGATAGTGAGATCGTTTCCCAAATTTCCCTTAAATCAGGAAGAAATCACAAAAAAACCTTTGGACTGAGAATAAGCCTGTTCCTACGATGCCATTTTTGTTCACTGCAGTGTGAAAAGTGTGAAAAAACACACTTCTTTTTCTTCATCTTCTTGTTCCCTATTTACTGGTCTCTTTCAAAGAGGAAATTGTGAACATCAAACTTATTCTCAACTGTCCTAGTGAAAGTTTTTATTGGTATCTATTTTTATTTTTGAAATTTACCAGTAGCTGCTGCATTTCCCACCTAGGCTTATACTCGAGTCAATAAGTTTTCCCAGTTTTTGTAGTAAAATTAGGTGCCTCGGCTTATTTTGGATCGACTTATACTCGAGTATATACGGTATGTCCCATGCGCAGCTTCCGGGCTGATGAATGCAAATTTTCCTCCAGTATCTTTTGATAACATACTGCATTCATCTTGCTATCAATTCTCATCAAATTTCCTGTGCCTTTGTAGCTCACACATCCCCAAAACATCAGCAATCCACCTCCGTGTTTCATAGTAGGAATGGTGTACTTTTCATCATAGGCCTTGTTGACTCCTCTCCAAATGTAGCGTTTATGGTTGTGGCCAAAAAGCTCAATTTTGGTCTCATCACTCCAAATGTCTTTGTGCCAGTAGTTTTGAGGCATATCTCTGTGCTGTTTGGCGTATTGTAAATGGGATACTTTGCGGCATTTGCATAGTAATGGCTTTCTTCTGGTAACTCAACCATGCAGCCCATCTTTCTTCCAGTGCCTCCTTATTGTGCATCTTGAAACAGCCACACCGCATGTTTTCAGAGAGTCCTGTATTTCTCCTGAAGTTATTTATGGGTTTTTCTTTGCATCCCGAACAATTTTCCTGGCAGTTGTGGCTGAAATTTTAGTTGGTCTACCTGACCGTGGTTTGGTTTCAACAAAACCCCTCATTTTCCACTTCTTAATTAGTATTTGGACACTGCTGATTGGCATTCTCAATTCCTTGGATATCTTTTTATATCCCTTTCCTGTTTTATACAGTTCAACTACCTTTTCCCACAGATCCTTTGACAATTCTTTTGCTTTCCCCATGACTCAGAAGCCAGAAATGTCAGTGCAGCACTGGATGAAAGATGCAAGGGCCTGTCAAGAGTCCAGGAACTCATTGACCTTTTATACACACAAACACTAATACACAAGCAAACAGATCACAGGCGAGGATGGTTACCTTTAATAGCCATTCAAGCCCCTTTGTGCCAACCTGTGTGCATGTTATCAGCCCAAAATCACCAGGTAGGTAAACTTTTGATCAAGGTCATTTGGGTAGTTTCTGTTGTCCTTATGATTTAAAGAGTGAACACAGTTGATTGATAATAAATGGCTTCAGCCAACCACTAACCGTGAGTGAAAGAAACATTTTTGTGTTATCATTCATATTATCTGAAAAATGGCCAAGAAATCATAAATTCTGCCATGGTATGTAAACTTATGAGTACAACTGCATGTATCAATCACATTGAAGGATCCCTTTGCAGCAGCAAAGAGGTCAACTTACTTGAGTGCCACGCAAGCTACAACTAGAGGATAATTCAAACATTTGAGCAAGGGTGAGCCAGATGGTTAGAAATAATGTTGACCTATTCACCAGTGCTTTATTCAGTATCAGAACCATGTAGAAATCCAAATGGATCAGTTAGCTCAGATGATAAACCAATTAGCCCAACAGGTAGAACAGAATTAACCAATATTAGCTTTTCCCAGTGGGATCCAAGCTGATCCTGTGGTAATATAACCTATTGATCATTTTATCATTTTCTGTAAGGCCTTTGTATAACTAGCAGTAAGTCTAGGAAGATGTGGGCATTCTTGGTGGGGTAGGAGTATCTTTGCTCAGAGTGCCTCATTCTGTTTTGATTCTGCCAGTTTAGAAGGAATAGGAAAATGGGTGAAAGTTCAAGGTACAAGATACACAGTTGTGCTTTCTCATGAGACTTTCCAAACTTTCCCATGAGACTTTCCGTGGCTGTATGATCTCATCCTAGCAAGGTAACATCTGGGACTTTCCAAGATTGTGTGTTCTCATGCTGGTGAAGTAATCTCCTGTTGAGGTCATTGTTTTCTGAATATGCATACTGTATATTTTGCTTGTGTTTTTCTCAATAAATACTGCTACCTGAGTTCTCTCAGGGTTGGCATTTTCTCAGAGACAGTTCCCTGTGTCTCATTTAAATGTCAAACCACCATAAATGGTGACCCCGACGTGATAGCTTGGAAAGCTATACGTTTCCGCATCCTATACTCATCGTCGCGGACGTCGACTGAGCCCTCATCTTCTTCGCTGGACGAAGATAGATTCTTTCGTGAGTATGGGGAGATCTCTTGAAGGCTCAGAAAGAGCACATCAGGGAATTGAGAGGGATCATTGGGAATAGTTTTGGGTTTGGAATTGGCAGTAGGGGTTGTGCTGTAGGAAAGAAAGAAATTGAGGACTTACTACAGTATGTTTGGAAAAATATTAAGTCATATCCGGAGGAGGTAGTATTAAAGTAGAGTCCTGGAAAAAGATAGGGAAATTTTTGCACGAGGAACCTCGTGCCCCTTCTTCAATTTTGTTAACCTGGAGGGTGATAATGGATGCATTAGCTACTTATGAACAACCGCTCCTATCACCCCCGAAGAAGGTTTGCCGCTTTACCATGCGAGTGCGTTTGTTGCCGCCGACGGCACCTCCAGATAAATCTGGGGGACTGTCTAGCGCTAGAAATACTTTGTCAGAGGATAAGAGTTTACCTTTAAGGGTTCAGGTGGATGCAGTTACTGCAGCTATTCAAGAAGCAAAGAATAGAGGGGAATTATCAGGAGATGATTTGGTGGAGTTTGGAGTAGAAGTTCAACTTAATCCAGTAGAAATTGTCATGGATGCTGCATTAAATCCGCAGCGGGAGTGGAAGCCTTTACAGCTCAGAATTTTGAGGGAAGTTAAGCAAGCAGCAAAAGAATATGGTGTTAGAACGCCATATACTCAGGCATTGTTAGAAGCAGTTGGTTATGGAAATAAAATGATTCCGGCTGACTGGAAAGCTCTGTTGAATATGATTTTAACTCCAGCTCAATATTTGGTGTTAGATCAGAAATGGAGACAGCTGGCAGTCCAGGGGGAACAGCAAATGTTACCCCAGATCAGCTTTACGGAGCTGGTAATTTTACAACAGTGGAACAACAGAGAGATGGTATGCCTGAGGAAGGGTTCATTCTTCTCCCACAAATAATTTTTCAAGCCATAGGGTCTCTCCCTGACGGCGAAGGTGGTGAGAAGACCTTTACTAACATCAAACAAGGGAACAATGAACCCTATGAAAATTTCATTAGCAGACTGAAATTGGCTATTGAAAGACAAATTGATAATCAATTCGCCCAGAAAGAGTTGCTTTTTAAGTTAGCAGTAGAACAAGCTAACACAGATTGCAAAAAGATTTTAAATCCACTGGTAGCAAGTGGAGGCGAGAAATCGCGGATTTGATTAATGCATGTAGGAAGGTTGGGAGTCAGTCTTTTAACATGGAGACTTTAGCTCTGGCTTTACAAACAGGACATGCTCAAAAGGGAATTGTTTCAATTGTGGGAAGCCTGGACATTTTAAAGTGCAATGTCGGGCTCCTGGAGGAGGTCAAAGTCAGCAGAATAAGAGATCAATGGGACAGGGTGTTCGTCCTAAATCAGTGTGCCCAAAATGTAAGAAAGGATACCATTGGGCATATCAGATGCTCCTACAGTTTTTACTGATGGAGGGAAAGTTTTTGGTGCTTGTGTTTGGAAAGATAAATCTGGAATTTGGCATACAAAAGTGACTTCAGAGCAGAAGTCTGCCCAGCAGGCAGAACTTGCTGCTGTAGTTTTGGCTTTTCAAAATTTTCACAATCAGGATTTTAATTTAATAGTAGATTCATTGTATGTGTATAATTTGTTACCCTTTGTAGCAGGTTCTTATTTGTCTCCTGGAATATCACCTGATATTTTAAGATTGCTTTTGTTGTTACAAGGATGTTTGGAGCAGCGTGTGAATGTGTGTTTTGTTGCTCATATTCGTAGTCATAGTAATTTGCCTGGAATTTTATCACAAGGTAATGCCAAAGCTGACAGTGCTGTAACTTCAGTCCTCACTGTCCAGCCATGGGACAGTCATAGTTATTTTCATCAAAACGCTAAAGCATTGGCACAGCAATTTAAACTTACCACTGCAGAAGCTGCTGCCATAATTCAACAATGTCCAACTTGTTCAAAGCAGGGCACGAATATCCCTATGGGAGTTAACCCCAGAGGGTTGAAACCTTCAATGATTTGGCAAATGGATGTTACTCAATATCCGCCATTTGCGCCCTGGAAATATATACATGTAACTGTGGATACTTACTCAGGATTTTTAATGGCTACCCCTCAAAGAGGTGAGATGGTTAAACATGTCATCAATCATTGCATTAAGACTTTTTCAGTTGCTGGAACACCTAAAACTTTAAAAACTGATAATGGTGCGGCTTATCGGAGACACCGGTTTTGATCAGTTTTGCAAACAATGGTCTGTGGAACATAAATTTGGGATTCCATACAATTCTACTGGGCAGGCTATTGTAGGGCGTCATAATTCCACGCTCAAGACCATGTTGACTAAATTAAATAAAAAGGAGGAAGCTCCTGGGGCTTCCGGCGATTCAAGATCAATTAAATCTAGCTTTATATACTTTAAATTTTTTAAATTTGTCTGGTAACCCCCCTGCGAGCACGGCCAGCAGGCATTTTTCTTCTCCTTCTACAGATGCGGTGAGACCTCGGGTGTTGGTGCGGTTCCTTCCAGATCCGGCATGGGTTCCTGCTGAGCTGATAACGTGGGGACGTGGTTATGCAGCAGTTGAACATCTTGGTCAAATTCGTTGGGTTCCTGGTCGGTGTGTTCGGCCTGATCATTCGCAGGCACCTGTGAAGGAAGTTTCGGAGGAGCAGGATGGTGCATCTGTGGTTCCTGATCCTGCTGATTCTGCCTAATCTGTCCTGGGCTGCTCGGGTGCGGAGAGAGCAGCGACAGCATGTTCAGCGTGCCGGGAGATTTGGGCGATGATTTGTGGATAGATAATAATTACATTAAAGATTTGCGCACAACTGCCAAAAACTTGAACATCACCAATTGTTGGTTGTGTATGCACCTTCCTGGGAGAGTGGGAGAAGGACTAACATTGCATGGAGTGCCTTTTGAGGAAAAAGATTTAATAAAGAATGCAACCTGGAGAAAACAGTTGTCTTGTGCTACAACAGAGCAATTCCAGATCCTAACCATGGGAGGTAATCTGTGGACACAAATTTCTCGAGGTCTTATCCCGCCTTTGGGAATTGCTATGAACTATAGAGATATTCATATTTTAAATAATTTTACTGTTGCTATGTTTAATGATACTATAAAGAATATTAAGATGATTAATGTAGAAATGTCTGAAATTCGTACAGTTACTTTGCAAAATCGATATGCTTTAGATATTATGTTAGCTGCTCAAGGAGGAGTTTGTGCTTTAATTCATTCACATTGTTGTGTTTTTATACATAATTATGAGCCAAACATTACAAAAACTGTTCAGGACATGGAAGATCGTATTGCTCAGCATCAATCTGGAGCTGATGGGTTTAATGCATCATTCTGGGACAGTCTGTGGTCCTGGCTTCCTGATGGATCATGGTTTCGCTCCTTATTGCAAGGGGTTGTTATTATTATTGCTATATGTATCTTATTATGTTGTTTTATTCAATGTATTCCTAATCTATTACAAATGTGTACCTCAGTCTTCCGGCGTGTGGGATCAGGTCATGAGGAACTGTGTACTATGCCACTAAAACACCCCCTATCTTTGAATAAATAAAAAAAGGAGGAATGTGGTAATATAACCTATTGATCATTTTATCATTTTCTGTAAGGCCTTTGTATAACTAGCAGTAAGTCTAGGAAGATGTGGGCATTCTTGGTGGGGGTAGGAGTATCTTTGCTCAGAGTGCCTCATTCTGTTTTGATTCTGCCAGTTTAGAAGGAATAGGAAAATGGGTGAAAGTTCAAGGTACAAGATACACAGTTGTGCTTTCTCATGAGACTTTCCAAACTTTCCCATGAGACTTTCCGTGGCTGTATGATCTCATCCTAGCAAGGTAACATCTGGGACTTTCCAAGATTGTGTGTTCTCATGCTGGTGAAGTAATCTCCTGTTGAGGTCATTGTTTTCTGAATATGCATACTGTATATTTTGCTTGTGTTTTTCTCAATAAATACTGCTACCTGAGTTCTCTCAGGGTTGGCATTTTTCTCAGAGACAGTTCCCTGTGTCTCATTTAAATGTCAAACCACCATAGATCCTATAGCTAACATAGCAGCGGTCACCAAAACTATTCTGATCCAAGAACCTGCTTCCCTGCCAGACAAATACTATGAGAATCAAAGCCAATCTAATGCTTTGTATAGTATGAACTATATGTTTCCCTGAGGCATATTATTACCCCATTGACCAAACCCATGGAGATTTTATAGTTACCCTAATAACAGAGAGAGTTGTAAAGTGGGTATCTCGCCTTTCTGATTCACCTACAAACTACACCAATTTTGTAGCATGGCTGAGAACCTAGAAATGGACTGATCTACCATTCTAGCCCTACATAAGAAAAGCAGTTGGTGAAGAACATCTCTGACTTTCAACTCTCAATTTAGGATCTGGATACAATAAAGAAAAACTTTGATAGTTCAAAGATAGCCTGAATAAAATATAAGGTAACCTCATTTATCACAGCATACAATGATGGTACTAACCAGGTCTCTGGTGGACACTAATTGAAGGTTCAAAGAATTACAACTGTAAAGCAGGGAAGGAAGATACCATTTTCATTTCCTTTGTCTTCTTCCCACCATTTTATCCACAAATTACAGACTACAAAATTAATCCCATGCAGCTGAAATCTAGAAGATCTCTGCTATCTATGCAAAGTTGTGACACATTATAAAAAAAAATCTGCCTACTTTTCATATGCATGCCCTGTTAAACTCAAAGATCTCCCAAGTTCTGTATTTGTTGTAAAGGGGGAAGTTTTAACAAGCAGAGGACCTAAATGATGGGTCTGACTTGCTGGAAAATGAAAAAGACACTTTCAAGTTTTTGTGGTGGGTTTTTTGTGGTTGAGCAAAAGGAAAACAAATAAATTTGCACCTGAATAGCAAAGTCTTGAAGTTCAGATTATAATTGCCTTTCTTGACCTCAAAATAAGGTAATGATTCTTCTACCTTAATCAATGGTGGGATTCAATTTTTTTACTACCAGTTCTGAGGCGTGGCTTGGTGGGCGTGGCAGGGAAGGATACTGTAAAATCTCCAGTCAGAAGTGGTATTTGCCAGTTCCCTGAACTACTTAAAATTTCCGCTACCAGTTCTCTAGAACTGGTCAGAACCTGCTGAATACCACCTCTGACTTTAATGGTTATGTAAATAGCAGCAAGCAACTTCTTTTTCTTGAAAGATGAAAATTCATTTCAATTGATTTTAAAATTATCCCACAAATGACAAGAAGTAAAATTCAGGAAAGTAAAAATTTAAAAAGATCAAGAAAAACAACCCTTGATTTTTATAATATGTTAATTACCTGTTTTCAAATTGATATTTTAAATTGCTTTTGATATTTGGCTATGATATTAATGATTTAAAGGGGACTGAAATGTTAATATATGAATCTTTAGATTTAGTTTGTGATTTATTTTTGTATTTCCTTGTTTGCTTTTTAGCTAAAAGAAAATGTAATATTAATGCATGTGTGTGGCCATACATTTCCAATAATATGCCATTTTAAATAGAAAAAATAGTTAAACATATGGAAGGAGGGAATCAATATTACAACCAAAAAGAATGCAAGATTTGTTTAAAAATACATTCTTTGTATAGTTTGCATCGGTCACTTACTATATAAGTCAGAATTATTTAAATGATGTTATGCTTAATGCTGTTTATTAAATTTAATTGTTTTTTTCTAAGAGTATATAGATATGTAATTCTTTTGCTCGTTCTTATACTAAATGCATGACATATCATGGCATTACAGAGAAGATAATGATAAAATTTACCAAATATATGAAAGACAGAACTGGCCAAAATGATTTAAAATAAAAGAAAACTGAAACCTGCTGATCACCTTAGTATGTGTTTCCCTAAGACAGTAAACAATGCAGCATTGTCAGAATTAAAATTTTAAACAATTCATTTCCAAATTGATCATACCACTTCTTATGAATCAAATTATATGTATAGTTAATTTATTTTAAAAAGAAAGGACAGCTCTTTGCTGATATCATCCCACAATATATATTAGAAACTCATGTCTTTATTTTACTTGTACTAGAACGTTTAAGGAACAGCCTCATAATGTCCCAAGACTGGAGGAATTATGAGTTTCAAGGTAAGCTGGAAATCAAAGAACCACATAATCATTTCTGTATACCACAGGGTTTTATGTTTGTTTCTCAAACAATAGTGTCTGCTGCCACATGGTAAATTACTTCTGAAACAGAGAGAGCTTTCATAAATTTATTATATGAAGCACTGGTCCGCTGCAAAAATCCCACTAGACATACTCAGGCCAATGGAAAATAACATTTTGAATCTTGCTTCTCACATCCACTCACTTTAGATATGTATATATGTGAGTGTGCAACAATATATGTTGTTGTTGTTTATTGCGAAGCCATGTCCGACCCATCGTGACCCCATGAACAACATTCCTCCAGGCCTTCCTGTCCTCTACCATCAGTCCATTTCAGCTCACGCCTACTGCTTCAGTGACTCCATCCAGCCACTTCATTCTCTGTCGTCCCCTTCTTCTTTTGCCCTCAATCTTTCCAAGCATTAGGCTCTTCTCCAGTGAGTCCTTCCTTCTTATTAGGTGGCCAAAGTATTTGAGTTTCATCTTCAGGATCTGGCCTTCTAAAGAGCAGTCAGGGTTGATCTCCTCTAGGACTGACCGGTTTGATCACCTTGCAGTCCAAGAGGCTCGCAGGAATCTTCTCCAGCATCAGTTCAAAGGCCTTAATTCTTTGGTGCTCCAGCATCAGTTCAAAGGCCTCAATTCTTTGGTGCTCAGCTTTTCTTATGGTCCAACTTTCACAGCCATACATTGCAACTGGGAAAACCATAGCCTTGACTATATGCACTTTTTTTTAGCAGGGTGATGTTTCTGTTTTTTAGTATGCTGCCTAGAGATTTGCCATAGCTTTTGTCCCCAGGAGCAAGCGTCTTTTAATTTCTTGGCTGCAGTCCCCATCTGTGGTGATCTTGGAGCCCAGGAAAATAAAATCTGTCACTACCTCCATTTCTTCCCCATCTATTTGCCAGGAATTGAGAGGGCCGGATGCCATGGTCTTAGTTTTCTTAATGTAGAGTTTCAACCTAACTTTTGCATTCTCCTTCTTCACCCGCATCAAGATGCTCTTTAGTTCCTCTTCACTTTCTGCCATTAGAGTGGTATCATCTGCATATCTGAGGTTGTTGATATTTCTCCCAGCAATCTTAATTCCAACTTTTGATTTATCTAGCCCTGCCTTTCTCATGCTGTGCTCTGCCATATAAGCTAAATAGGAAGGGCGACAGTATGCAGCCTTGCTGGACTCCTTTCCCAATTTTGAACCAATCAGTGTCCAGTTCTCACTGTTGCTTCTTGACCCACATATAGGTTTGTCAGGAGACAAATAAGATGGTCTGGTACCCCCATCTCTTTAAAAACTTGCCACAATTTGTTGTGATCTGTACAATCAAAGGCTTTAGCACAGTTAATGAAGCAGAAGTAGATGTTTTTCTGGAACTCCTAGCTTTCTCCATGATCCAGCATATGTTGGCAATTTGATCTCTAGTTCCTCTGTCTCTTCGAAATCCTGCCTGTACTTCTGGTAGTTCTCGATCCACATACTGCTGGAGCCTAACTTGTAGGATTTTAAGCATAATTTTACTATCATGTGAAATGAGTGCAATGGTGTGATAGTTTGAACATCTTTGGCATTGCCTTTCTTGGAATTGGAATGTAAACTGACCTTTTTCAATCCTGTGGCCACTGTTGAGTTTACCAAATTTGCTGGCAAATTGAGTGTAGCACTTTTATTGAATCGTCTTTGAAGATTTTGAATAGCTCAGCTGGAATACTGTCACCTCCACTAGCTTTGTTGTTGCTCAGATTTCCTAAGGCCCATTTCACTTCACATTCTAGGATGCCTGGCTCAAGGTCAGTGACCACCTCATCGTGGTTATCAGGGATGTTAAACTCGTTCTTGTATAATTCTTCTGTGTATTTTGTCATCTCTTTCTAATCTCTTCTGCCTCTATTAGGTCCCTGCCATTTGGTCCTTTATCATGCCCATCTTTGCATGATATATGTGTATATATGTGAGTGTGCAACAATATATGTTATGAACCCACAAATATACATATGAAGACATTTAGCACATAATTAGCTAATGTCACAATCTTTGTGAAAGTGTAACTTTAAAAACAGGCAGAGCATTTTTATTTACAGATTATATTTATGGAACTAAAATATAAACCTAGAAGTATAAACCTAGTCTTTGTTTATGAGGATCATGTTTTTTTTCTATAAAATAATTTGAGGAAGCCTATATACACATAATTGAGCAAAAGGGAGTCACAAAAGATGTGTTTCTTTGCAGAATCCATATGCTAATGCATTGCACCAAGCTTTAAAATTTAGTGTTTTTTGGAAAAGCACTATAAAACTGTTAAAATGATAAAGATGCTTTCTAGCTGCTGTTTGGAATGCACCAATATAGAAGCGCATATTATACACAGGAAAAGAAAAGGAATGCCAGGGAATTAAATCTCTAATTTATGCAAGGGTCAATGCCTATGGATCCTTTAACAAGGGAGGATATGTTTTCTCTCTCCTAGATTTCCTGAGCAATATTTGGTTATAAGTAGTCCTACTGTTGGATAAAAGAATGAAAATTTTAAATGATCTTGTACTAGCAATTCCATTCATCAAATAAACTGTCATCTGGCTGCCTCCGATTAAAATCAATGTCCTGCCTTTTAATTATTATTTTTCAGACAAAATTTTTGTTGCAATATCACTTTATATGCAGGGCCATAATTACCTATATACAAAACATATGGATGTCATTTTATTCTAAACTGATTTTTTCTTCTTCTTGGGGGTCATGGTAGAAACAGTGTAATAAATGTTTATGATTATATACAAGTATCACTATCACTTAAAAATCTGAGAAAGCTAAAGACACATTTCAAATAAGTAAAAATAAGGATTGAACACCTGAAGCAAAAAACAATTCAATCTCAATGGCAAGTTCTTTAGCTCAACTTGCTTACAGGATGTTAAAACAGTTGTATAAATGAAACACAGATTTAGATGATGGTAAGAAGGCTCAGTTACAAGGCTTTGTAACATGGAATAAAATACAGTGAATTATTTGATAGGCTGGAAAGAACAATTGGGAGTTTTATATAAAACAAAAGAATAGCATAGACCAGGGATCCACCCCTGGTTTTGCCTTTCCCTTCCCGAGGCAATGCGGACTGGAGCAGCATGAGCCGCGCCAGCGTAACAACTCCTGACAGCCCCAGCCGGATACCTCAGCGGAGCTCGGGCGGCGAGCCTCGTTTTGGGAGCTGGGAAAGTGCTTGGTCCCCTTCACGGGATCGTTTAGATGCGCAAAAGTGCCTCAGCGGGCACCGCAGTGCTTCCCAATTACTATTTGCCAGCGTATGCGACCCGGCATATGGCCCCCCAATTGGAGGCATGTTTTCAGGGCAAAAAGTCGTCTTATACGCCGGCATCTGATAAAGTAAAATAAGATTGAACACCTGAAGCAAAAAACAATTCAATCTCAATGGCAAGTTCTTTAGCTCAACTTGCTTACAGGATGTTAAAACAGTTGTATAAATGAAACACAGATTTAGATGATGGTAAGAAGGCTCAGTTACAAGGCTTTGTAACATGGAATAAAATACAATGAATTATTTGATAGGCTGGAAAGAACAATTGGAAGTTTTATATAAAACAAAAGAATAGCATAGACAATAAAGAATGCTAGCCAAATTTTATGTCATTCAAATCTTCCACTGTCATATGGTATGCATGGAGTATGCATGGAGTATGCATGGAGGAGCAGAAGAAACAAGATACAAACTTGCGATTATCTGTTTCAATATTACATAGACTCATCTTACACTAGTGTAGAAATATTGCTGAACTCTGCTCAGTTGTTTGATACTGTCCCTTCCAAAATTGTGTTTACTGATTTTATTGTACTTCCCTTCACCATTGATTTCAGAAACATTAACCCCTTTCTCTCTTTCTGTTAGGGGTTAAGGTAAGTAAACAGTCAAATAGTTACAATTTTTTCCTTTTATTTTGCCATGCCTCTACTTTATACGTAGGCAACAAAACTTTAGATTTGTAACTGGTTGAATTATTTTTTATTCCCACAAAAAAGTTATTCCCCAATTTCCTAGTGTGTATCTCTACTATATGCTCATAGCTCCTTTGCAAAAAGCTTTTCATTCCCACTCCATCTATCTGTGAATAGAGGATACATAGTTCATACTGTATTTTTATTCAGAGAGTTAGATGTGCAATGTAATCTTGAAGATTTTTTAGAAGCAAGTTAAATTTTTCATTTGAAAACATATCAGAATCAAATACTGGCACAGCTACTTTGGATTTTGGTTTTCATATCCCATCTTTTGCTGTTGAGACTTAAACATTACTCTTCTGCATTTTAAGATTGCCTATCAGCTGGGCAAAAGATGTACATAAAATTACAATGGAAATTCTTTATCCCTATTTAAAACATAGCAAAATTTTGGTGTATTGTTTCAAGGCAGTAATTCACTGGAGGACAGAAGACTTGTGAGAAGACTTGTGTTATGTAACCTCTTCAGCATGAATGTGACAGTTGTGATGGCATGGAAGAAATTTGCTTTTCAGTACAGTGTGGGAACCCATGGGAGGCCATCAATAGCAAGGACGATGAGAGGTTTCTGAAACTAGCATGTATCCTGCTGATAATGCATTTGTTCAATGCTGGACCAACTCCAGGAACCTAAAACCTTCTTAGTATGAGCAGTTATTCAAAAAAACCTGTCCAGATGTTCAAACTTCTATAATATTATGTAGATTGATAAATACCTTTTGCATTAAAGCTGATTAAAAGACAATGCTAGAAATGATACAATAATGCAGTTCTGTTGATAAAAGTATACCTTCTGAAAATATTTTGAACAGTGAACAAGCCTCATGCATTCTGTCTGCCATAGTCACTGAAGGAAACTTTTCACAGGGTTCTTAATACTTGTCAACAAAGATTCATGAATACTTATTTAATTAGTTTTTTAATGCTTAAAAAAAGCTGATGAATACAAATCTTATCTCTCCTGGCATCCAATGCCCCCAAGACCCAGAAACGGAGAAGAGTTCCTCAATTGTCTGGCTCACAAAACATGAAAATCCATAAAATATCCCTTACAATGGATGGATTCATAAATATCATTATGGTTTACAATGAGGCTAAGGGCAGGGAAAAAATTATACAGATGATCTCTAGATGTGTCAGACCCAAGATGCATTAGCCCAGGGGTCGCCAATCTTTTGGACCTCAGGGACCACTAAACACATAATTTTAAATCCCAGGGACCACTAACCGGTTCTGTGGGTGTGTCCTAATTTGTGGGTATGGCTTGGTGGTCATGTGACTGGCTGTGCATGGCTTGTATGTAAATATTAAAAATATTTATATAAATATTGATTTTTTAATTAAAAAAGAGCAACTTTTATCCAAAATCAGGCAAAGCAGGTAGGCAGATTGAGTTGCTCACAGAATCACAGATTCATTCAGAGATCTATCTATCTGCCATTGGCTAGCTCAGTCTGTCACATAAAATTTGCTTGCAAGCAAACTCACAATATTAACTCACAGCACACCATGTATGTAAATATTGAATTTTTTATTTTAAAAAAAGAGCAACTTTTACCATAAGAGCAACTTTACCATCAGGCAAAGCAGGCAGGCAAATTGAGTTGCTCACAGAATCATTCAGTGATCTATCTATCTGCCATCTGCAAGCTCAGTCTCTCAAATTTGCTTGTGTGGGAGAGGGCGGAGCTTGCGTCGCAGCAGTACAGATACAAGTAAAAACAGATGATATTGAAAAGGGAACGGAGAATATTGAGCAAAGAACTGAAAAGACAGATGAGAAAATTGAAAATATTCAACAGGTGATGCAATACAGGAAAGAATCAAGAAAATTGAAAAACAAGATGTACAAAGAGATAAGAAGATTGGAGATATGGATACCTGATTGAGTGAAATGGAAAGAGACAAGGGCGGATCTCTGCAATCATTGGGATGGGAAATTGATAGATCAGAATTCTATCTTAGATTTCAATGATGACAGAAATCCTGGCAGAAGCATCAGAGGTAACTAAAGAGAACATGATGGATGGAATGGATGAGGGTTTTTGTGTTTATACAAGATATGCGATGAGAAATAAACTGCCAAGAGAAGTTCATATCAGATTTACTAAGAAAATAATTAAATCACAAATACTGCAGGCGGCAAGAGAAAAAACACTAAAGTACAAAGATAAAGAAATAGTGGTACTGAAACAGGTACCGAGAAGAGTGAGAGAGATAAGAAGAGAATATTTATTTTTGACCAAAGAGTTACTTAAGAGAGGAATAAATTACAGATGGCTGATACCCAAAGGTCTCATGTTTACCTGGCAGGAACAAAGACACAGAATTGATACAGTTGAAAAAGCTGAGTTATTCTATCTGGAATATTTTAGAGGAAGGGAGGAAGATACAAGAAAAGAAGAGTTGTTAATTGAATTTCAAGAGGAATGTACAGCAATAATTGAAAAAGAAGGAGTCGTAGGTGGTGTACCCAGAGAACAACGAGAACCAAGATCTACTAGAGCAACAAATCCCTCTTATAAAGTCTAAAATGGATGAGGGAAAACTGAATACAATTAATATAAATGGGCTTAATTCAGCTATTAAAAGAAGAAAAATATTTCATAAGTTAGAGAAATTAAAATTTGATATAATCTGCCTACAAGAAGTACATATTAGAAAACAACATGATTATATATTGAAACAACAAAAATTAGGGAAATTATTTACAGCGTTGACACACTGTAAAAAGAGAGCAGTGGTGTTATACATTAGAGATACAATCCCTGGGGAACAAATATATACAAACGATGATGGAAGGATTTTGATGGTGGAGATAACGGACAATAATTTAAAGACACTTTTAATAGCAATTTATGCTCCAAATGATAATCAAGAAGATTTTTAGAGGAAATTACATAAGAAAATAATTGAACTGAACTATGCTAATATCTGTCTGATGGGAGATTTCAATGGAATAATAAATGACAAATTGGATTACAAAACACAAAAAACAGCAAAGAAAACTAGAAAGACATTGCCAAAATCCTTCTTTCGAATGGTAGACGAGATAAACTTAAAAGATGCATGGAGAGAGAGAAATGCGGAAAATAAACAATATACCTTTTATTCAAATATACATGCATCATGGTCTAGAATAGATATGATATGGATATCAACAGAATTGCTTTCTAACATACAAGACATTAAAATAGAAGCAAGCACCTGGGCAGATCACAATCCAATAACACTTGTACGGAAAGGACAAAAAAGGAGATCTAGATGGACTTTAAATAATACGATATTAAAGGAAAAAGACTTTAAACAGAAAATTGAGAGAGAATTGACTTTTTTCTTTAAAGAAAATACAAAAGAGGATACATCATTACAGAACCTCTGGGACACGATGAAGGCTTATACAAGAGATTTGATAATGGACTATACAAGGAAAAGAAACATAAAACAAAAAAAAATCCTTAAAATATTGGAAGATGACTACAAGAAGTTGGAAAAAGAACTACAGAAATCACCACAAAAAAAGGACATTAAAATTAAAATGGACATAACTAAGCATAAAATGGGGCTAATGGAAAAAGAAGAAATAGCACAAAAAATTAAAAATGCTAAGCAGAACTATTTTGAAGATGCAAACAAACCAGGCAGATGGCTAGCATATAAATTGAGAAAGGAAAGAGACTCGAGAAGGATAAATCAATTGATAAATGAACAAGGACATGTATGCTATGGAAATGCAGAGAAGAAGAAAAATATTCAAGATTACTGTGAAAAACTGTACCATCAAGAGAATGTTCAGGAAGAAAGAATTCAACAATTACTTACAGGAAGCAAATTTGCCCCAGATCCCCAAAGATATTGAAACAATGTTAGAAAGTAACATAACAATGATGGAATTAACAGAAGCTTTAGAAAAGCAAAACAATGGGAAAGCACCAGGACCGGACGGTTTGCCAGTGGAATTTTATAAGACATTCCAGGAAACATTGAATCTTCACTTATTAGAAATTATGAATGAAGTTAAGACAAAGAAGAGAATACCCGAAACATGGTCAGAAGCATATATCACACTTGTATCGAAGGAGGACACAGACCTATATCATTATTAAATTCAGATTATAAAATTTTTGCTTCAATTCTGGCAGAAAGAGTGAAAAGATACTTAAACAATTTTATTCATCCTGATCAAAATGAATTTTTGCCAAAGAGACAGATTAAAGATAATATGGGAATAATTTTAGATACACTGGAATACTATGAGGCAAATCCTGAAAAACAAATGGCTCTGATGTTTATAGATGCACAAAAAGCCTTTGATAATGTGAATTGGCGTTTTATGCTGTTACAATTGGACCAAATGGGCTTCGGTAAAAAATTTACTCAAGCCATCAAAACGATATATCATAAACAAACTGCAAAGGTTATGATAAATGGAGAGTTAACAGACTTTATAGATATAAGAAAATGGACAAGACAAGACTGTCCACTGTCTCCTCTGTTGTTTGTGTTAACACTAGAAGTGTTGAATAGGAACATCAGAGAAGAAAAAGAAATAAAAGGAATAAAATTTTTAAAAGAAGAGTATAAATTACAAGCTTTTGCAGATGACCTGGTATTTATATTAGAGGATCCATTGGAGTCTGCACCTAAACTGAGAGAAAAGATAGAAGAGTATGGGAAAGTAGCAGGTTTGAAAATAAATAAAAATAAAACAAGAAGATTTAAACAAAATAGTGCTAAAATATATTTGGCAGGGGAAGAAAATTTAAATTGTTACAAGATGCAAGAATAAGAGGAGGATTTGCTTTGCTCAATTGGGAATTATACTAACAAGCGACGAGTCTGATGTGGGTAAAGGAGTGGATTACACTAAGGAATAGTAGACTTTTGAATTTAGAAGGATATGACCTACTGTTAGGGTGGCATGCCTTCCTCTGGTATAAGGGAACTAAAATGTAGGGGTATTTTAGAAGACATTATATTCGAGAAGCATTGTTTCTAAACTGGGAGAAGATAAAAAAACAATATTATTTAAAAATTCCGCTATGGTTATCTACTATTGAAGCTTTTTCCTATCCAATAATATATAAAAAGGAACAAACAGTTAGATATGGTGAGATATTGAATGAAAAGGGTGAACTTAAATGTATGCAAGCGTTTGAAGAACAAGGTGTAAAAATGAATTGGTTTTCATATTTGCAAATACAATCTAGATTTGATAAAGATGTTAAAACAGAAGGTATCTATGATAAGTTGACTGATTTAGATAAAATTTTGACAGGTACTGATGAAAAAGTAATAAAAAAAACTTTATGGACATTTGCTAGAGTTTAAATTAGAGGAAGAACAAGTAAAAGAAACAATGATTGCGTGGGGGAAAAATTTTGGATATGGGATTGATTTAGATAAATGGCAAAAATTGTGGTCTCAAAATTATAAAATGACAATGTCAACTGCATATAAAGAAAATTTGTATAAGATGTTTTACAGGTGGCACTTACCCCCGACGAGAATTGCGAGGATGTTCAAGAATAAATCGGATAAATGTTGCAAATGTCATCAGATACCTGGTTCATATTACCACATATGATGGACATGCTCAGATGCAAAAAGATATTGGACTATAATCCACACATGGTTGGAAAAAATGACAAAACAACACACAGACTTTAAACCTGAGATATTTTTATTGGGAATTATACCAGAAATATATTGTAAAGAATTGAAATATTTGATTGTAAATGTTTTAACAGCAGCTAGAATTGTATTCGCTAAGAATTGGAAAAATGAAAAAATACCTATGCAGGAGGAAATTATTAAGAAAATCATGGACTGTGCCGAAATGAGTAAATTGACATTTGAAATTAGAGAACAAGAGGATAAACAATTTTATATGATATGGGATTTATTTTATCAATGGTTAGATAAAAAGACATGGTAAAGAAATAGATTAGTAAGCCTTACAATAAAAGTTAATAGACTGATAAAGAATACAATATAAAATATATAACCATTGGATGAATGTATAACATTAAATCATAATGAAAATAAGAATATCTCATATAAAATGATGGAAAAATAGTCAAATGAATGTTTAATAATTGATATTATACAAGCACAAGCTAGACCGATAAGATGAGAATTTATATAACTTGTGAGTAATGGTAAAAAAAGGATAGCACAAAAGATTATAACCAACTGACCCACTGTATGTATATAATTGAAAGAGGGTTTTATGTTTTTATGTTTTGTTCGTATGTTTGTTGTAAAAAATAAAAACTTTGTAAAAAAAAATTGCTTGTGTGAGTCTGCACTGATTAACAGAAACTTCAGTCCGAAGGGAGGTTCGGCTGTGCTTAAAAGCAGAGCCGAAGATCTAAAGACTAGCTAGAAAGCAAGAAATGGAATGACTTCCTGCTTCCTAGCTAATCTAAATCTCCAGGCACAGCAGAATACCTGATGGTCGGAAAAAGGAAAAATAGCAATTTAGCAGGCAAGTTTGCCGGGTAAGGAGTGAGTGGGTGGGGAGGGTTACTGTGGGCCATGTGGGTGGTGCAGCCTTGTGTTTTTGTGCAGCCTGGATTAATTGTTTTGGGGGGTGCTCTAGGGGTGAGATTTCTCTCCGGCCCACCAAAATTTTCTCATGGCCCATCAGTGGGCCGCAGCCCGGTGGTTGGCGACCGCTGCATTAGACTATGATATCCAACTGCACAAGGGATGCTGCTAGTTGAAGGTGGTGGGCACTGAAGTCCAGCATAATAGTAAAGGATGTTGACTGTTGTTTATTCAGTAATATCTAAAAGAATACAAGCTACCACTTTTTGCCTGAAACAAAAACTTAAAGAGAGAAATAATCCAACCTTGCCGACCCTCAACATTTCTAATAAGATGGCAGAGGAAAAGAGTACAACTTAGTATATAATTTCTATTTGTAAATTTATTAGTTTTGTGTGTATGTATGTGCGTTTTTTAGATTGAATATAGTCATCCAATGTTTTTTCCTATTGTGGTTTATTGTAGCTTTATATCACAGGTGAAATTTAATCCCTTTTGTTGTGAGATTTTGTGAAATAAAAATAGCTAATTTAAAAAACAATTAAATTAGCATCACAGTGACAGTCTCCTGTCATTGCAATTATGGTAATCAAAATAATAGATTTATAACTGCTGACAAATGCAACATCTCCATTTATTTCACTTCCAAGGACATTTTTAAATGACAGATACATTCCTATAGCTTAATCTAGAAGAACATTTTCTTTATAACTGGACTTGGATTTTTTAAAAAATCCCATCATTTCTAAGAACAAACTTATTTAGTTTAAATTAAAGTTGACACGAAACCTGAAATAGAATGATAGTGGAAGATTTTATTTTGATTCCGAGAGGATCCATATTATCAATTTGGATTTGGTAAATCAATTCTAATAACTTTCACCAATATGTCATGCCAAAATTTGATCTCTTGCATTTTTAACACACCATTGCTTAGAAACACCTTTTCCTACTTATTCTTTGCTTATTGAATAAAATTTTATCCTTAGGGCAACAATTTAAGGCATCTTATTTTTTAGTGAGACACATATTCCTACAAAAGGAAACATGTAAATTGGTTGCTGTGTGCATTTTACAAGCCCAGAGAAAATTGCATTTCAAAAACAGTATGCATCCAATTATAAAGAAATGACTTACAACAAGATGGCAATAAGTGCTGGGGCCATAAAGACAACCTCAATTAAAAGTTACAATGAGAAAGATACACCATAATACACATTAATTGCCTTTTCAAAATCTTAAACAGAGTGGAATAGAAGACAGAATTATCATTTCGTAAAGATTAATGAATCCCCCCCTCCAAAAAAAGACGCATGTTTGATCAATAGCATTCTGACCTAAGAGTAAGAGGCGGACACATTTCAATTCACACACATTTTCTAAATGGCCTGCTTTAGAAAATTCCTTTTACTGTAGTCTTCTCTGTCCTGAAGCAAGTTTGTCTGCTCTCATGCTTTAGAAGCCTTTTTTAAAACAGCATTTCAATTTTTAAGATAGGTCCTTATTTCCAGATTTTCAGAATAAGTGTTTAAAAATGAGAAAACATTTTCCATTCCACTATTACAATTTTTCAGCATGTCATATTTTCTTCATTGTTAGGAATGCCCTGTATATTGCTCCAGGTCCTGTCAACCAAGGATTATTGGCTGGTGGGGACAAGGAAACATTCTTTTTCTGTCATAGTGCCTGCCTTCTGGAACCTCCCCTTCCTGAAATTAGGATAACCCTGGCTCTGCTCATCTTCCATATCATCTTGATGATCTGGTTATGTGCCCTCCCTGGGATGTGTGAAGAATCCCATTTCCTAGCTATGTTGACACCAATAGATTATAATATCTCTTGGCTGCTATTTGTTATGTAATTTATTTTTTGTAATGTATTTTAACTCTTTTAATTGTTTTTATGATTGTTCACCCTCTAGACACCCTCTAGAGTCACTGGTTTGAGGTGGGTGGTTATACAAATTATTAATTCAGATAACAGATGTAGAAATTACACTAATTATATAATGGACTGCCAGATAAATTATTAGTTTAGAACTGTTTCTCAACCGTGTCAGCTTTAAGATGTGTGAACTTCAATTCCCAGAATTCTCACTGGGGAATTCTGGGAGTTACATTGTTGTTATTTTAAATTTATTGACTTCCTAAATTCCAGTGAAGTCTATACATCTTAAAGATGTCAAAGATGAGAAACATTATTTTAGGGGAACAGTATTAATCTGGAATGAAATACAATTTTGCCATTTGATCACAAAACACAAAGCTGAGTCCAGTCGGTGGCCATTGTATCCATTTTCAAAATGAATTACAAATTAGAGAACAACTTATATAATAATCATACATTAACCTTCAGCATTAATTTAGAAAAAGTTATTTTTTCAAAAAGCTGGATACATGTAATATTTGTATGCTTTTTAAAATACTTTTGTATTTACTTGAAGCTTAGCTTTGTTATGTTTTCACAGCAGAAAAAAAATAAGAGCTTTTTGATACCTTAGGCAAGAAATATAATATGACATAAATTTATTTCATGATACGTTAGTATAAGTGATAAAAGATTATTTCCACAGAGTATCTTGCAATATTAATGATGGACATTAAGTTGTAAGAAGCAGTAAATTTGTTTTAAATGCAGGGTTTTTTTTATTACAGAGATTCAGTTATGAACAACTCTGATCATACTTACTGCATAATAAAAATACTGTAGGCTTATATCATTCATTCTTAAGTACTTGCTTTCCAAACCCTTACATAAAAGTTGTTAATAACTACATTGTGCATTCTCATTTCAGGTTTACAATTCTGTTTTTCAGAATGATTCAATAAGATTACATTATATAAATGATTAAGGAGTTATTGTCTTTAATAGTTATCAATGTGTGTTTGGGCTGGTAATTCATATATCTAAAAAGGTAACAAAATGGAAATAAACTTAAGTGAACCATCTCTTAGGTACCTGACTAAAATCCCATCAATATTGAAATTCTGTACTCTGTAGCAACTGAATGTTTCGAGCTGTTTTTAATGTCAACTTGAGTGCAATGTCCACAGAACATTTATTAACTGGGTAAAATTGGTTCTTTTCAGATGAGGTTCATCCAACATTTTTAATACAGAAGTAGGATAATAATATTTTAAATAAAGAGATGTTGTCTATTCTAAGCGGAACAAGAATGTATGGCCATTACTTGAGCTTCCCCAAGGCTGACTAGAGTAGCTCTCACCGCTTGATGCTTCTACAGATATTACAAAAATCCACAAACTGTCTTGGGGTAGAAATATCTAGGATTCTATCTTGCTCTGATAATTAACACTGGAAGACTTCAAGCATATCATGCACACTGTAGAATGATCAACGTGAAGGAACCTAGGCATCCAAAGGAGCATGCTTGCTTTCATCAGGATGAGTACCACACCTAAAAACTGATTCAGAGACATTAAATTGACTCAGTGAAGGGCATTGAAGCTAAAAATTAAGTCCCATAAAGAGAAAATGAAGGCATTAAATGTGCTTAATTTCGAGGAAGGATGATGGAGTGGGGATATATGACACCAGACTTCAAGATCTCACGTAAAAGCAGCCAAACCATATTCTTTCTCCTTCAAGAGCACAGGACTATGAATTAGGGATGTAAGTTACAGGAAGGCAGCTTTTAATTGAATTTTAATTGAAAGTTTATATTAACCGAAAGAGTTTGACGGTTAATGAGTTAGAGAGAGATGGCTGGCTCACTATCACTGTGTTCAGAGACCCTAGACATTTATCTGCTGAGCTTGTTTTCATATGGATTTGGATTACTGAACTAAGGAGAGGGTTGCACTTGATGGCTATGAGGACTCTTTTAATATTAAGATTCTATATTAAACAAATAATATTAAATTAGTGATGTAGGTTGCATTTCTGTGCTATTCAGAGAACAGCAATTATACTGTCTTCAGTTGTTACATGACACTAAACTACTTGCAGGGTTCTAATTTTTGGCAATTTTCACTAAAATAATTTGAAATTCATGAATTTCCCAGTTGTTTAAGAGGATAGCCCTAAAAAAATTAAATTTGAATGCCCTTCTTTTATTCTCTTTTGATCAGCTTGAGTTACCATGCATTTCATCAACTCATGTTTTCTTGCTTATTGCATATTATATCTGACAGCTTAATTAAACGATCTGTGTAATCTAACACTGTAATCTGTTATGTGTTAGGTGATGCAATACTAAAAATTTAGAGGGCAAAAATAGAAGACATTATATTAAACGACACTACAAGAAGAACACCATTTGGAAAGCAGCCTTATACCATGTCAAGACCATCATAAAATTAAACACATTGTACTTATACAGTTACAGAACACAGTCATTATAAATTGATCCACATTTAGAAAATGTTAGCAAAATATTTTAAATCCCAAAATTATGAAAAATACTGTATTTCATCTAACATAAGACATCCATAAATCAAAGAGGTTCTTTTAAAATTATGCTTGCAAAAGCTAAATTGGTGTTCCTACACTCCCTCTACAGGTAGAAACAAAAATATTTCATCATGAAAAATAAGAATTTATCTCTGATTTTTGTTAGTTTCAAATATAAACAAATAAGTAATGTTCTTTTTTTCCTAAGAAACTTCAAAAGGCATTTGAATGCAAAAGAATTAAAAGTAGCAAACTGTACTTGAACATATCTACTAAGATGTTATGTGAATACAGCTAGAATTCTAGGCTGTGATTTCATTACTGAAAGGATCTGCACTTGGCATTTGGTAATAAATCGGAGAAGAAAATTCATAGCTCATTTTAATGACATATTTGTATGCTGAGGTTTATGCATAAGGCATCGGTTTTGTCTTCATACATTATATCTGTTATTAAAGAGGATATTGGGTTAAAAACATACAATCCATGAAAACAAGCATAAAAGTTTATTCACACATACCCACACATCTTTTTTTTTTAAGATGTAGGCTTTTTAAATTTGTGTGTGTGCATGTATTAGTTTTTTTAATTTTGTATATTTTTTTAGCTTTTAAAATTATTAACGATTTGTATTCTACCCTTCTTATTCTGGTCTATGAGTGTGGTAAAGGATTGATTTAGCCTAAACGTTATTTTAATTAAAAACATAAAATAAAATGGATTTGCTGCATCCCCTGTATTATATGTATTTTAGAAAACTATAGTGAATTTGAATTGCTCGAAGTAATTAGAAAATTTCTTTTTAATTGAAGGGAAGGTCTCTGTGAAGCATAGCAGAAATTCAGGAAGGAAAATGGCTTTAGAAAAACTGAATTCTTCAAAGGATTAGACACAATAGTTACATATAATCTAGCAGATTGTTTGTGTTTATGTCTTCAAATTGCCAAAATTCCATTCATAAATTCTGAAATAACTAAATGGCCAAATTATCATATTTATGTTTACAAATAAGATGACATTATGTAAAAGTGCTCATTTTTTAAACAGATGTGGGCTATCCTGTCAGGATAATTTACAAGGATGACTGCAGTTATGATTAAAACATATCAAGAAGGTAGTTGAAATGGCATGATCAAAGGAGGACACAGCTTCAGCGGCATTCTCCCAGCCATCCTCTGATGTTTCTACCAGATCCACCTGCTGCTTTTCAATATTTTATTTATTTATTTTTAATCCCACCTTTACTATTTTTACAAACAACTTAAGGCAAAAAATATATCCAGCACATCTTTCTCCTCCCCACAAAACAATTCTGTGATATAGGTTGGGCTGAGAGAGAGTGACTGGTCCAAAGTTACTCGGCTGGCTTTCATGGCTTTCACAGTCTTTCACAGTCTCCCACTTTCTAGCCTAGTGCCTTAACCATTAGACCAAATTCTAGGAATATAATATAAATCAAACAAATATGCAATTAAGATCTGCATTTGCTGCTTGGTTTATCAAGAGGGGCTATCCACTACTTCGGAGTACAGGAATGGATGAATTTTGTCATCCACTTTGTCCCAGACCATTGTAAGTGTTGCTGTCCCTCTGAAGACAACTAAGCCCACGAAGCTTCCTTTTGATTTAGTGACAGTCCTAACTTCTAACTAGCTATAGAGTCTGGCACCCCCATCCTCATGCAGCCAATTCATCCTAGGCTGTTCTCCGTTGGAAAATATGGTTTGATCTCCTGTTCTGAGGTGTAGTTCTTGTATATTCTGCTAGTATTTAAAAAAAAAAAAAAGAATGTCTGACCACTGGACTGGCTGATAAATCTGACTCAGCTTTCTGAACTTCAGGTTGGATTTTGACTTCTCCTTGACATGACTCTGTGGTTTCTTCCACTAACCCCAAACACTTCAACCTCAGGCTGTCTACTGTTGACCTCACTCCATTCCTCAGAAGTCTGTAAGGGGTGTGCACAAGCGCACCAATGCGCCTACCGTCCCTGTCTTAATGTTCCCTTTTATTCATATCTATTTCATGTATTAATAATCATGTTTATACTTATATATATTATCAAATGCATGCTTGACAAAATAAATAAATAAAATAAAAAATGTTCTTGTTGAAAGTGAAATTAAGCAGGCAAACTTTCTTTCCAGTATTTGGATTTACATTCTTTTCCTCATCTGTTGTTTATTTATTCAGCCATGGGTAACAATGTACCACCTAGTAACTTTATGCTTATGTTTGAAACCTGAAACAGGGCAATACCATTTTGTTTTCTGAGTAAAGTATATTTCCATTGCTTCTCATCCCCACCTACTATACCTTAACGTTTCCCTTCCCTTTTCCTTCCTACCCAAATCTTTAAATTGCAATGTACACACGTTGAAATGGAGCTACAGGTAGTCCTCAACTTACGATCACAATTGAGCCCAAAATTTCTGTTGTTGAGTGAGACATTTGTTCAGTGAATTTTGCCCCATTTTATGATATTTCTTGCCACGGTTATTAAGTGAATCACTGCAGTTGTTAAGTTAGTAACCTGGTTGTTAAGTGAATCTGGCTCCCCCCCCCCTTGACTGTGCTTGTCAGAAGGTCACTAAAGGAGATCACATGACCCCGGGACACTGGGGTCATAAGTATGAACCAGTTGCCGAAGCACCTGAAGCATCTGAATTTTGATCACATGATCATGGGGATGTTGCAAAGATTGTTAATTGTGAAAAATGTTCATAAGTCACTTTTTTCAGTGCCATTGTAACTTTGAAGGGTCACTAAATGAACTGTTGTAAGTCAAGAACTGCCTGTATAAAGTTCCAATGAGTTTTACTTTGCTTCTTATGGTCCTAGGAATGAAGGAGCAACCTCTTCACTGCACTTTAATCATTACTGTATCTAAAAAAAGGAAAGGGGGATGAAAATATTTGCATTGGCGTCAAAGGGGAAGTGAAGGCACATCCCATTCGTATGGGAATAAGAAAGGGAGTTGAAGGCATCCATGTATGTAAATGTCTAGGAAAACTAGTCTAGGAAAGAAAAAGAAAAGAACAGAGACTACTGAGGAGGAAATAATCCCTAAAAGAAAAGGGGAAGCACACGGGAGACACCCACCTACCAACCACCACACACACAGGGGCCAGCAAGCAAGTCCTGCCTTCCCACATTGGATGGAAAGGACAAGAAGCAAGAGAATTAGAACCTATAGCAACCAATCTAGATTCAGCACTAGTCACTGCAATCTTAACTGGATATTTTAAAAATCAGCTTCAGGGAAAACCAAGAGCTGCATGGAAAAGCAGCAGCTTAGGCTGCTGTACAGAATTGACCTAAATCAGAAAACCATGCCATATCCTTAACTTCTTTAGCTTACCTAGAAGCATTTTTTTTCAGATTCCATTGGAAATGTAAGAGATATGATTAAAAACATTGGCTGCCATTTTAACAATATTATAAAGTTATCGCTTAAAAGCATAAATTATTGAAGTCAAATTTTATATTATTGCACTATAGCATTAACATTTTAGAAATAATATTTGAAAACCAATAAAAAATGAACGCTTTCCAATAGAATTCCAAACCTTATAAAAAAAAACCTTATGAAATATTTTTATAATGAGGGGGAAGCAGGAATTTTGAAACAACTGAAACATGGTCGATGGGGAATAAAATACATAACACAGTTTTTTTTTTAAAAAAAAGTATGTAGTTTTGTAGACAGAGGGCAGCATACTCAAACCAACAGTCAACAGTGCTCATCTCTCCGCAGATTTAATAAAAGCTACTCTTACCTATTGAAGAAATTTGCATTAATGGCTTTACTATTATCCCTTTCATGGTCATGGTCTCACTAATCTGGGAATAAGCATCAATAAATTCAGTAGGATTTATTTCTGGTAGACAAAGTTATTTATTCCCAGAAAAATATTAAGCAGCAGAAATTTAAAGCAAAATATTATTGCTACTTTCTAAAAGGAATGCAGGACGGAGAGAAACCAATTATGTGTTACAAATGACAACCATAACATTATGTCAGTAATATTTATGGAAGAAAATTTGAAGAAACTAATTTTTTTTTGCAAGTTGCATTAGCTTGCTTTTGTGAAGTCTTAGTTGTAAATTGATACTGAGTATTAATCTTGAGTATTAATGGTGCTGCTCTGTGGAACATCCTGTCCCCAGAGGTGAGCAGGTCCCCCAATCTCTTGGCTTTCTTCCAAGGGGTCAAAACTTGGCTCTGCCAGGTGGGTGGGTGGGAGGCACAGAGGACCAAGCAACCATAAAGCTAGCTAATTCTTGACAGCCCCCCCCCCCGGCTTGTAATAATCCAATGTTAATGGCCATTTTAGGACGTTTTCCTCTTTTGATGTTTAATCATCATTACAGTATTCTATAATATTAAAATGTTAACTCTAATTTAATTTTTAATTTTAATGTTAATTTTTTATATTATTTTACTTATCGGTTATATTATATTGTACATATAATATAAATAAATAAATCTTTTTTGCCTAATTGATTAAGGTAATTCAAGTTCAACCAAACTTTTAAGAGTATAACATTAGCCTCAGAATTGTTACAGAATTGTTTCTGCTTTTAGTTTCTGTTACAAAGCAGAATGTATCATACATTTTGGACTGTCAGTAAAACTGGAAGAATCCTGAACCACTTAACTAAATAGTTTTGAAGTCTTGTCCTGAAAGAAATCCATATTCAACCTCTGCTGGTGGGCTGCTTGAGACACAACCTGGCAAATTAGCCAGTGAAAAACATTTAACTTACATGCAAAGTGTATCTGTAACTGCACCTGCCTGTGTTCCACTCCAACCATTATTTTTCTGTTTCTTCTCTCTTTGTTACTATACTTTTATTTAGTAAGAAAAGGGAAGTGTTAGTCATGACATGTAAAAGTAATTCACAATGCCTATTTGACATGCACAACCTACTGAATGTATAAGATGAAATAAATAGTTTGGGTTTCTCAGGGGATTTGTGCACACTGAATCGATATTACAAAGGGCTTTTTAAATCATATGCCAACAGAGATTATGCAAATTAGCCTTAAGTGAGAACTCCAAGTAGTCATCTATTCAATCATGCTGCTGAGCTGTATTGTTTAGGGTCTGCTTAGACATTGTTTAGCTTCAGGATCACATCTGTGTATAACATGTGCAAACAAAGAAAAATAATTATGGGGCAACTGAGAATGTGTTTAACTCATTTCTCATGGTGGAAGGTGGGATTATATGCTAATACACATTGACAATATTTTAAGTGCCCTTCAGATATGTGGACTTCAATTCCCAGAATTTTTAGCCAATATAGGTATATCTGAAAATTCTTGAATTTTCTAAACTAAGCAAGAAGTGACATGAGCAGTACTTAAATGGAAGACTACAGGAAATTAAAAAATTGTGGGCTGGACTAGGAAGCTGAAAAAATATCCTGGAACAAGGGGAAAAAACCACTTTTAATTTGTTGAGGAGAAAACTCCATGGATGTTTCCATGAAACCCAAGGAATTGAGCTTATAACAAAAAGTTATTAATTCTAGAAACTGAGAAAACTAGAATGTCACATGCTACCTTTCCTAACAACTTAGAGTGATTTGCCTGAGACAAGTTTCTTTGACAGACACAATTATAAATGGAAGGCTCACAAATGCTCTATACAACATACAAGTGGAACAACAGCTTTAGTGCTTATTTTGGAAAAACAGAGTAGAAATAATTGTGCCAGGGTTTTACCTAAATTAATACATGAATCAATATGTTATATCCAGTCTTCACTCTGGTCCGCTGCTTAAGCGGGAACCAGAGCCATCGCTGATTGGCTGGGCCTTCTTGACAGCTTGCTATAAAAGGGAACTGTCAAACAGGCTCAGCTGTCGCCTGTCAGCCGGCTGCCAAGTTAGCGGTGGTACGCCCGGCTGGGTTACATTGTGGCCAATAAAGCCTGTTAACCTTTTCCACCAGCCTCTGCCTCCCCTTCCTTGTGCGCCAAACTTAAAACTGGTGATGAGGATGGGATGTTAGCAAAGTGAGGCATTTTCTGAGACAACAAAGAGAGCTGAAAAGTCACAGAGCTGAAGCACTAATAAGGTTAACAAGGCTGCCACTAAGCTAATCCCAGATGACGGCGGCACCTCCCAACTTCCCACCATTCCACCCGGCTTCAGAAACATGGACATCATATATCAATCATTTCGGGTGCATGATGGATGCCGCAAACCTGACAGATATCCCTGCAAACAGAACGAAAACTTATTTCTTAAGCTTCTGCGGAGCTATGGTCTTCGACATCACCACTGCCCTACTGGCTCCACAGACGGTGAAAGCTGTAACTTGGGAAGAGCTGCAGGAGGTCCTCAGCAATCACTACGCTCCCAGACCATCCCGCATTGCCCTCCGCCATGCGTTTTGGAGGAGAGTCCAAGCAGAGGGAGAATCTGTCAGCGAGTACATGGCGGCACTCAGATTGGCCGCCCTTCATTGCGGATTCAGAGAACAACTCGATGACATGCTACTGAATCAGCTGGTCTGTGGGGTAAGAGACCTCTGATTACAGAGGCGCCTCATAGCAAAAGCAGACCTTAACCTGAAGCAAGCGATCAAAGACGCTCAAGCCGTGGAACTGTCACATCTATCCACAGCTGAACTCCAAAACTCAGGCAGCCTCCCAGGTGTCAAGGCAAATGCAGCAGTCCACTACGAAGACACGTTTGAAGCTGAGTACTGCGAGGGGGAAGAAGAAGTGAACCGTCTAAGAATGCCTCTGATACCCCAAAGAAAAAGCAACCCAGCTGAGAGAAGACCAAGCACGCCACAAATCATCTGCCTCAGCTGTGGGGGAAACCATCCAAGAGCCACCTGTCGCTTCAGAAACATGATCTGCTTGAAGTGCCAGAGGAAGGGGCACTTGGCAAGAATTTGTCAAGCTGCCAGAAATTTGAATCAGCCACCCCCCAACCAAACACAGACAAAAGTTTTCAGATCCAAAGAGGATTGCTTTGCAGTTACCAAAGCATATCCCAGAGCTGAGTCACTACCACAATGCTTTAATATTAATAAGATTAATGTTGATCTTCTTTTAGAAGGAAAGCCATGCCACATGGAGGTGGACACTGGCTCCTCCCTCTCCATGCTGTCCTGGGACACTCTGAAGCAGCTGGTTCCAGACATCACCAAGCAACAGCTGACACCCTGCAAGTTGGCCTTGAGGGACTACCAGGGCCAGACTATTCCAGTCATCAGGACAGGCAAGTTCCACATTCAATTCCATCATTTTAATGGACTTTTACCTCTGGTAATAGTTAATGGGTGCCTGCCAAGCTTATTAGGGCTAGATTGGTTCAATTCCCTAGGATTGCAAGTAACTGGCGTAAATTCCATCAATACTTCCAATGTAGAACAACTACTTACAAACTTTTCAGAAGTTTTCGACGATAAGCTTGGCTGCTATAATGGCACACCCATTACCCTAAATTTAGACCCACAGGTGGCTCCAATAAGGCTCAAGCCACGAAGAATCCCATTAGCCCTACGTGCAAAAGTGGATGCCCAGCTGGACAAACTATTAGCCCAAGGGGTCCTAGAACCCATTGATTTCTCCAAATGGGAAACACCCATAGTAGTACCTCTGAAACAAGATGGTTCAGTTCGCCTTTGTTCAGACTATAAATCGACCATAAACAAAGGTCTACAACCCAACGCGTTGCCTGTGCCCATCATACAACACCTACTACACGTCTTGGGCAAAAGCTCCATTTTTACAAAGCTTGACATGACACAGACTTACCAACAGTTCCCTGTAGATGACTAGACTGCAGAAGCGCAAACCATCATAACTCACAGGGGCGCTTTTAAATGTAAACATCTCCAATTTGGAGTTAGTGTAGCCCCCTTCATTTTCCAATCAATAATGGAGCGCTTACTTTACAACATACCAGGAGTCATCCCCTATTTTGATGACATTCTCATCACCTCAGATAGTGCACAAGAACATTTACAGCGCTTACAAAGAGTTCTCCAATGTTTTAAAGATACTGGACTCAAACTAAACAGAAAAAATGCATTTTTGCCACTTTCCAAATCGACTTTTTAGGCTATCATATTGATTCTGCAGGGATTCACCCCATTGAATCCAAAGTTAAAGCCATCCAGGATGCTCCAGCTCCTACAAATAGGACAAAGCTGCAAGCTTTTTGGGGCTTACTTAACTTTTACAGTTCATTCTTGCCTCACGAGGCCACTATAGCTGAACCATTACATAGGCTTTTGGACTCTACCACTACTTGGACTTGGGGACCAAATGAACAGACCTCTTTCAAGGCTGTTAAAGCCCTACTCACTTCAGATTGTGTATTATGGCCACCATTTCGAGCTCATTACTGACCATCAGCCTCTCCTAGGTATACTGGCTGGTGACAAACCCAGCCCCCAAATTATGTCACCCAGAATAACAAGATGGACTATTTTTCTGTCTGCTTATAATTACAAATTGCTTTACAGACCCGTGAAGCAAGTAGCCCATGCTGATGCTTTAAGCAGATGCCCCTTACCCGTTTTGGTTGATGACCCTGCACCTACAACTGCCACCTTTCTAATTGAAGATCTGAAATTACCTTTGAATGTCAATGATATTGCCCATTTCTCCTCCAAAGACCCTCAATTGAATAAAGTTTTGGACTGGGTCAGAAGGGGTTGGCCCAGAGACCCTGTCCCAGTGGAGCTCCGCCCTTTCAAAGCACGTCACCTGGAACTCAGTGTACTGAAAGGTTGTTTGTTGTGGGGGGAAAAGGGTGGTCATTTCTCGAGACCTGAGGCCCCAAATTGTATCTGTATTACATGAAGGGCACCCGGACATCACTAGGATGAAGGCCCTAGCACGAAGTTATGTCTGGTGGCCAGGTCTTGATGAGGCTGTTGCCAGGAAGGTGCAGGGCTGTCAGGATTGTCAGTTATCAAGACCTGCACCTCCTGCTGCTGCCACCAGCGAATGGGAAGACACAAAGTCTCCATGGTCTAGAGTCCACATTGACATAGCAGGCCCGGTGCAGGGAAAAACCTTTTTAGTGGTAGTGGACTCCTACTCGAAATGGGTCAAGCTAGCCCTCCTTAAGTCCATCACGACGGAGGAAGTGTCTGGCGTTCTGGACGCTCTATTTGGGACCCATGGTTATCCTGACAGCCTGGTGTCAGACAATGGCCCACAGTTTACCTCCTCTCCCTCCAAACTATTCCTGGCCCAAAGGGGCATCAGGCATGCCTTAATCTCCCCTTTCCACCCCGCTGCTAATGGGAGGGCTGAGAGAGCTGTGAGATCAGCCAAGGAAGCCCTGGGGAGGATGACTGGGGGGAATTGGCTTTCTAAAATTGCCTTATACTACCTAACGCAGCACACCACCCCAAATGCCCAGACTAACCTATCCCCAGCTGAACTACTAATGGGAAGGAGGTTGAGAACGATTCTGGACAGACTCCACCCAGCCTATGCTTCTAGTACACCTCTGGATTCCAATAGCAAAACACAGGAATTCAGACTACGCCCGCAACTATGCGGGAAATCCCCTATGGTTGCCAGGCTGGGTGGAGAAAATAACAGGCCCAAAGTCCTATCCCCTATAGGGTGCGAATGGCCGATGGGAGACTATGGCGCCGACACATGGACCAGCTAAGGAGTCATTGGAGTACTCCTGCAGGTCCACCCCAAGATGACGCTAAGGCCACGGTGATCAAAGACCCAAACGAGGACGACAGGCCAACACCCGAACAGCAGTTGTGTGCAAAGAACTTACCAGAGCCAGATGCACCACCAGTGGCTGAAGCTTGCCTGCCGCCCAGTGAAACTGACCAGTCACCCATGGAGGCCACCCAGGGAAGAGAGCCGACATCAGCCCCGATGGAAGACGCCAGCACCGCAGCCGATCATCCCCCATCAGTGACTCTGGCCAGACTGAGAAGATCTGAGAGAGTGAGGCGTCGCCCTGCCTACCTGGAGCGCTACGCATGCACGATTCCAGGTGGTAGGAGTGTTATATCCAGCGACAGTCTTCATTCTGGTCCGCTGCTTAAGCGGGAACCAGAGTCATTGGCTGAGCCCTCTTGACAGCTCGCTATAAAAGGGAACTGTCAAACAGGCTCAGCTGTTGCCTGTCAGCCAGCTGCCAAGTTAGCGGCGGTACGCCCGGCTGGGTTACATTGTGGCCAATAAAGCCTGTTAACCTTTTCCGCCAGCCTCTGCCTCTCCTTCCTTGTGCGCCAAACTTAAAACAATATTATTGCCCTTCCAGCATGAATATTGATATACTAAAATATTGATATATTAAACATAGGAGGTAATATTATCATCTGAATCATAACTGAGCATGAATTCGATTAGGAATAAGTAAAGTAATTTTTATCTGTTCCCAGACTTATCTGTTGTATTATGAAGACAAGATCAGGCAAGGCTGACAAATGAAATTTAAAATATATTTTAAATAATTGCCATTATTGCATTATAAACCTTAATATAAGCCCTATTATAAACCTGATTGCTAATATTATCTAATTCATGATCATTTATAAACATGCTTAAAGGCGTTTTCTTTCTGTTTAGTCATTTGATGGTATTTTTCTCTTATAATATAATGATTAAGATGGCTTGGGAGTTTTTGGTGAGGGACTTTTTCAAAATGCTTTTGAAAAAAATTAAGCAGTATCTTATGATTGTGTTTGTTTATATAATCAATCTACATTGAATGTACTTGGTAATCTTGATCATTTATCTTTAATAATTCTTTCTACCAACTTTTCCAGAATAGAAATTAAGCTAGTTTGAATTACCTCTTCCCTCATCTCATCTTCTCTGTGACTTCTGTTGCTCAAGATATATATTGACCATGTTTTTCATAAAGCCGTTCTAGTGATAACATTGTCCACTATAAAACTTCACCCTTAGAGGCAGGCTTGCAACATGAAAAAAAAAAAACTCCATCATTTAAGGAACAGGACTTTAAAATATAATTTTCTATTTTATAAGACTAAGAATCACCTTTTCACCTTTTCACGTTCATTTTTGTTTTTCCAGAACAGTGAAAGTCTGATCCATCAAATAATTTTTGCTTATTTTATTTATGTGCAATAAACATAGATAAAAATAGTAGCTGGTAGTTCTCCCCTCTAATGCTGGCTTTCCATTTTCCTATTTGTTTTCTTCATGGAATTGTTTATTCCAGGAGCAAAGTCATTTATGCCACACACTAAAAAGGATTCTTCACAAAGAACCCTGGCATGAAAGAGGCACCCCTCTCAAACCACTGGAGTAGTTCATTTTCTTGAAGCTCAACATGGCTGCTTCAAAGACTTTGTTAGCTGGCCTTTGCATGCACAGCTGCAGTTTGGCTTTGCTGGCTATACTTCATAGCAAACAGTATGAAACCAATTTCTCTGTGCTAGAGCAAAATAGTCAGTTTGGCTAAACATAAGTCATACAAAGGTAAATTGAAGACTGGGAAGTAGTGATTTAATGGAAGAAATCTAGAGGCCTGGAACAGTGATGGGATTCAATTTTTTTTTTAAACTACTGGTTCTGTGGGCGTGGCTTGGTGGGCATGGCAGGGGAAGGATACTGTAAAATCTCCAGTCAGAGGTGGGATTTGCCAGTTCTCCAAACTACTCAAAATTTCCGGTTCTCCAGAACTGGTCAGAACTTGCTGAATATCACCTCTGGCTTGTAAAATGATTGGGGAATTGGAGGCTAAAACATATAAAGAATTGTTACAGGAACTGGGCATGGCTAGTCTAGTGAAGACAAGGACCAGGGGAGACATGATAGCAGTATTCTATTATTTGAGAGGAAGAGGTCAACCTGTTTAAATATGAGATAATAGTGTGCAGCGGCAGCCAAAAAAGCTAATGCAATCCTAGGTTGCATTAACAGAGGGATACAATCAAGATCAAATGAGGTGCTAATACCACTCTATAAAGCCTTAGTAAGACCACACCTAGAGTACTGTATCCAGTTTTGGTCACTATAAAAAAGGTGTTTGATCAGGGGTGTCAAACTCGTGGCCCATGCGCCAGATACACCCATGCCCAAGTTTAGCGAAGGGGGAAAAAGTCATGATACGTCACATGATGTTTTGACATCCCTGCTCTAGAAAGAGTGCAGAGAAGAGGAACCAAGTCCAAGATGATTAGGGGGCTGGAGACTAAAACATATGATGAACGTTTGCAAGTACTTCGCATGGCTAATCTAGTGAAAGAAAGATCACATGATAGCAGTGTTCCAATATTTGAGGGGCTACCGCAGAGACGAGGGGGGCGGGTCAAACTATTTTCCAAAGCACCTGAAGGCCAAACAAGGAATAATAGATGGAAACTGATCAAAGTGTGATTCAACCTAGAAATAAGGAAAAATTTTCTGACAATGAGAAGAATCAACCAATGAAACAGAAGTTGTGTTCAGAAGTTCAGAAGTTGTGGAAGCTTCATCACTGGAGGCTTTCAAGAAGAGACTGGACTGCCATCTGTCAGAAATGGTGTAGGGTCTCCTGCTTGGGTGGGGGGTTGGACTAAATGACCTATAAGGTCCCTTCCAACTCTCTCTATGTAAGATGAAAGAATGGGTTCAGAAAAAGGACATAGGTAGAAAATAAGTCTACAGGAAAAGGGAGATATGGCTAAAACTTTCCAATACATAGTTACAAGTCACTATGTGGTTTGTAGAAAATTTGTTTCTGTGCTTTGTTCAAAACAGGTAGGGCTACCTTGAGTGTGGACAAACTTGTTAAATAACCTGCCGCTATTGCTAGTTGTAGAATGTATTCCTCTCCTTCAAGGGAATTTTGCAAGGTACATATTTTGCTGAAAATATAGCATTGTAATTTGGATCTTAAACCTTCAATATGTTGTTTGGGGGGTGGGGGGGGCGTGGAATAGCTTCAGTACCTGTCAGTTGATGCATAGTGGGGAGCAGTAAAGACATTCTCCTCGAGCCGCTCGGAGCATCCAGACTGTGGGATGTGCTTCTGAGTCCTCTTCTTTCAGGCTGAGCTTTAGGCGAGGAAACGCTCCGCCCCTCCCACGTGGCATCGCGCAGCGTCTCCCCAGTCTTTTGCTCAGCCTCGAAGAATCAGGCTGCGTTTCAAAGAGCTCCTTGGCTGTTTCATTGAATCCTCCGTCCTAATAAGGTTTGCTTCCTTCCTCCTCCTGCGCAAAGGGTCAGGACTCAAGGGAAATTTTTCCCTGTCCTCAGGGCGGTTGCGGGCTCGCAGCGCCTTCAGCGCGACGCCCCCCACCCTTATCAGATCGCGTCGCTGCCTGCGCGTTGCCTGTGGCACGCGCTCCTCCGCTGGATTCCCCCACCCTAAACGCCAACCGGGAGGGCTATCGCCCCTAGGGCTTTAGGAGCGCCGAGCTGACCGGCCAAGCCTTCTTTTCTTCCGTCCCGAAGGCGCCCAGGCAGTTCAGCTCGGGGACGCCATTTTGGCTCCACCCGTGGCCGGGCGCTGAAAGTTTCTTTTTATTTAATATTCAGCTGCGGTGAATTAAATCTCCAGGCCTAGGGTTAAAGCCTAGCTGCCCATCGAACTGCCTGGCTAGTCTTGGTTAGTGCTTGTTGGCCTCCCGCAGCCCTTTTCGGGCGTTGCAGCCTCCCCTCCGGTTTTTCTTCTGTTGTCTGGAGGCTGGCTGCCAGAGAGCCTCCTATTCAACTCTAGGCCTCAGGCGTTATTCGACTGATTTGGCACTGAGAGATATACATCCAAGGAAATAACTATAATAGAATTTATATTTGATCCAAATACAAAAGGAATAATAACAAAAAAGAAATAATATTTTTGGTACAGCAATTTTTCTCTTAAGATATTGGATATATCGGAGTACCTGTATATTCAGCTGATATAAAGAATATAAAAAGCACTACAGAAAGGAACAAAACAGGATTACATAGCTAAATATATATATATATATTTCTGTTATCTCTGTACAAGTAAAATTCCAAAGGGGGAGCGGGCCAGCCTCATCCTCACCCGGCCTTATCCAGGCCTGATCTGGGCGAGCCAACCGCCCTTATTAATCTCTATTGTTCAATATGGCAGACGACAATTCCTCTAAACGTCCTTCATTGAAGGCCAAGGCAAAGTCCCACTATTTGCGCAAGCAGGACAAGGAACCTAAGGGCTCTAGAAAGGACAAGGAACCTTCCAAGGCCCTCTCAACGTGACGCCTTAAGGCGCCACAAGGCGTTAGAAAAAGAGTTCGACAGGCGTTCAAGGAGTCCCGCTCTGAACCGTCTCTACCTCCTCCTCCACCCCCTACCTCTATTCAACCTCTCCCCCCAGGCCTTTCTTCCCTACCTAGGCGCAGTTCGCCCCAGGGTCTCCCGACCCCGGTCCTATGATGAGTCTGACACCCGAAGCCACTTTTACACCCACGGCTGCTGGTCTGCGCCAGGACGAACCTTCTACATCTGAGGTGCCTCCTCACATCAGGGCTTGGATGGAATCAGCCATCCGCCAGAGTGTTATAGAGGAACTACAGCACATGTCCAGATCAGGCTTCTCTCCTCGAGTCTCCGAGCACGACTCCTTGTCTATCAGATCCCTTCCACAACCGGTCCCCGGTTGCTCAGGTACTCTCTCAGAGGGACAGCCCTCCTCCGGTTGGGGCCCAGGTTGAGGAGGAAGGGGACTTTAGGGATTTCGAGGAGGAGGATTCCCAGATGGGTTCCTCCGCTACAGTGAACCTCCCTTAGAGACTGACATCATGGAGGAGATGTCCGAGGGCGAGGGCACTTCGACTGACCAACCCTCCTTTGGGGGCTCTTCAAACCACACATGTTCAAGTCCCTCCTTCTTAAGGCCAATCGGCTGACGCCACTTACCAGTCGGTGAAATTCTCTTCCAGGGCCATCACGTCCCACGTCACGGCTCGTCGCCTGCTATGGCTCAAACACTGGCAGGCGGACGTAAAGAATAAGGTCAAGCTGGCCACTGCCCCTATTACAGGAGACAAACTGTTTGGCCCGGCCCTCGAACCCCTGCTGGTCGAGGGTCGCAGCAGAGGAAGTACTTGCCTTCCCTTCTTCGAAGATCGGAGACCAGGGGCTCTCAGCCCTTTCGGAGGAGCTTTCCCGCCCTTTCTACCAACCCCCTTCCCGCCCAGATTCCCCGACCCCTTCCTTCCGATCCCAGGATCGCACGGACTCAGGCGACAGGACCAGGCGAGGGGGTGGTTATAAGAGACCCTTTCGAGGTGCGGGAGGAAGGCCCTACCGCAGAAGGTAGAGCCTCCTTCTCCTCCCCATTGGTGGCGCCTCAGCCACTTCGCCGCCCAATGGGACAAATCCACTTCCGATGCATGGGTTAGAGACACAATAAGGTTTGGTCTCGCCCCGAGTTCAAAACCAGGGTCACCCTTTCCGCCCTACGGGCACACGGGTTTCTAGTCAATTGGCAAAAGAGCCAACTTACCCTTCCACCCGAATCAACCACCTGGGTGCCATAATTGATTCGGTCTCAGAGAGTTTTTCTCTCCCCAGAGAGGTTTCTTAGCATTCAAACCCTGGTCAAACAAATTAGACGTTCTAGGAGGGTGGCCTTGCTTGACCTCTCTAGATTGTTGGGAAAAATGGTGTCATGCATCTCTATTATTCCCTGGGCCCGCTTACACAGCAGGCCCCTCCAGTGGTTCCTGCTCCCGTTCCAAAGATCCGGAAGAAGCAACTCGAAGATCAGAGTCAAGGTCCCTCCAAAGGTCCTCACGTCTCTTCTCTGGTGGACCAATCCCGCCATCAACAGAGGCCACCTCTTTGCGGGCCTCAAAGACTCACCGTCACTACCGACGCAAGTCTATCCGGTTGGGGCGCTCATCTCAACTCACTCTCCTATATGCCTTCCCTCCGCTCCCGCTAGTGCCCAGAGTCATTCAGAAGCTCATTCAGGAGAGGGCAGACCTTCTCCTGGTGGCTCCCTATTGGCCCAGGCGACCGTGGTTTGCGGACCTCCGCAACCTATCGGTAGCGCCCCCATGGCGGATCCCCGGACAGGGTCTCCCTCTCTCAGGGGCCCTTCTACATCCGGGCCTCAATGGCTACAGTTAGCCGTCTGGAAGTTGAGCGGATCCGTCTGACTAGCGAGAACCTATCAAGCCATGTCATCGACACTATTTTGGCCGCCAGGCGACCCTCCACTACACGAATTTATGATGCCACTTGGAAGGGGTTCTGCAAGTGGTGTAGTGGGTCCCAGGTTGACCCTCTCTCTCCTTCCGTGGCTCAGATTCTGGAATTTCTTCAGGAAGGCCTTCACAAGGGCTTGCACCTAACACCCTGAGACGACAAGTCTCTGCCCTCTCAACAGTGGTCTCCTGTGATAACTACGGCTCCCTTCCCATCACCCCGGGTTAGATCCTTCCTTAGGGGTGCCACCAACCTGTGCCCTCCCACTGTTCACAGGTTTCCCACATGGGACCTCAACAAGGTCCTAGTTTCTCTTACACGTTCTCCGTTTGAGCCTTTGAGGGAGTCATCTCTTCAGTTCCTCACCTTTAAGGTAGTTTTTCTAGTAGCCATCACTTCTGCTCGTCGAGTGTCGGAATTAGCAGCTCTGTCAGTCAGGAGCGATCTATGTGTGTTCCATGCAGACCGGGTCGTCCTGCGGCCTGACCCCACTTTCCTACCCAAAGTTAACTCGCCCTTCCATAGATCTCAGGAACTGGTTCTACCAAATTTTGCCCTAGACCCTCCGGGAACAGGGAGGTTCTTTGGCACACCCTAGATGTTAGACGGGCCTTGCGTATATATATTAAGCGCACTCAGTCCTTACGAAGGTCGGAATCTCTTTTCCTGTCCTTTCAGCCCAAGACACTAGGGCAGGATTAATAACTTCTCTTCTCGTTATCGCAAAAAACTGGGGAGGCAGCTGCGCGATGCCACGTGGGAGGGCGGAGCGTTTCCTCGTCTAAAACTCAGCCTGAAGAAGAGGACTCAGAAGCACATCCACAGTCTGGATGCTCCTCGCGGCTCGCCTAGAAGGGCGTATCAGGTAAGGACCAACCCCAATCTGTCTGCAAATACTTGCTGAAAGCTGACATACTTGTTAAATTCACTAAGTTCCAGAAACCTGCAGTTAATAAGTTACTGACCAATTAAACACAGCATGAAATTATTATCCAGCTTCTGGATGATTTGACTTTGAAGAGTATGAATTTATTGCAGTAAAAACATCATTGTTTAGTTTCAGTATAATCTCTTTACAACATTGTTTTTGTCCCTTTCAAAAATTAATACCTGAGAGTAGCATTGTCATAGTTTTAAACTGATTGTGATTTAAGTTTGTTTTAAATTTGTGGTTTCCACAAAATGCACCATTTGTAGTTTATATATTTTCTAAACATACGTATTTCCCAGTTGATTTCTATAACAATTAAAATGTTTTCATTTATATTTCAAGTTTTTAAGTTTTTTATTTCAAGTTTTTAGGTAAGCTATAGGCTTTCCACATACCATAATTATATATGCCTGGCACTTTAATGGATGACCTCTGGCAGGAGAGAAGTAGGAATACAATTTTGTTAATCTTTAATGTAAAATTATGGATATATTATTCTCAGCCACAGAATCTGTGGAGAGTACCTGTTGTAAATGGATACCTATTTTACATGTATGTGAAATCTGGAGGTGCTTAGAATTGTGACTGAAGTGCCAAGTTATCTTTACCATAAATTATGCCCTTTGCTAAATAGAAAGAGCTTATTTACTGCTGTTTATATTTTTTGAAGCATAAACTGTGAACTTTCAAAAATCAGCAAACAAAAATGTAAGGCACTGAAGAAAACGTGCAAAAAGTACAGTAGAAATCAATTTTTCATGAAAATTATAAACTGTAATTTCCAATGTTTTTCAGAATTATGAGTCTTTTAGGGATTGTGATTTAACAATCTGGGAAGCTACAGATTCTTACCTCTAAGGAAAAAGATGATCATGAAAAAGCCTGAACAAATAAAGAAGCTTTTACACCCTTTTTAGGACTTTAAATCTACTCATCCTGGCAATTTCTACTTATTTCCCTAACAACCTATATTTTCTTCATTATTGCATTAATGGGGTGCAATACACTCATGCACTTGTAGTGATCAGCTGCCCCTAGCAAGATCCGAGGGGCTCTTTAAATTCTCTCTACCCATAACCCTATTACAGTCTCCCAGCTATTTCTGAAAAGTAACGATCAAGGAAGGCTGCCACAAGCTACTTTCCTTCCCAATGAATACCTGTCTGTTCTGGTTGACTCAGAAGGAGGCAAGCAGTAGTCCTCATTCCTTCAGGAGCTTGACCTGACAAGAGTACATGTTCCAAAGTCCTTTTCTACAGAATAAGCGTTGGGATTTATGAAGACTTATCTATTACATATAGAAAGAACCAGAAAGGAGTTGAAAGGCATAAGAGAAAAAAGGACACATAGGGTTAGGGTTAGAACAATTGCTTCAGAAGACACTGATCTCTGCTGGTAATATGGAAGGAGAACCTTGCAGTGGCTAGTGCAAGGCCTTCCTTTTATTTATTTGTTTATTCAATTTATATGTCACCAATTTCACTGTCAAGTGACTCTGGGCAACTTTGTCCATTGTCTCCTCTCCCAGAGTTTAAGGACCTCTGGACTACACCTAGGGTACCAAATACAAAAGGAAGATACCATTAGCATCTGAGTGAGGTAGAAGATCATTATTGTGTAGAAGAACAGGATAAGGAATTTGGAAGCAAACACCGGGATAAAGTACAGTACAGAAAGTGGATGAAGGAAAGGGAGGAATGACCATGGATTCCAGCAACCCAACAGCAGAAGAGCTGAAAGGTGAAGCAAAGCCTGGCCGCCACTCCGTTGCAGGGGAGACACTGACAGCCGACAGCCAGTCAGCAGCTCCTGACCTCGCCACACAGATCGGAAGACTTTGCAAAGCCAATATTTGGCAGTAGTTCAAAGCTGCAGCCAGCAGTGCTGAGTTGATAATTCCAAAAGGCTAGTAAGCAACAAAAGCCAATTAACTCCAAGGTGGCTAAGTTGTGTTAAATAATTAATCATAAATCAGGCAAGCACACTTCTGAGTTAAAGGAGCAAAGGACTGCATAGAAATCTTTAGGATTTAGATACACAACACATAGGAACAGACCTACAGTATACATAATAACAGTTAAGTGATAAGTTAAAAATTATGTTTATTAATCAAATTTGTATAATAAAAGCCTACCTGGAAACACAGGAAAGTTGACACTACTTTTTTTTATACCATATACCATTTTTCCAAAGAATCCGCCACAAAATGCTCTGTCAGTCCAGGATGTCTCTCAATGAAACAAAGTATCACAGCATAGATCAAAATCCATTAAAAAAATCTATACTACTTAAAGTTCTGCTGGCTTTCAATGTGTTGACCTCCAATCTGGATTTCTATAAATTTAGTCTTCTTTTTTTTTAAGTTGCCCTTCAGTGTCCCTGTATCCAGGTATGGGATTCTACTGGTTTGGACTGGTTCTGTAGAACTGGTTGTTATTATTCTCCATAGTTCGGAGAACCGGTAAATCGGGCCTCTGGGTGGATCCGCCTCTCTCCGCCTGCTTCTCTGCTCCCTGCCCGGTCAGTCCCTATCGCGCATGTGCAATATCGTGTACATGCGCGACATGCCTGCAGCTGCTTTTGCCCACCTGGCCAGCCATTGCTGCCTGCCTTTCACTGCAACCCTGCCCGATGTGATGATCTCCCTGAGTGAGTGCAAGCCCTGGTCACCTTTCCCCCAGCACTTGCCTTTTGTTTCCCCCTTCCCTCCACCACTTGCATTTTGCCACCATTGTCTGTCACCTTCCCACCACCACCACCACTTGCCTTCCACCGGGGAACACGTGGAGAGGCTCCTGTTGGCTCCGACCAGGTCAGCGGCTCCTTAACTCAACTGCTGTTCCACCTGGGAGAGTGAGGGAGCCTCTACCAAGAGCGAAAAGCTTGCAAGTCCCCCTCCCTTTGGAACGGCTCCCGTGCAGCAGAGAAGCAGTCCGGTTGAATCCTGCTTCTCTCTGCTGCCCGGGAACTGTTTCCGATGGGAGGCTTGCAAACTTTTCGCTCCCTTGCTTCCCCAGCAAGAGCAGGTGAGAGAAAGAGCCTGAAGCCAACACAACTGACAGGCCTCTCTATTGTTCCTTCCATCTGGGAGAGCAAGGGAGCCTCTCCTGAGAGCGAAAAGCTCGCAAGTCCCCCTCCCCTCAGAATGGCTCCTGTGCAGCAGAGAAGCAGCCCAGTTGAGGGACTTGCAAACTTTCCCAAAGGGGGATCAAGCAGGATAATTCTCCCCCCCCTCCCATGAAGGAGGCATGTGAGTATTACTGCCTGCCATGGAGTAAAGCCAAAAAAATATTTATTTGTCCTGACTACCCATTGGTGTAATAACAGGCAAAGGATAGGTGGGGGCAGGATGAGGAACCAGGAAAATTGTGCAACTTGAGGCTATTCCCCGCCCCCCACATGCTGCATCTTGAAATAACTTTAGCTGACTCGCAGCAAGGATGGGTGCCCAAGGGTTTAGATGTAAACTGACACAAACGCGCAGCGTATTGCACTATTCTCACCCAGCTGCTCATCGCCCCAATCATCTGAAGCAGGGTGCGTAAATGTAAAGGAAACACCAAAGTATGTGAAGGCAGTCAGCAGCCGTAGGATCATGAGTTGTTCTGCCATCAGTCAAACCACCACCACCGCCACCTGCAGAGAGAGCTTGTGGGGTCTCCATGTCTAGCACCGCATGCCTCCTCTTCCTTTTCCTGCTGCCCGCTGTTATCTGGAGCTCACAGGATCATGTAGTTCATCCTAGACCAGGTGTGTGAGTGTGTGTGTGTGTGTGTGTGTGTGTGTGTGTGTGTGTGTGAGAGAGAGAGAGAGAGAGAGAGAAGAAAGAAAGAGCAAGAAAAAGAAAGAGAAAGAGAGAAAGGGAGAGAAAGAAAGAGAAAGAAAGAAAGAAAGAAAGAAAGAAAGAAAGAAAGAAAGAAAGAAAGAAAGAAAGAAAGAAAGAAAGAAAGAAAGAAAGAAAGAAAGAAAGAAAGAAAAAGGGAGAGAAAGAAAAAAAAAGAAAGAGAGAAAGAGAGGGAGAGAGGAGATATATGAATGGATAGATAAATACATGGAAGGAGGGAGGGAGAGAGAACAAAAAAAAAGAAGAGGAAGGAAGGACACAAACTCTGTGTGATGACCTGTAGTCTCTCAAAATAATCCAAAACCCAAAACATACATTAAAGTCCGGTAAGGCCTTCAACTTAACTTCACTGTTTTATTAGGCACAGTTTAAAGTCATAAAAGTAAATAATGAGGCAAAAAGAAAACCAAAACAAACCGCATTGATGAGAGTTCCGAAGCAAGCCAAGATAAACTAATCATAAACTCCAGGAAAATAACCGAGGAGAGTCCATGGGAAGAATGCCAGCAAAGATAAACCTCTTTCAAAGTAAACACTTAACTTTGACTTCAGCAATTCTAACTGAGTAGTTACAAACTTATATACATAGCTCCTAGCTGCAAGCCATGAGGAGGATCATGGTAATCTCCTCTTGAGTAGACCTCGCTTTTCCCTGATAATCTCCTCTCTGTGTGACCTAGGATGGATAGGGGATGGGCCTGGATCCTCCTCTGATTGGTCAGCCGGCCTCTGCCCTTCTCCAGCCTCCTCCACCACCTCTGGAGCCACACTCCCATTCCCTGTTGGCTGTTCCTCCTCTTCCTCAGAGTCAGTCTCCACCAGGGGCATGACACTATCCCCCCTGCAGGGCCCCCTCCGCTGGGACCAGGTGGACGAGGATGTTGAGGAAACCGCGTGTGAAAGTCCTGGACCAAACGAGGAGCATGAACATCAGTGGCATCGACCCAGGTGAAGGTCCTCTGGTCCATAACCTTTCCATGCCACCAAATACTGAAACCGGCCTTGCAACTGGCATGAATCTCGGATGCTATCCATTTCATACTGCTCCTCTCCCAGAGGGGCTACTGGAGCTAGCTGTGATGGAGCCGGTCTATGCGGACTGTCGGCTGAGGCAGGGACTAACAGGGAACAATGAAAAACAGGATGGATACAAATGGTCCGTGGCAGGGAGAGACAATAAGCCACAAGATTGATCACCGCCTCAACCAGAAAAGGTCCCAAGTAACAGTGATTGAGCTTTTTCGATGGTCACGTCGTTGGTAAGTATCAAGTAGAGAGCTAAACCCGATCACCAACCGCTAAAGGTGGAACATCACGACGATGTCAGTCTGCAAACTGTTTATAGTCTTCCTTGGCTCTCTCTAGTTAATCGCAGACCATGTGGTGCATGACTTTTAACTCCTGCAAGAACGTATCCACTGCCGGAACTGGGGAATCAGATGGGGCATAAAGGGAAAAGTCGTGGATGAAACCCATAGTTAGCAAAGAAAGGGGACACATGGGTGGATGCATGTTGAGCATTGTTATAAGCAAATTCTGCCATCTGCAGCACTTCCACCCAATTGTCTTGTTGAGTATTGCTAAAACAGCGGAGGTACTGCTCCAAAATAGCACTCACTCTCTCTGTCCCCACATCAGTTTCGGGGTGATGAGCAGACGACAGACACGCCTGAACCTGCAGTTTTGTGAGTAGGGTCTGCCAGAAGCGTGCCATAAATTGTACCCCCCGATCTGATACCATGCGGTCTGGTAACCCATGCAACCAGAAAACATGGGAGATAAAAAATTGAGCTGTTATCTTGGCCAATGGAAGACCTGCACACGGAATAAAGTGGGCCATTTTAGTCAACATATCCACCACCACCAAAATGGTTGTGGCACCATTCAATGGTGGTAACTCAACAATGAAATCCAATGAAACTGCCCCACCATGGTCGTTCTGGCGTGGGCAAGGGCTGCAAGAAACCAGGGGGCACACCAGGAGCATACTTGGCTTGGCGACAGATCCCACAGGACGCCACATATCCTGACACATCATCTTTAAGTCTCGGCCACCAAAATGTCCTAGAGATGAGGTGCAGTGTTTTGAACACCCCAAAGTGTCCTGCTGCCAGACTATCATGACATTGACATAGGATAAGGCCACGAAGAGGACCTCCAGGCATGCAAATGCGATCATGGAACCGCAATAGGTCCCCAATATATGCCCAAGGAGTCTCTTGTCTCCCATTCTCATCCAATTTTCGACGTCAAGCTGCCACAAATGGGTCCTGCCGCTGCGCCTCATGAATCCTCACTCAGAGGTCCACGGGTTCCTTGGTGGCCACAAACCGCTCCAACAGAATCACCATCCAGGGCAAGATTTTATCCTCCCTTTGGGTATATTCGGGCTTCCAAGATAGGGCGTCGGTGCATTGATTCCCTCCACTCGGAATATAGGTCACCCGGAAATCAAATCGAGCAAAGAATAAGGACCATCTCAGCTGATGCTGGTTCAATGTCCGAGCTGTGCATAGGTGTTCCAGATTGCAATGATCTGTCCAAACCTCGATTTGTGACAAGCCCACTCCAGGTGGTGCCGCCATGTCTCAAAAGTGACCTTAGCCACCAATAGCTCCTTGTCCCAAATCATATAGTTGCGCTCTGGAGCCGACAACTTCCGGGAATAATAAGCACACTGGAACAAGGTGCCTGGAGGAGCACCGCACCAACAGCCACATCAGAAGAATCTGTTTCTACCTCAAATGGCTGGCCTGGATCAGGGTGTTTGAGGATAGGTTCAGAAGCAAAGGCAACTTTCAATGCATTGAAAGCTGCCTGCTCCTCAGCACCCCAATGGAACTTCTCCCCCTTCTTGAGCAGATTAGAAAGGGGAGAAGTCAAGGCAGCAAAGCGGGGAATAAATGTGCGGTAGTAGTTCGCAAACCCCAACAGTTGTTGCACATTCTTAACCCATTGTGGAGGTTCCCATGCCTGCAACGATTGTACTTTTTCCGGATCCATTTCCACCCCGGCAGGTGAAATACAATGTCCCAGGAAGTCAATCGTAGTTTGTGCAAACTGACACTTCTCATGCTTAGCAAAGAGGTGGTTATCATGCAAAGGTTGCAACACCAGCCGCACATGTTGACAGTGTTCCTGCAGGGAGTCTGAGTAAATTAAAATGTCATCTAAATAAATGACCATGAATTGATCCAACAAATCACGGAAAACATCGTGCATGAAATGCATGAACACAGCTGGGGCATTGGTTAATCCAAAAGGCATCACGGTATACTCAAAATGCCCGTACCTTGTCCGGAAAGTTGTTTTCCACTTGTCCCCTGCACGAATGTGAACCAGATTGTAGGCCCCACACAAGTCCAACTTTGTAAAGATCTTTGCTTGACGAAGCCGCTCAATCAGTTCAGGGATGAGGGGAAGCGGGTACCGATTCCTCACTATGATTGCATTCAACTTGCTGTAATCACAACACAAACATAGCTCCCCTGATTTCTTTTTTACAAAAAGCACCGGTGCAGCCAATGGGGAGGTAGAAAGCCGGATAAACCCTTTCCGGAGGTTCTTGTCAATAAAATCCTGCAATGCAGCCAACTCCCGTTCCGACAGGGAATATATCTGACCCACTGGCAATTTTGCATTGGGCAACAAGTTGATTGGACAGTCATATGCCCGATGCGGAGGCAACTGATCCACCTCCTTCTCCCCAAACACATCAGCAAAGTCCACCAACTCCGCAGGTAGATCCAGGTCCATGGGCGTAGCCACACTCCCTGCACAGGAGCGCAAGCAATGGTTGGCACACTTCCTATCAAGAAACTGCACAGCTCCAGGCTACCAGACAATCTGTGGATCATGGGCCTGTAACCACTCCAAACCCAGCACCATCGGAAAATGAGGCACTGCGGTAACATAGAACACGGTTTTCTCCACATGCTGCCCAATACGCATGCAAAGGGGGTTGGTTGCAGCAACCACAGGTCCCGAACGAAGGGGCCGACCATCAATCGTCTCTACCATTACTGGTGGGGACACCTGTTGCTGAGGAATGAACCACTGCTCTACAAAATGAGCATCCATGAAATTGGCTGTGGCCCCTGAGTTGACCAAGGCTTGGATCTCCACCTCTCCCACACCAGGCACGAACACACTTGCTTTCAGCACAAGATGCTTCACCAATGACAATTGTGGTGGAGATGTCAAAGGTGACAAGGATGGCAAGGTTGGTGAAGATGGCGGGCCTAAGGACTTTATACCCCAACCTACAGACCCCCGTAGGCTGAGCGATGCTCATTTCCCACCACTGCAGGCGTCACTGCTGTGGATGTCTTAACAGGACACTTGGCCACAAAATGGCCTCGATTGCCACAATAGAGGCATAAACCATCACGACGTCTCTCCTTTTCTACTTGAGTCAGGCAAGGGCAGCCAGCCCCCAACTGCATGGGTTCCTCCAAAGGCACTTCCACCAAGGGCACCGTCTTGCTGGAAACAGATACGGTCTCTGTCTGTTGTTGCACCCATCACTGCTGAAGTCTAGCATCGATATGAAGGCACAGATGCATGAGCTCCTGAAGGGTGCGAGGGCATTCAGTGCGCGCCAACTCATCCAAGAGCTCCAACGACAAACCCTCCTGGAACTGGTCTAATAGTGCTGCCTCATTCCACTATACATCCTGAGCAACCACCCAAAAACTAGCAATATAATCCATGAATGAGCCACGCCCCTGCTTCAAATCTCTCAAACGTCTGTTTGCTGTTTGGTTTTAAACAGGGTCCTCAAACATGGCCTGAAACTGACGGCAAAACTCGGCGTAATTGTCCAACACCTGGTTGGGCTGGGTCAGCAGAGGCGTCGCCCAATGTGCTGCTGAGCCTGACAACAAACTAATCAAAAACCCCACCTTATCCTGGTCAGTGGGAAAGTCCTCAGGCCGAAGGCTCATGTAAAGCTGGCACTGCCCAAAAAATGATGGAAATTGGGCCAGCGAACCATCAAATTTATCTGGCACTGCCACTGGGCATTTTCGGCGTGGCCGGGCAGTTTGCGTTTGTGCCACCTGTGCAGTCAAAAGAGCCACTTGCTGGGTTAACTGGGCAATCTCTGCTCTGAGATGATCCATGGTCACCCCACAAAAAGCAAAAATAAGTTGAAGGGGTGGCTGGAGTCAAAATGTGATGCCCCATAGTCTCTCAAAATAATCCAAAACCCAAAACATACATTAAAGTCCGGTAAGGACTTCAACTTAACTTCAATGTTTTATTAGGCAAAGTTTAAAGTCACAAAAGTAAATAATGAGGAAAAAAAAAACCAAAACAAACCGCATTGATGAGAGTTCCGAAGCAAGCCAAGATAACTAATCATAAGCTCCAGGAAAATAACCGAGGAGAGTCCATGGGAAGAACGCCAGCAAAGATAAACCTCTTTCAAAGTAAACACTTAACTTTGACTCCAGCAATTCTAACTGCGTAGTTACAAACTTATATACATAGCTCCCAGCTGCAAGCCATGAGCAGGATCATGGTAATCTCTTTAGTAGACCTCACTTTTCCCTGATCCTCTCCTCCCTGCGTGACTTAGGATGGATAGGGGATGGGCCTGGATCCTCCTCTGACTGCTCAGCCTGTCTCTGCCGTTGCCCAGCCTCCTCCACCGCCTCTGGAGCCACACTTTCACTCCCTGTTGGCTGTTCTTCCTCTTCCTTAGAGTCAGTCTCCACCAGGGGCATGACACTCTGGCTTCAGAAGACTCTTTGAAGCAGCACAGCAATCTAGGGCTTGCCTGCAAAGGATCTTGGAGGTCATCTAGTCCCAACCCCCTGCTCCAGCAGGAGATCCTTACAGAATCAAAGAATAGTAGGGTTAGAAGGGAGTGTGTGTGTGTGTGTGTGCGCGCGCACGCGCATAGCTGTCAAAACTCCAAAAACAGGTCTAGTAGCTCTGGGGAAATCAGTTATAAATTAGAACACTTGCTAAGCAACCAGCCATTAAGTGAGGACCACTTGGTTTGCGAGTCACATGGCCACCTGGTCACGCCCACCCAGTCACATGGCCACCAATACATGCCCATCCGGTTACATGACCACCAAACCATGGCTACCCGGTCACATGACCAAGCCATGGCCACCCAGTCACATGACCAAGCCACACCCACAAATTAAGCCACGCCTACAGAACTGGTTGTTACAAAATTTGAAATCCACCCCTGCCTGTATCTGTATCTTTATAGTTTCAATATGGCTTTATGTGTTGTTTTAGCTCCTGATTGGGACCTGCCCAGAGTTGGTTGGAAGATAGGTGACTATATAACAATGGTGGGATTCAAAAAAAATTATTACCAGTTCTGTGGGCATGGCTTGGTGGGCGTGGCAGGAGAAGGATACTGTAAAATCTCAATTCCCTCCCCACTCCTGGGGGAAGGTTACTGCAAAATCCCATTCCCTCCTGATCCCACTAACCTACTTTCCAGCTCCATTCTCCTGTGCAGGGCAACAAAAGAAGACCCAACCAATCACCTGGAACTCAGGAGGCAGAGAATAGTTGGGGCGGGGCCAGTCAAAGGTGGTATTTGCCGGTTCTCCGAACTACTCAAAATTTCCGCTACCAGTTCTCCAGAACTGGTCAGAACCTGCTGAATACCACCTCTATATAAGTATTTTAAATAATAAATAAAATGGAGTTCAAGTAGGATAAAAGAGAAAAACAAAGTGGAACTGGTCTGCTTCTCTTTTTAAAAGCTCAACTGAGAGGTGTAACAGTATATGGGAATGACGGTGATAGGGCAGAGACATAGTTAATCAAGGAAACTGTCAGATAAAAGGCAATTGTTGTTTTCTTGCAGACATTTCTTTACCTAACTAGGTAATATCGTGCTAGATAATGAAACGTTTGCAAGAAAGCAACCAAGCTCAGACCCCACACTTCAAGCCTGAGCTCTAAATATTCCCTTCTATTCTAAATGTACTTTCAGACTTAGAAAGTAGAATTAGTTGATCTGGCAGTATTTCTTGTGTATACCTAACAAAGGCTGACAAGAAATGAAAATCTATGCTCATGTTTAGCTCTTTAAAGGTTTGGTTTTCACAGGCTTTATATGTTTCTGTCAGGGGTGGGATTCTACCAGTTCGCACCTATTCTCTAGAACCAGTTGTTAACATTCTAAGCAGTTTGGAGAACCGGTTGTTAGAAGAAATTACTGGCCTAATCCTGTAAGGAAGGCAGAAAGGAAACATTCTGGTGTTGCTTACAGAAACTGCCTCTCCATTAACACTTATTACATTCTTGGCAGGACTAGATTTCCTGTCTCTGGAACCTCTCTGGAGTTTTTTTCCCTTCCTTTGCTGGTACTTTGCTTGTGTGGAGTGACCATTCAAAGTTACAATGGCACTGAAAAAAGTGACTTATGACCATTTTTCACACAACTGTTGCAGCATCCCCACAGTCATGGGAGGCCAGGCGAGGAGATGCGTGCCTCAGTGTGAGTGATATTGAGTTGGCCACACCCAGGCAATAACATGACCACCAAACCATGCCCACCAACTAAGCCACGCCCACAGAACCGGTTGTTAAAATATTTGAATTCCACCCCTGGTGTCTGTTCATTAATTGATAAATGAGGTTCTCATAACTCTTTCAGCATTTACATCCTCCACAGAAGTTCAAACTATATTGTGTGGTTTTAGCATGGAAGCAGCAGCAAATTCATTACAGTTGCTTGTACTAGAGCCAAGAGCTAAAACCAATTTGGTTTACTCCTGTCATATTCTTCTTTAACAGGGAGATGACAACTAGTCAAAGAAGTGAGGTTCGTTAGCTAGGCTAAGAATGTATGATGTATGATTTTTACACTGCAAAGCTTTAGAAGAACATTATACTTTTTTTCCTAATTTTACAATGTATAGTTTTAGAAGCACTAGAATTGAAATATTCTAAAAATTCAGTTGAATCCCGTTATTCAAATGCATTTGTAAAGTCGTATATTTAGATACCTCATCCTATAAAAGTAACAGACCCCTCACATCCCAGACACAAACTGTTTCAACCCTCAAAACAATGTTATAGAGCACTGCACACCAGAACAACTAGACACAAGGACAGTTTTTTCCTGAACGCCATCACTTTGCTAAACGAATAATTCCCTCAACACTGTCAAACTATTTACAAAGTCTGCATTACTATTACTATTAATCTTCTCAACACTCCTTATCGCCCATCCCCTCCCACTTGTGACTGTATGACTGTAACTTTGTTGCTTGTATCCTTACGATTTATATTGACTGTTTCCTAGTATGATTTGATTGCTTATTGTACCCTATTCTTGACTCTTGATGAATGTATCTTTTCTTTTATGTACACTGAAAGCATTTGCACAAAGTCAAATTCCTTATTTGTCCAATCACACTTGGCCAATAAAAGAATTCTATTCTAATCTATAAAAGTAAAATGTCTGCTATTTTCCTTTTTCCTTTTGATCCTATGCAAGCGTGTTTTATCTAACCTGACTCCTTATTTGCAAATTCTTGGCTAATTATTCTTCTCTTTTTTTCCTTAATTTTATTTATCTTCTAAAATGAACTTAAATATATGAACTATAGAAAAGGAAGTATTAAATAGCTTTGCCCTATAGAATTCAATTTTCTAAGAAATGTGGCTAACCTCCTTATCTGGCATGACACAAATGTTCTACTGCTATACATAAGCTGCTGCCTGTAGTCTTTATTAATGCTTAAGAAGCAATGACTCTTAGGACTATGATGCCTCTCACTCTTGCCCATCAAGAAAAAATCCCTAATACCAGAAAATGAAAAGTCTAAACATTCTAATTAAGAAATGGTGTTATAAATGTTAAATCACCTCTGAAAAAATGTAATAAGTAATTTGGGGTTTCCGGTTTGTCGGCTTCGCGAGCGGTAGGGATTCGCGAAGCTGCGCGATCCCTGCCGCGCTAGCCGTTTTGGGGCTCCGACCCGGACGGGTGCGGAGCAAGGCTGCCCTGCAGGGGTAGCTGAAGGTAAGGGGGATCTGGAGGAAGGGTTTGGGGGTGTTGCAGACCCCCTCCCTGGCCAGCAGAACCCCTTTTACCAGGACGGTGCAGCGGCGGTCCGCAATGGCCGCCACAAAGAAGTCGGCAGCCGGGCAAGTATGCGCAGGAGGAAGAAGAGAAAGTTATTGAAAGTGAAAGTTCTTCTTGGTTGACCCAGGGCTTTGAGATTTATCTAATTTAATTCCTGGAAAAGATGGTTTTTTGATGATTTTTTCCACAAGAGAAAAAAAGCGGCAATTTTGAGGTGCTGAAAGGAAAGTTTACTCTCCTCCCGACGGAATTAAGCCGGAAGGGAGAGGACAAAGAAAATATATAAATCTGGATCTTGTTGGAGGAGATGCCTTGAAGATTTGAGGACAGAAACATAATTTTAATAAGGCTTTAAAATATAGATTTGGACTCTTTTTTTTATTTGTTTGATACCACCCCTGGAAGAGGAAGGGGGAATTTTGGCTTGCTTGGATTTATTGAGGATTGTGGATTTTGGGATTGTTTTACCTTTCTCTCGGAATCTTTGGTTGGTGTAAGAAGAAAGAGGAATAAAGAAAAGAAAAGATTTATTTATAATGGCTTTTCCTTTTGAAGACCTGAGGGATGAATATGAGCAAATAAAAGCAGCCTGCAAAGATGGTATGGAAAAAGCTTTTCTATTTCTAGAAATGGCGCTGGTCAATTACCAACAGACAATGAAACAGATGGAAACAGAAGAACAACAACAAGGAAAAGACGAAGACGCCATCTTTATTGAATCCCAAAACTTATCTAAGGAAGAAGGAAGGAAGAGAGCAAGGAAAATGAAGGACTTAAGATCTAAAAAAACATTTAAGAAAGAGAAAAATATGATGCAAAGTAAATATAATGATAGCAAACAAGAGAAAAAGGGAACACAACAGAGAAGGGATCCCAGCAAGACAGAGGTTAGAAGAAGAAGGGGGGTAGGAAGATTTGGTGGGGAAGAAAGAAAGGGGAAAGGCGGAGAAAAGCCTCAAAGTTTTAAAATTGGATGGGAGAAGAGGAATTTTTTTTAGGGACAAAGGATGAAATATAAACTTCTGTAAGAAAGATCCTGCTAGGTACAGAAGATGGTATTGTAACATTTATATTTGAAATAGTAAATTAGAATGGTTTAAGATTTAATAAGAAATTAAAATGTTGAAGTCTTTAATAATGATTGATTTTTAAAATGTAATAAAATATTGAAGGAAAGGAGGATACAATGTATTTAAATATTTTTGGTGGATAGAATGTACCAAGCAGAACCGAATTGGGTATTTGTTATGTTGAATGTTAATTTTACTAACTTAGGGGGAGGATAGAAAGGCATCATACTCTGATTAGTGATTTCAGGAGAAATTCTTTTTTATTATAAGAAGAGATAGAGGGATAATGAATGGGCAAAAGATATAAATATAATGATTTAATTAAGATGGATTAAATAAGATAGAATTGTGAAGAGTGATATGCGCTGCCCATGCAAAGAGAGGTAACTGGGGCCAAGGTACTTTACTAAAAGATTTTTTTTATGTTTGTTTGTGTTTGTTTGTGTTTTATGAGAATATTGGGGAAATTCCTGTAGAAAGACAGGAAAAGATTTAAATATGTAATGATTTGTTTGTTGTTGAAATTTTCAATAAAACTTGTTTTTTTAAAAAAAATGTAATAAGTAATTTAAGGAGGTTTAAGACAAACACCACCTCCCTTCCCATTGTCTTTGGTCTCAGGTGTTAGAAAGCAAAAAAAACATCAGAGAGGCAGTTAAGGGACAGGCAGGTTTTTCTCCAGAGACATTAAGGAGTGACGTGGGGGCCAGTTAGATGACATACTTGATATTGTTTACTATAGTCTTATGAGATTATTTGGACATTAGCCTATGAAAAGAATCCTTCCTGTGAAAGCAGATTCTTTGCTGCTGCAATTAATTATTATTATGTCACATCTGTCTGATGATTTGCAATAAACTGCAATTATTTCTTATACTGATCAGTAATGTTTTGAAGAACTAGAAAATGTATGGGCAAAAACACCACAGGAAAAGAAATTCTTTAAAAGCCTACTGATGTCTGGTGAAAAATGAAAACCAAAATATATTTTGACAGACATTATTGCTTTCTTTATGTGCTGTGTTGTGTATCACTGGCTACATTTGCTGCTTCAAACATAACAACTTGTGTTATTATTCCAATTATTAATTATTACTGATATTGCAGTATTTAGGGACTTCACTGAGCTGCTATAATTTTGGCTTCAGTTCAAGAAATCGAGAAATTTGTAATTCTGCAATAAGCTTGCAGAGCTATCAGAATTTTGACTGCTTTCGTTAGAAATTCAAAGCAGCTAAACTGTTTCTAACACTGGTTATTTTGAATTATACAGGCAAAATCAGAAAGTGATATACAATATTAAATCCAATAGTTTGTATGACTATGAATAATATTGCTTGGAATATCTCATGCTTTTACCTAATAAAGATACTGCCTTTTAACTTAAAGTTTATAAAGCCTACTATTTACAGTAGTTCAAATCGGTACAACCACTTCTTGCTTAAAAAGTAAATTCAAATAAAAAATGTAGAGTAACTATACACTATGGTATCTAAAGAAAATCCAGTATAAAATATAATTGAAAGGGGATAGAACTATAAACATTGTTTTGAGAAAAAAATTATTCATATTCTGAATGTAAATCAAAAACAAAATTTATATATCTCAAAATGTGTATTATGAAATATATTGTAAATATCAGTAATATATGATGACAAAATTTAACTTTCATTGTTCATACCTTGTGTTAATTTTTATATTAATATAATTTTCCATATTTTTTGAGATCATGATCCAATGAAAGATATATTTCAGTTTTCCAGTGTTTGTTCACTACAATACTAGTAGTAAAATTTTAATTTCTTTTGTTGCATTGACATATAAACATTAAAGAATAGATTGACAGCATGTTTCATTGTGGAAAGACTATTTGGAAATTTTCTCAATTTCTTCAGAAAGTATCAACCACAAAAACAATTCAGTGAGTAGAAACAGTATATGAACCAATCTGTTTATATCCTTATCAAAATATATACTTCATAAAACAATTTTATTATATATTTTAAACAACTGTAATGCCTTCTTTGTATTATGTTCATAGTAGATTCTTTAAATAGATAGTCTATGCTAGAGGATTCCAATAAGATTCATGAAGTTCAAAGCTCATATCTAGAGTAAATCTAGAATAAATTAATCTTCACAAAGTGCTGATTAATCAAGCAATGAGGGAAGGGGAGAGAGGTCAAGAGAAAATAATTGTTTAAATGTTGTTAAAATATCTAGAGTTTTAGGTTAAGATATGAAATGTGGCAGCTTTTAGTTTCTGATTGATACTGTTAACTCTTCAGAAGTCCACTGTTATTTCAATTTGTATCCACTGAATATTTGCACACAAACTAGAAGCCATTTCTAATAATATGAATGATCTTTACAAGACTTTAAAATAGTATTCCAAATTCAGTAAATCTACTGTAAGCCATCAACATACTTTTATATAGTCCAATCCGAGATTCCCTATAATAATAAATGAAAACAATTTTCCATATACCAAGGTATGTATCCCACCCCTGAAAGGACCTAATGGTAAAGACTGCAACGACGACACTACTAAAGCCAACCTCTTTAACACATTCTTTGGCTCACTATTTGTAAACAGCAATGGATCATGCCCAGTATTTCCTAGTCGGACCACAGACACCTACAATGATCTAATACATATCGAATTTACAGAAGACAATGTTGAAAAAGCACTATGCAATCTAAAACCATCTCTATCTATTGGACTGGACGGAATATGTGCCTACTTCTTAAAAAAGCTATCCACTGCCATAGCCGAACCTCTAAGCATAATCTTTGAAAAATCTTTCAGGACCAGCGCCTTGCCAAAACTATGGTCATAAGCCATGGTCATCCCCATCTTCAAAAAGGGAGACCCCAGTCTAGGTGAAAATTACAGACCAATCTCTTTATGCTGCGTCACCTGTAAAGTCATGGAATCAATTATTAACCAATCCATCATCCTCCACTTAGAAGCAAACAACCTACTCTCTAATAAACAATTTGGTTTTAGGAAAAAAACTATCATGTAATCTGCAACTCTTACACTGCAAAAACATATGGACTACACAACTCAATCAGGGCAAAGCATTAGACACAATCTACATAGACTTCTGTAAAGCCTTTGATTCAGTGGTACACAACAAACTACTCCTAAAACTAAAATCTTACGGTATCTCTGGACACCTGCATAACTGGATAGAAGCATTCTTGTCAAACAGACAACAAATGGTCAAAACTGGGAGCGTCTTATCAAATTCTGTACCTGTCAACAGTGGTGTCCCCCAAGGCAGTGTTCTAGGACCAACTCTTTTCATATTCTACATAAATGACCTCTGCGTTCTCTTTGCTGACGATGTAAAGCTATTCAACACCACAGAAAATATTGCTACCCTTCAAAAAGACCTTGACTATGTATCAGAATGGTCAAACAAATGGCAACTTCAAATCTCAACAAATAAATGCTCTGTCCTACATATTGGCAAAAATAAATAAATCAGAAAATAAAATACAGGCTGAATAGTCAAGACCTTGTTGATGATCCAAACTCTGTCAAGGATCTTGGAGTACTCACCTCAAATGACCTAAGTGCTAGAGCCCACTGTAACTGCATAGCCAAAAAGGCGTTAAGAGTTGTTAACCTAATCTTATGTAGCTCTTTCTCTGGTAATATTACACTAATAACTAGAGCATACAAAACATTTGCTAGACCAATACTGGAATACAGTTCATCAGTCTGGAACCCACATTACGTATCTGATATTAGCACAATTGAGAAAGTCCAGAAATATTTCACAAGAAGAGTTCTACACTCCTCTACTCGTTGCAGAATACCTTATGCCACCAGACTCGAAATTCTAGACCTAGAAAACCTAGAACGACGACGCCTTCAGTCCGATCTAAGTATAGTATATAAAATCATACATTGCAATGTCCTACCTGTCAATGAATACTTCAGCTTCAACCATAACAACACAAAAGCAAACAATAGATACAAACTCAAGGTTAATCGCACCAAACTTGATTGCAGAAAATACGACATCAGCAACAGAGTGGTCAATGTCTGGAATACTCTACCTGACTCTGTGGTTTTTTCCCCACACCCCAAAAACTTTAACCTTAGACTGTCTACTATTGACCTCACCCCTTTCCTAAGAGGTCTGTAGGGGGCATGCATAAGCGCACCAACATGCCTACCATCCCTGTCCTATTGTTTCTTTTGCATTTCTTTTTATTTTTCTTATATGTATCCATGTGTTCATAACTATGTTTTTACTTATACCTATTATTTGACAAATAATAAATAAATAAATAAATAAATAAATAAATAAATAAATAAATAAATAAATGTAGGGGGCAGTGAAAATGGCAGCATTTACAATAAAAATAGGATTTGAATGAGACTAGTTATTTTAACTGCAGCTATTTTACCAAACAGCAATAATAAATTATGTTGCTATAAGTTAAGTTCCAGTTTAATTTAACTGGAATATATTATAAGTTATAACTGTATTTTTAAAAAAGTTTCCAGGTCTTTGTAATAATTACCCCTAAATGTCCAAAACTGATATCAAGTTTAATAACTTCTAGGGTTTGTTTCTGTGAGACTCCAGCAAAATTGGGATAATAGAATATTTATCAAAATTGTAATATGCTACTACATAACATTTATGTATTTGAATAACAAGCAAAATGTATAATAGAGTTATCAAGAAAAATATGCTTATTATATGTAAACAAATACATTGTCATATATTCTCTTTTTATATTAAAATTCTATATATTCTTATTAATGAAATGTAGTAAAATTTCTACAATAAGATTAAACCAAACAGTTGTTTGTAGGTAACCCTACTTATTTGGAAAAAGCTATCTAACCTAATAATATTATTACTTCATCCAGTGCTTATAATGGATTAATTATTCCAATCTACCGTGTTTCTCCAACAATACGCCCCCCCCCAATAGGAAGACCCAGCATATTTTCTAGGCATAAAATGAAATTAAGTCCCTCCCCCCAAATTTAGGCCTAGTTTAAAACATGCGAAATTGGGGGGGGAAGGCAGGGGGGAACTTGCCATTAGGAGTGCCCAGCGGGCAGCTACGCCTCACCATCAGCCACTCCTAACACCATGGTGGAGCACAGAGAGCTCCCTTACACGGGTCAGCAGGCGGGCGGCATTGGTGTGGATGTCCAGCAGCATTTCAGCTGCTTCTCAGGCCTCTGTAGCTTCCACGGTTTCCACCGGTGCTGGCGCCTCTCTCACCAGCGCCGTCTCCAACAACAGCATCTGAGTCGCTCCCACTTTTCCCCCATCCCTGTAACAACAGGGAAAAAAAACATTTTGAGGTACCTGGGAGCGCCGTGCACTGCGTTTTGGTTTAATCCCGAGCGTCTGGGTGGGCGTGAGAAGAGCCGAGTGAGCGTCTCTGCTGCTGCTACGCTTGGTGCTCCAGCCTCGGGCTCTGCAAGTTTGCAAAAGTCCCGGTGCGCAGCCCGTTCCTGCATTCCAAGTGCCCAGGCCGAGCTGCAGCTGTCCCTCTCTCGCCAGCGCCATCTCCAATAACAGCGGCAGCAGCGGCAGGAACCGTGGAAGCATTTCAGCCGCTTCTTGGGTGGGGGAGCCACCTCCGTAACTTCCACAGTTCCCGCCGCTGCTGCCACTGTTACTGGAGATAACAGTGCTGGTGAGAGAGGGATAGCTGCAGCTCAGCCTGGGCGCTTGGAATGCAGGAACGGGCTGCGCACCGGGACTTTTGCAAACTTGCAGAGCCCGAGGCTGGAGCACCAAGCGTAGCAGCAGCAGAGACGCTCGCTCGGCTCTTCTCATGCCCACCCAGCCACTCGGGATTAAACCAAAATGCAGCACGCGGCGCTCCCAGGTACCTCAAAATGATTTTTTTTTCTGTTGTTACAGGATGGGGGGAAAGCGGGAGCGACTCAGATGCTGTTGTTGGAGATGGCGCTGATGTGCGGGGGGAAAGAAATTAATTCACCCCCGAAAAGACATCCTAGCCATTTTTTCGGGGCTCAAAAAAAAATAAGGCTGGGCCTTATTTTGTGAGAAACACGGTATTTACTGCAAATATTAATCTGTATTAATATTTCTAATCAATCCTGGCACTAATACTAAAAATCAAACTGGGAACTATCTTCTAATCTAAACAATGGGGTTTTTTTGGTAGAACTAATGAAAAGTGTGTTTTTCCATTTAATATTATTATCTAATCAATTAAAGCAAGATTATCAATTGTTTTTAAATAATCAACTCCAAAACTATCCTTACTTGGAGTTTAGCCAGTTTTTATGAGAACATTTTATTACATATCTTGGTCCGGTATCAAGATAATATTTATATTCCTTAATTATTATTGTAATTAGAACTGGTACCCCTAAGGATTTTGTTCTTAATGCACTTTTAAGATTATCAGTCCCCAATCCTACATTTGTATAAGTCCAGCTTGTAAAGTTCCCCTTCATTATTCTTGCATTCAGTATTTCTAGTGTCCATGCTTTTCTTCAGTCCTTGATTTTTTGGCAGTATCTACTTTACCTCCTTTCCACCAAAAAGATGCTTCTATTCAAATGATCTTAAAATATATATATAAAATACTACAAAAAGTTGGTTTTTTTGTACTTAGCTTTGTACTAAGTTATTTCTTAAACCTGAATATTAACTACTCAGATAAATTGACAAGCAGTAAAAGGGAAATAAATGAAACAGAAAACATACTCATATTTACTGCCCTCCTTATAAGGAATTGTTTTAATTTATAGTACACCTTCCATTAGATAGAATAAATGCCCAACTCAGTAAATTATATTCTGCAGCATTTTTAAAGTACCCACAGAGTGATTCAATATTGACTTCCCTATTATCACAAGTGCAATTAGTGCTAAAAACTAAAGTAACTATTGTTATCATTATAAAGTGAGCAGTAAAACATTGATATGAAATATAAAGCTTCTGGGCTGATTCATTTATCTCAGACCTAAAATGGGAAAATATTTAAAAGAAATGGGAATAGTATGATTTTGCTCAAAATATAAAACATCTACAATAACCTACTTATAACAGAATGATTCCCATACCTTTTCTGTTTCTGTCCTGCCTTTATTGTAGTCAGCCTGGGGCAGCTGTGTACATATCCAATGCTCCCCACATTCTATTTTCCCCCAAATAAAAACCCTGTGAGGTGACTTGGGTCAAAAGAGAATGGGCCAAAATCATCCAGCATGTTAGAAGATTGGAGTATCTGGTGTAATACAGTTTCTCATTCTGTTTTTAATTTCTCAGAATTTCAGTTCATGTTGTATCTATTTATCCATACCCATTACGACTCTCCTCTTAAATACTATGTTTTATAATTCATTACTTTATGCTTAAAATTGATCACAAAATCAGATTTTTGTATTGTTTAGGAGATATACCCACAGTGCATCCTATGCAACTGACACAACTGATAGGATGAATGTTCTAGAACAGCAGAGTCAAACTCAATTTTATTGAGGGCCACATCAGGGTTGTGTTTGACCTCGGAGGGATGGGGAGTGGGCATGACCAAAGTGGATGTGGCCAGGAGTGGGCAAGGCCATGGTGGGCATGACATGGAAATTGCGTCGGGAGCACCTGTGGTGGCCAAGAGCTAAGGCAGGACTTCCCTGACACTCACTCTCCCTCACTCTCATTATAATCTCCTTCCTTCCTTTTCTTCTTTTTCCTTCCCTCTTCATTCTCCTTTCTTCTTCCCCTCTTGCCTTATTTTTCCTTCCTTGCTCTATTCCCATCTTTCCCTTTCTATGTTCTTTCCTCTTTCTCTTTCTCCTTTCTTGCATGCTCAAATGCAAAAGGGGAAACATTTTGGGAAATTTTAGAGCAGGGTGTCCAACCTTGGCACTTTAAGACTTGTGGACTTCAACTCCCAGAATTCCTCAGCCAGCTTTGCTGGCTGAGGAATTCTGGGAGTTGAAGTCCACAAGTCTTAAAGTTGCCAAGGTTGGACACCCCTGTTTTAGAGTATCCTGGACATTTCTACTATGCAGAATTTCAATAACATCCTTTAACATATCCAATATGAGGTTGCAATCTACTTCTGAGTTCAAAGATCTTCAGGAAAACTTTCCTTGTTTTTTTTATATCTGTTTCAATCTTCAATGTCTTTACATATGCCATTGGAATATTGCTTCTTGTTTCTTTTGACAGGTCTTTGTTAAGTTTCTTCCTGGGAATTGTTTTCCATGTCTTTCATTTCTGTTCTCCTACTAGCAATTTCCTCCATCTGTTCTGACATCTAGTTTTCTTTCTTTTGTTTCTTGGTCTTTGGCAGTCTCTTTTCACATTCATTTCTTTAAAAGTCTTGAATTCAATCTACAGTTTCTCATCAATAAGGTTTAGGACTTCAAAGTGATTGCTAATAATCTCCTTGACAATAGGGTATGTACTAATCATAGTGTGGCAATTGATTGACTTTCTTCTTCTGGTTTAGCTGAATTTGGAACTTGCACATAAGCACTTTGTAACATATTCTGAAGTCAGACCTTTCCCATATCTTTGCTGTTATAGCTAAACTCTTCTACCTCATACAGTCAATTTTATTTCTGTGCACTCCATCTAGTGAAGTTCACATATATAAGCATCATTTTGATTAATGGCTGTGTGAGCAGTGAAAAAACACAGTTCTTTTATTAGCAATTTTTTGTTTAACAATCACAATTGGGACCAGCAACCTGGTCATTAAGTGAAGGCATTGTTAAGGGAAACTGTAACTACTTGCAATTTTTCTTCAGTTTTCCTTTGCTTTTCAGATCTGTGAAGATCGTAAATACAAGGATTGGTCACAAAGTTACATTTTCATCATCATAACTGCAAACTGTCACTAAATGAGGACTACTTTTATTGGATTCACAAAAATTGATAAGGTATTTCCTAATCCATAAAGTTCAGTTACATTTTCCTCCTGATGATTTCCAACTTTGGAACTTTAGCCTCTAATCACAAGCAGCAAATCTTGCTTGCATGTTCTGTGAATTTCAAATTCAACTTGTCCATAAAACTCACCAAGTCCTCTTCTTCTGTGATTGGATCGTAAACTTGGATCATCATCATATTGAAGGATTGCTTACAAATTCTAACTGACATTACTCAATCATTATTGCATTGTAGACTATTCTTGTTATATGTTCATAAATATAAAACCATTTCTTCTTTATTTTTCATGTTTTGATTAGTAAATGGTATGATCTTCTCACTAAAAGTGTCCAATTCTAGTCCACTTCAATTTGCTATCACCTGAGATGTCAATGTATATATAGTCAATTGATTTAATCTTTTACTGTATTTAGCTTTTCCATATTTATACTTCCTATGTTCCATTTTCCCACTGCAATTCTGTCTTTCCATCTTTGGTTTTTCTTTTCATGCATGGCAACATCAGCAACTAAACTTCCCAAAATCTTTAATCTTGTCATGTCATAAATGTCACTATTGAAAGATATTCAGCTCTTCCTCTGTAACATGTAGATGCCATTTGACCTAAGAGACCTAAGTTTATCCAGTAATATTTTTCTATAAGCTTTGATAGATCACTTATCTTACATCATTCTTTGCTTGATAACACTGAATGTGTAGGTTTGCATAATTTTAATCAATGAACAAGTATAATGTTTTTGCTTGTTCAATTAACTGGGTTCTCACTTTATCTAGTTTTGAAACATGTGGACATCAGATAACATCTGATGTCAAATTTTTGCAGAAATAATGAAAATCCAAAAGGGTTCACAAAATTTTAAGAACCACTGAAGGGCTATAGGAAAATAGGGAGGAGAATAGGATAAAAGAAGAAACAATCAAAGAACAGCACGGTAAAAGAAATTCACAGTACTGTGGAGAAATTATGTGATGGAGGGGAGTAGAAAATGAAGAAATGATGAAAAATATTTTATGATACATGTTATAAATTGCAAATATTTTTTCAAAGAAGGTAGACAAAGAGAAAGATCAAACTGCAAAGATGAAGAGAGGAGGAGAAAATATAGATTTTGATAGAAACAAAGAAACGAAAATGTTTTGGAAGTAGGTGCAAAATAAAGAGCTAACTCCAACAGAAGAAACAGAATTATTTTATAATTATATAAATAATTATAATTATTTTATACTTATTCACATAGTCACATGCCTCAATAATTCCCAAACCCTGAAAACAGTACTCTTGCCTAGATGCTAGGTACTATGTTTACTATTAACTTGCACTACACCAAATGGCAACAAGCAGGAGTTATTTCGCACTCTTCCAAATATTTTATTAGTTTGATCATAAATTAGTTACCAGATAATATGGGCTGTAAATTTTAGAGGGAAAGAGATGCAAAGAAATCCTGCCTGGACTAGTGTCTACAATTTTATTGGCAAGAAAAGAAGGTATTTGCCATTCTCCGCTTCCTAGGGCTGAAAGGGTGTGATTGGCCCAAAGTCACCCAATTCTTGCCTGAAGCTCATAAATGTGACTTGACTGAAGCCAAAAAGAGTGAATCTTGATGCAGTCCAACAACCTAAAACATTTAGTTCACAATAACCAGTCATAAACCAAAGATCCATTTGTTGGGCAAAGACTTGGGAGAAACCAAGAATGAAAAGCCAGGGGAATGCAGCAGATCCAGAAGCAGACAGTTATTTCCAACAAGGGGAGGGAATCTGGGGAAAGAATGGTTGGAGTTTGACTACTTGCCTAATTAGAGGAATTGAAATCCATTCTTCTAAATGAGAGTTGCCAATCTCTGCTCCTCATTCCCGCTCAGTTTGATGGCATGTTTTAAGTCTTGGAAGTCTTCCAAACTCAGGATCCAGCTCCTTGTTCTCTGAATCAGTTATCACTTATGCTGAGATTGAGTCATCCTCACCAGCCAGCTGATAGCTTTCGACTTCCCAGCTACAGGCTAAGTTTCTGCTAGATTCTCCACTTCATAATCATCCTCAGGGAGAAGGATCTTATCCACTTATCCTGTTAACTATTTCTTTTTAAAATTCTAGATGCATATCATTCCTAATATTTTTCTAAACACTTTGTAAATGCTATAAAACAGCCCAAAAGACTCCTGTCACATTCTTCTATTAATAGTATTATATGTAAAAACAGCCCATTAACTAGGTAATTCAATTCAATTTCCTCTATGTCCACATCTTCCACTGGTCAAATAACTGTTGATTTGACATACCTACAAGACCTATATGAGTCAAGTGGTTTGAAAAGCTTACTCATTAATGAGAATATTATATAGTTGTTTTCACGATCAGATGCAATGGGCTGATTTAATCTGATATTAAAAAGTCTTTTAAAAATACCAATGCCTTCTAAATAGAAAAATGCAGATCAATATAAACATCTACTATAATAATCTATTCTTGCCATATTCCAGGAAAAGAATACTGCCAATGTGACTTAACATAAATTATTTTTGGTCCCTTTGTCAGTGTTGATGATTGACTATTTGGAGGAGTCTCAATTTTCTTGGCAAGACTTAGAAGGAATGGCAAACTTTGCTTCCTAAGGCTGAGAATGTGTGATTGTCCCAAAGTCACCCAGATGGCTTTATGCTAGGGCAGGATTAGAACTCTGATCTGTAAATGTTTCTTGTCTGATTCCTTAACTACAACAATAATTTAACCATTCATTTCAATTTAACCATAAGAATACTTTATTAATAAACTTTTCTAAATTATATTAATGAGCACATTCTATATTATTTTGACAATTTTATTTTATTATATTTTACATTAATATCCTAAGATCATTTGATGCTGGACAATCATTCATTTAAATAGATTTAATAGTACATGCTATCCCTAATAGTATGAAGTGTATTACATCACACATAAAGGATGTAAACATATTGCAGTCAAAGATAAGAGCATTAACTGAAATTAATTGTACTAGTATATTTGAATAAAGAGCTGAAAATAATATATAGTCATGTTCAATATATAAATATGTAAATTATAACCAGATGGGCCTCACTTGTAACAGTTGAAGTATTTTAGGAAGAACAAATTCAGAGTGTTTGTTTCGGAAGTCATTTTCAACATACTTGTGTTAGTGTTCCAAGTAACAACTTCCAGAGAAAAAAACTTCAAAAATATCATCTTCCCGAAGATCCATTTTATTAGAGATGTCATATTGGCACATCTGGGGAAAACCCAAATCTGAAAGTTCCAGGTTTCCTTGGCCCAAAGAAAACCCCAAATCCAACCCCTACACCCAATAGTTCATAACAGGGGTGGGATTCTACCAGTTCGCACCTATTCACTAGAACCGGTTGTTAACATTCTAAGCAGTTCAGAGAAACTGGTTGTTAGAAGAAATTGCTGGCTTAATCCTGTAAGGAAGGCAGGAAGGAAACATTTTGGTGTTGCTTACAGAAACTGCCTCTCCGTTAACCCTTATTACATTCTTGGCAGGACTAGACTTCCTGTCTCAGGAATGTCTCTGGAGTTTTTTTCCCCTCCTTTGCTGGTACTTTGCTTGTGTGGAGTGACAAAGTTACAATGGCACTGAAAAAAGTGACTTATGACCGTTATTCACACTTACAACTGTTGCAGCATCCCCACAGTCATGAGAGGCCAGGTGAGGAGATGCGTGCCTGAATGTGAGTGATATTGAGTTGGTCACACCCAGCCAATAACATGACCACCAAGCCATGCCCACCATCTAAGCCACGCCCACAGAACTGGTTGTTAAAAAATTTGAATCCCACCCCTGGTTCATAACATGGTCCAATCATTACTTCATTCCAACTGGAGACTATCTCCAGTCACTCCCATCCAGGTGAAGAGTAACATGTTCTCGATTTTCTGAGAAAGGAATGTTGTGGCAAATCTTCCACCACTCCTTGAAATCCCCCTCCTGAATTCCCAGGCACTGATGTGGCAGCTCAGAAGCCTCAAAGAAAAATGGCTTCCAAGCTGACAACTTGTATGTACATGTGCTCAGAAGTAATCCCTAGTAATTCAGTCATTCTTAGCAAACATTTATGGGAATGATATCAGAGCATCAGCAAATTCAATGATTGTGACTATTGGAAAAAGGCTCTGCATCTTTCTGGGTAAAATTAGAGAAATTAGAATTATGAACCACTGGATCTATTTACAGCTACTGAAATAAGCTTCCTCTTCACTCTTATGTATTTATCTAATTTATATGTTCCAGTTTTTATACAGGGAAGACTCATATGATTGTGATATACATGTATATGCAGACAGAGAACAATATTTTGACATTTCCCCATACACAGATCCCATCATTGTGGTTTAAAGAAGAATTGTGGGAGTTGAAACAAGAGAGGAGACCATGAGTTCTAGTCCTGCTTTTAGCATGAAGCTATTTGGGTGATCTTGAGTCAGTCATTTTCTCTCAGCCCTAGGAAGGAGGCAGTGGCAAGCCGCTTCCAAAAAATCTTGCCAAGGAAATAGCAAGCAGCCTTTAAGCATTTCTCTCCTTTCCATACCACCATCTCTACATGAGCATGCAGATTTGCAAAATAGAACAGTGCAGCACTCTGGATTCAACACAGGTGCACTATAAAATACCTTTTGCAGGTTGAATCTGATGTACTACACCAAGGGTGTCAAACTCACGTCGTCACAGTGGCATCACATGACATATCGGGACTTTTTTCCCCCTTCACTAAACCAGGCATGGGTGTGGCCAGCGCGTGACACATCCAGCCTGTGGGCAGGGAGTTTGACAGCCCTGCACTACACAGTCCTATTGCCAGTTGATAGGATTCATAACCTTCCATCTTGCTTCCTAACTTTGCTGCTGCATCTACCAGATTTTGCAGTGATTTGCTGGAACTGATGCTGTAATAAACTTTGTATTCTTAACATTCTGGGAAGAGTCTTAAAGGAGTTTTAATGTAATTTGTATCCCCTGGTGGTATCTATGACTTTTTTTTCTGTGCTTGGCTAGCACAACACATACAAGAATCTTATCACAACTTAGATTTTTTTTAAATAAATTCCACCATACAATTGTGCCAAGTGATTTAAAGCACACTTGAGACAGGTATAGCTTTAGAATATCTTAATATATATATTTTCTTCATTTTATAGTGCAGCTATATTGAAGTCTATCTTCCCTCTCACTCTCTGTTCAATAATAAATATAAAAAAAGCTCACCAAAACATAAACCACAATCATATAATTGCCAAATAACAACAGAAAGTTTCCACACAAAGGTATTTTCAGCTGGCATTCCAAAATGAAAGAAAAATATATTCAGCTCATGACAACTATTATAATTAATCTTCTATTAAATATTACATAATCTATTATATTCTTGTATAATGAAATTTATATAAACACTATGGCAGAAAGTCAGGGAATGGGAAAACTATGCCAGATATTATGTCACAATTTAAAGACGATTTCCTTAATCATGTGACATTTGAAATGAATTGTCCTAAAAATTCATTGTTCTAAAGGCCAAGAACAAACAGAGGCTGTTTGTTACTTGTGTAAGAAAGTAGGTCAGATAATAATTGTTGCTTCAGATGGGAAAGGAGCAAAAAGGCACTCAGTTCTTCCAGACATGGGCAAATTAAGGCTTTGGCAGCCACTATGCCTTCAGAGCCCAAAATCTTGTTACTGGAATAAAATCTATCTCAATTATTTTCTCTGAGCTCTTAAATATACTTAGTAAAGTGATTTAAAAGTAGTTATCAGCCACTTTCCTATTTTCTTCTTTCATTGCATACAACAAAATTAGTTTTAAAAATAAGTGGAAAAGGTTTGCATGATAAAGTTACAATATGCTTCCGCTAAAAAGTAGATTAGTATTTCAATGAACAATGATGTCACATTTTGCTCATTTATAAACAAGCATATAAAATATGTTTACAATATTCCAAAAAGGTACTGTGCTGAAATATCTGGAATTATCAGTGCACAGCATGGTTTGTAATCATTAGATTAGATTAGATTAGATTAGATTAGACTGTTCTGTGTTTTTTCTAAATTTATTTTTCACTTCTTAAAATGCAACCAATTGTTTTATATTCATAGCAACCCAATTAATATAAATAAACTACTAGATTAGAATACTTTTAGGCCTGTCAATTTTTAAGGTACTATGCACTATTAGTCAGCACCTGAAATAGAACCCCTGCTACCCTACAAAGACATGCCATCTTCACTGGATTTTAAATCAACATGAATTAATTCCCTTATCACCTTGAAACTAATTGTAGCACATTTACTAGCTATATATGATATGTGAATCAACTAGAAGGGAAGACGGAAGAGGCAACGCTCTTATGAGCTATGGTTCATAGACATTTATCTTTAGTAGGCATTAATAAAATCCTGCATTCTATTCATGACATGTTCAGTTCAAAGAATCTCTGGAAAATAATCACTAACTTAAGCCATTGAAAATCAGTGTTAACAAGTCTTTCCCAATATAGTGTCCACCAAATTAATAAGTTTACTAATTTGCCATTCTCCAATGATCATGTCAGATCCTTGTATCTGTCATTTCTTCAGTGGAAGAAGAAAAGTGCGGGGGATCATATTGTCTGGGAACAATTGCAGTGGTTTTCCAAACTATTTGAACTGAACTGTAGATGGAACATTTGCACGACTCAGTATGGATTATTTATATTACAGTATATGAATGGATTAGAGCACTTGCATTTTATATCTTTTTAAAATCTTATTACAAGATTTACATGTGTAAGACATTTTAACTATTTTGCCATAGAAAAATTGGATTTAAATCATTAATACATCAGGAGTGATTGAGGCTTAATCTACATAAACTTTTTATTGTATAAAGTTGTACAAAAATCAGCCACTGCTATTGAATAAAACATTAGATATTATTCTCAAACATGAGCATAAATCATTAGAGAATATTTCATGGAATTATATGGCACATGGACTATGTATATGTTTATAAACTTGAATATTGGGAAGTTATAATCTTCTCACATTAGGTAACGAGGTTTTTTAAAGTTTTTATACAGCCTTTTATTCATATACAACTCATGGCAGCAAACATACCAATAGTTCTTCCTCCTCCTATTTTTCCCACAATACTGTAATGCTATGAGTTGGGCTGAGAGTATTATATTAAACACACTTGTTATATTTTAAAGGAAGAAATCTATTTTTTACCAGCACATTAATAACTATGTTTAATCCTTTGTACTGGTTTATTGGAACAAATAGAACAATCTAAATCTCTCAGTAACTTCATTTGGCTTCCTTTCTTTACTGTTTTAGTGTCATGTATTAAGCATTCTATTGAAAATACCTTTTTTTTACATGCATCCCAATGATTGCACTCTAGACTTCCAAAATATTGTCTTCCTTTCTATACCAATTACTTTCAGAATGTCAAACTCTGTCAAATTTAATTTCATGCAAAGTGCCATGCCAAATCTTCAATACAAAAGTTCATGTATGAAGTAACCTATTAAAGAACAATTTGGAATACTAAGAAAGAAAATTAGCATATTGAACTAGAAGGAAGCAGCCATTTATTTAACCATAATGATTTAGTATACATAACATTATCTGTGTCATCAATTAAAAACCAAGCACAGCAGATATTATGAAACAATTAATATATTTGCACTGAAAATAATTAAATATTTATTATTATTCATTTGCAGCGCCCTGTAAATGAATAGCTTGTTGTTCAAAATGAATTGCTTCACAAAAATTTGATTTTTTTCTTTCACTATAGAAGAATCATCAAGAACATGACAACTAAAAAGTGTACCTTTACATAACATTGACAGCTGTACTGAATGCTCTAGTATAAAAGATGGGAAATAAACTCAGGCAATAAACAGATTAATAAATTCAGAAACAGTCTGGAGTTTGTAAAACAATTGATATCAACTATCAAGCCTCTCATCAGTCATCAACGTGAAACTGAAACCCTTTGTTCATGGGAACATAACTATAGCTGTGTGCTCAGAATGACTGACTGAATGAATAAATAAATAAGTTCTCTTTCTTAAACCATTGCTTTCTCATCAAATAACGCTAAGAGCAATATTTACTGTAGAACAGCATGATAATTAACTTAGTCCCCTGGAAACACTGTTCAGTATATTTAAAATATATGATTTTACATGAGTGGGTAGCAGAAAAAAAGCTGGAATTTGCTTGTGTTTAATCTGGCAATTTAAAATATAAAGACCACTCTCCCATTCTTCAGCTGAGTCCCAAATGAAAACCCCTTACAAAACTTCAAAAATGTTATTTTTACTATAAATTAGTATCTGACTGGCTACTTGGATAACAGTGAAATACATTCTTCATTCTCCTTTTAGAAAAGAAGTATTTATAATTTCAACAAAAATCTCATTTTCCTATCCATTCACTGACATGTGAAAAAGTCCCGTTGACATTCCATAAATTCTTAATTTTCAAGGAGTTTCATTTGTACTTTCAAAACAGACAGTAGCAGGGGAGAAATGGGAGATTCAAAAGCCAAATGTAAACAAACACAGGAAGATATTTATGTTTTATTTAAAAGGGAAGAGGGGGTCTTCACTTTCTGAATATTAAAAAAACATTATGCTTATCCTGTGAGCACTGATGTTTAAATGGCGGCTCGGGTCCTGTGAAATGACAGCATTTTTGAGAATAGGGAGTATTTTTTAAAATTCCTGGTTTTACCTCCTGCTTTCATTCTATTATCTTGCTTGGTAAATTGAACCTGATGGCAGAGTATAGAGGCAAAAACTTAACTGTTGTTCATGCCTATCTTAACAGGTGGCCTTGGCTGAATGCTCAGATTAAAGACAAACAGGTTAAAACATATAAAAAACAGTTGCAGGAATTGGATATGTCTAATTTAATGAAAAGAAAACTAGGGGTGACATGATAGAAGTGTTCCAATATCTAAGGGCTGCCGCAAAGAAGAGTGGGAGAACCTGTTTTGAAAAGCATCCGAAGGCAGAGCAGTGGATGGAAACTAATCCAACCAACTTAGAAATAAGATGAAGTGTCCTGACAGAACAGTTAATTGGTGAAACTGGAAGCTTTCAAGAAGAGATTGGGCAATCATTTGTCTGAAATGGTATAGGGTCGTAATGGTGAACCTATGGCACGTGTGCCAGAAGTGGCATGCAGAGCCATCTCTCCGGGCATGCCAGCAATCGCCCATTGCTCTTCCAGGTTCCAGCATGCTGGCCAGCTGGAATTCACATGCGCATGCCACCAAAAACCAGAAGAGCAGCCACCCAATGGGCATGTGCGTGCTGAGAAGATGATCTTCTGGTTCCCAGAGCACACATGCATGCCGGCCACCTGGCCTTTCGTTTCTGGAGATCATGTGTGCACGAAGACTTGCTGGCCAGTGTGCATGCATGCCAGAAACCAGAAGATCATCTTTCCAGCAGAGCTGCTGGCCAGGTGCTCTGGACTGCGGACACGTGTCGGTGCCGTGGGCTGGAGAGCTGGGGCCGTGCAAGAACGCCACTCAAGCGGGGAGGAAGAAAAGCCCCAGCCCACCCATCCTAGCTGGCAGCTCTGCTCCCCTTGCTCTTCGAGGTTCCAACATGCCAGCCAACTCAGGCATGGGGGCAGTTGACTGCCCACCCAGCAAATGCTGTCCTGCCTACTGCTCCTGCTTCCGCTGGGGGTGAGGGGGTGGCGGTGATTCACACGCTCAGTCCTGCCACCCCAGAAGAACAGCAGTGGCAGCCACAACAGGGTGAGAGGCAGGAGTGACAACCACCATTGCCCTTTCACCCCCAGCACTGGCAGGAGCAGCAGGCAGGGCAGCGTTTGCTGGCTGGGTGGTCAACGGCCCCACCTGCTGCTCCTGCCGCCACCGGGGGTGAAAGGGCAGAGGTGGTTCTCGCTTCTGTCTCTCGCTGTGTTGTGGTTGTTGCTGCTGGGGCTGTGGGGTTGTGCAGGAGCTGAATCCACATGGGAGGAACGTCTGTCCAGCGCCAGGGTTAAGAGGCACGCTGGCCAGGAAGCAATCATGCTCCCTTGGCAGAACTGGCGGGGGGGTCCACTAGCTTGTTCTTGGTGGTGGGCTGGAGAGGGGTGCTTCTTCCCCACCAGAGTTGGGGAGAAGCTCTCCCATCTGCTGGCACCCCAACCCAAGCCCTGGGAACACAACACCCCTTCCTGACCTCGGAAGACCTCCGGCTCTCCCTATCTGGGGCTGTGGAACCAGGTCGTCAGTGGGGATGTCCTGCCACCCCAGTGGGGACCAGGGGGTGGACAGGAAAGTGTGAGGACCACCGAAAGGCCAGGTTGAGCTGATCAGCTGGTCTTTGCGAGCGCATGTGCGCCAGAAACTGGAAGATCAGGCACACCGGAAACTGGAAGTTCATCTGCTCTTTCTGTTTCCGGCACGTGGGCGAGTGAGTGCTTGCATGAAGACCTCCGGCTTGGCACTTGGTGCCAAAAAGCTTTGCCAACACTAGTGTAGGGTCTCCTGCCTGTTGGACTATAAGGCTTCCAAGATCCCTTTCCAACTCTGTTATTCTGTGATTCTTTCTGTTATTCATTTGTCCAACTTCCTACTTTTAGCTGAATGGAATAGAGGTGACTGCAATTCCAGATGGTGAAAGAAAAATACCATTCGACCAGAAGCCAAAGAATCATCTGCTGTGGATAGTTTAATTTAGATTTCTGCAACAAGCAGACAGTTGCATTCAATTGCCTAAATGCCCATATTTGCAGAATATGGCTGCTTTTGTCAAAATGATGAAAGCAGTGTTGAAACATGCATTATTGGATTTCTCAGTCTTGGCAAATTTAAGATGTTTGGACTTCAATTCCCAGAATTCCCTGCTGGTTTATTAGCTCTGGCCCTTTTGGACATTTAGCCAAAGACATGATGCCTGTACAAAAGGAACAAGGCTCGCCTGGAGGAACAGCTCAACTGGGAGGGCAAAAACAGCCTCCCCCGGACTCTGGACGCCCTCTGGAAGCCAAGAACAGGCCCATTTTGTGACTTCCAGTTTTTCCGGGTGGGCCATTTTTTGCCTTCCCAAGGGTCTGGGGGCTTCCCAGGGCCTCTGGGAGGGTGAAAATGGCCTCCCCGGGCTCTGGAGGCCCTCCAGAAACAGGTCCATTTGGAGGCCATCTGGAGGCCCGCCCATCTGGAGGCCCGCCAGAAACAGGTCCATTTCTGGACTTCCAGAAGACCCACTTTTCCCCCTCCCAGAGCCTCCGCGTGGACCCTGAACTTACCTCCATCGAAAATGGGCTGCGTGGAGACTACTGGGAGGGGCAGAGTGGGCGGGTCAGTTGAAATACCGTTCAGGGAACCAGATGTAACTTTAACGTCTGGTTCACCCAAACTGGTCCAAACCGGTAGAATCCCATCCCACGTGTTCAGTTGTGAAACAATGATATAGGACAGTGATGGTGAACCTTTTTGGCACCGAGTGCCCAAACTGGAACGTGCATGCATGTGCGTGTGCCAGAGTGCCAGAAAACTGAAGACCAGCTAACTGGTGTGTGCATGCCTGATTTTTGGATGTTTTTGGTGCCGGTTTCAGGCTGGTTTTCAGGCCGGTTTTGGCATGAAAAATGCCCCCCAAAATGGCTGGAAAACGTCCTGGTTTTTTGGCCATTTTTAGGCTGTTTTTCTGGCTGTTTTCTGGCCATTTTTTGTGCCAAAAATGGCCTGGTTTTTGGCCATTTTCCAGCGCTCTGGCGCCTGTGAATACCAGCTGGCCGGCACATGCCAGAAACCAGAAGAACAGCTGGCGATGGTGTGCACACCCACTGAGAGGGCCCTGTGTGCCACCTCTGGCATGCATGCCATAGGTTCTTCATCACAGATATAGGGAAAGGGAAGAAAAATATTTGTATGTAATAACCAAAGTCTGTTCTTCAAATGCTATGCTAGATAGTTATTTTCCATTTACAAAAAAGGCAATTAAAAGAAATCTTGAAATATATATCAAGGTGTACCAAAAATCCATCCTTACAGAGCAATCACAATATATTTTATTAATTCACATTTTAAGAGAAAACGTTACTTTATATAGAAATGTTGAAATGAGGAACTGTTTAAAAGAAAATGATAACCTATTCAAACAGAACAACAGTTTTCTTAAAAGATTCTCTAAAATTGTTTACCTTCTTTCATTAATCAAAATTTTTGCATTTTGAAAGTAGTGCTTGTTTACATTTCAAAATGCACTCATTACAAACTGCAGCCTACAAATTAAAAATGCTGAATTTGCCAGTCACATGATGTTATAATATTATATCCTGCACAGGTCATTAAAGCAATTTGCTTTCCGCGTTAACTTTAAATGAAAGCATTCACAACTGTGCTAGTTCAGTGAGGGCAATAAGCTATTTCTCAAATTGTGCAATATCCTGCCTTCTCCTTTTTCTATCATACACTAAATTCCGTGCATTAAAGATAAAATAAAATACACATTCTATTTGTCATGATGAAGTAAAGAAACAATAAAGGCAAATTATTATTCACATTCAGTTTTGAAAGAACTTTTGTTATATTATGTCATGTAATAAATGTCAGTTCTAAGCTGCTTCACAGCATTCAATAACAAGCAAGAAAAAAATTAGATGTTTTCTTAGCTGACAATTATTTAAATGAATTCATTTTAGTGATTCACTCACATATTCATGGAAAAAACATGTTATAGAAACACCAGCTACATTTACTAAACCTATCGGAATTAGTACATATTTTTTAAAACTGCAAAATCACAGATAATCATTGTATGGCACATTGTAGTTATATTGTGACTTTTAGAAAGCTGAATTTAGCTGTATCTTACATTCAAATTCTATGCTTTCTGCTCCATATTCTTTAGCACAGGGGTCCCCAACCGCCGGTCCGCGGACCGGTACCGGCCGGAACAAGCCTTACCGGGCCGCTGGTTGCTGGGCGCCGCCATCTTTTTTGGTAAAAAGCGCTTCTGGTGAGCTTTTCCGGTAGAAAGCTCACCGGAAGCGCGAAAACTTCACCAAGCGCTGGCCGCCATCTTTTATGAAACAGCGCCCGGTGGCGCCACCGAAGCGCCTTTTCGTCATAAAAGATGGCGGCGCCCAGTTGACGCCGGTACCGGGCCGCGGCGCCCAGCTGATGTCGGAACCGGGCCGCGGCGTCGAAAAGGTTGGGGATCCCTGCTTTAGCAGCAATGCCACTATTGGCTGGTAACTTCCACATATGGTGAGGGAGAATAACTCCACCTTGCTTGACATTGGCAGCTTATAATGCTTAAAGCATTTGGAAAGATGGGTAGGTTACTTCAGTGGTGGGATTCATATAATTTAACAACCATTTCTCCTAGTGTGGTTGTTGGCAACCCATGGCTCCAGAGCCACATGTGGCTCTTTGGGCCCTCTGCTGCGGCTCTCTGTCCCATCACTGGCTGTTCTGACCCACGCCCTTTTCCAACAAATCAAACACAATCCAAATAGAACAGAAACCTTGTAATGCTTTTGCAAAATAATTAGCTGTGATAAGCACAAGCCTTGCCAAACTGTGCAAGACTTGCCAAAAGATAACAGACAAGAAATAATTTGCAATACAAGAATCTTCAAATACAAACTCAGGATACTGGAATGTCCACGAGGCTGGAGTTTCAAAACATTTTTGCCTTCTGCAAAGTACATTCATTCACAGCTGGCTTTTATCTTCTTGAAGGAGGGTTCATTACCTTGCAGCCTTACCCCCGAGTCGCCCGTGCTGCTCTTTCCTCCGAACAATTCTGTACGCACGCACACTTGGCACAGGCTCCTCAGGAACCTCCTCACTGCTGCTAGCCTTCACAATCTCTGAAGGCAGCAGTCCACTCCCTAATGGACCTGGCCCCTCATCTGAGTCCTCACTCTCCTCAGCTATCTGTACCTGCTGCCAGCTAACCACAACACTGGCTGGCCCTGCCCCTCTCCTTCCTCGCCTGGCCTGAGAAGGTAAGGGTGATTGTGGGCGGTGGAGAAGCAGCCGGTGCTGATTCTCTGGCATCTCACTCTTGCTGGAGCTTCTTCCGGCCCTTGTTGGTGCTGGGCATGCCTCAGTCGCTTGGGAGACGCGCAACCTGCTCTCCGCCCCAAGAAACTGGCCCAACCTGGCTGTGATCGATATCAGCCTCCCTAACATGAGGGCTGGTGGGGTGAGAATGGGATCCAGGTGGAGGGGATGACAGAGAGTGGGATGGGCCTGCAGTGCCCATCCATGGCTTTAAGAAGCTCTTTCTCTCTCTCTCTCTCTGAAAGCCACAGCTGGGCCAAGACAGTAAGTTCTCCTTGGGGCTCTTCACTACTTCTTTTCTTTCTTCCTTTGAGAAATCCAGGCTGGCTGAGGAATGAGCCCCAGATGCGGTGGAGGCTTCCCTCTTCAGACTCCCTTTCTTCCAGCGCTCATGCAGGGAATGCCAGGAGCGGCAGCATATTGCATGCTTTTCACTCCAAGCAGCCCGGATTGGAAAACACATGGCTGGGGCATAGGAGCAGTCCACCTTAACAAGCTCCAAACCATTGCTGCTGCTCCGAGCCTGGCTCTGGCTGCAGGCATGCGATTGTGAGGGTGGGCTTTTCCAAGGCCGGTCATAGAGGGAAACAGAGATGAGTGTGCCTTGCCTCCCCACAGCTCTAATTCTTTAAAATTTTGGGAGTTGCACACCTGGAGTGCCAGGGGAATCAGTGACTGTAGTGAGAGGGGAGCACAGGCTAACTGGTTGGAGAAGTAGTAACAGACTTCCAGCGCTTGTGCGGGGAACCCAGGCTTGGAGTAGGAGCAACAGTTTGGAGCTTGTTCAGGTGGACCATACCTCCCCCCGTCCCCAGCCATCCGTTTTCCAGTTCAAGCTGTTTGGAGTGAAAAGCATGCAACATGCCTGGGATTCCCTGCACAAGCACTGGGTGGTCGGCTGCAACCAGACGCGAGCTTGGAGCAGCAGCAGATGGACCTCGGGGCAAACAATCTACTCCTCAAGCTCCCAATGCCCGAATTGGCAAGCTGGAAGGGAGATTCTCAGTTGTGCTGTTGAGTACGTACGGACCGAGTTGGCTTTTTGCTTCTCCCGATCCAGCATGGTGCAGACAGCCCAATGGAGGCAGAAAATGGGACGTTTCCATCGGCCCTTCTCTTTTTTTCCCCCTAGCCTCCTTTTGCTAGCATGCACCAGGCAGGCTCGGCAGGCAGTTATGATCTTTAGATGGGCTTTTGTCAACCCAAGGGTGGGGCCTCAGAATGGTACACAGGAAATCTCTGCAGCATCCATTGCTTGCCATGGCAGCAGCGGGCCGGGCCTCAGGGACCACAGGGAAAGTAGTGGGGAAGGCAGGCAAGCAGGCTGGGCCTCGGCGGCCATGGGGACATCAGAGGGGAAGGCAAGCAAGCCAGCTGGGTCTTGGGGACAACAGGGAAGGCAGCAAGGAAGGCAGGCAAGCTGGCTGGGCCACATGGGAGGCAGATAGGCTGGGATTCAGACCTTGCTGTTTGCAGTCACTCACCAAGATGCCAGGCAGATCAAGGCAGCTCAGCTGGGCCACGGGAAGAGTGCCGCATGGGATACAGTCGAAGGCAGGCAAGCTGGCTGGCCCTCAGATACCGTGTGGTGGAGGCAAGTGAGGGAGCCAGACAGAGTGCAGCAGCAGCTATGCCAGGTGAGCGGACGAGATGAGGAGTGACTGGGTAGGCTGGGGAGGGGCCAGACAGTGGTGGGATTTGCCAGTTCTCCGAACAGTACAAATTCATAACTACTGGTTCACCTGAACCGGTCCAAACCAACTGAAGCAGATTTCTGATAAACAGTAGCACCATTACCACCACTGCTCTACAACATTCATCTACAGACTGGGTTATTTTTTAACTGGCTAACCTTTGTTTTTTAAAGTAAAATAAGATATCCATAAAAGGAAAAATGGAGAAGTACATTTTCCAAAAGCAAAAATGTAAGAGAGCCATTATACTAGCAGTATTAGTTAAGAAACTCTTTTATGTCATGACTAATTTAAGAAGGAAACTAGTGATTAAACATGGAGAATGAAATCACACAAAGTAATAAATGGATTGATTTTTCATGTGGTCGATTGGAAAGCCTTTCACAATCTAATCAGAATTTATTGAAATTGAGAACTCATGGTCCAACTATTTCACCTTTCTTGACTTAGATGCCATTAGTTATTGTTATATCATATTGAGTATGGGATAATTTAGTGAACTTGTCAGTTTTCAAAATGAATTTTACATCTGTTTAGCCTATGAAATCCAAGGACATTCTCAAAGGGAGATTCAATCCTGCAACTGTATCATACCTAAATTTCCTCTCGACACATGAATATATCTCAAAAGAAGACCATTTAAGGATTTGGTTAAACAAACAAACAAACAAAAACAGCAGGAACTATAAACGAACAGTATACTTTTTTTTTTTGCTCAATATGTTGCAGAAGTTTTGAGATTCTAGGCTTAGACAACCTTAAACTACGCTGGCTAAGACTGGACTTAAGCATAGTACATAAAATTATATGTTACAATGTCTTACCAGTTAATGAATATTTCAGCTTTAACCTCAACAACACAAAAGCACACAACAGCTGTAAACTTAATGTAAACCACTCCAAACTTGATTGCAGGAAGTACGATTTCAGCAACAGAGAGGTCAATGTCTGGAACTCACTATCTGATCTATTGTCATCTGCTCAATCCCCCACTCCTTTACCCTCAAACTAACCTCTATTGACCTCACCCCATTCCTAAGAGGTCTGTAAGGGGCATGCTTAAGTGCGCAATTGTGCCTACCGTCCCTGTCCTATTGTCCCCAATTGTTAGTTCCTATTTCTTATATTGAAATTTATGTTTATTCTTATTTCTATTGTATTGTAAGCTTTTGACAAAATAAATAAAATATTTTTTTTTAAATATTCTCTTCAAGGATAAGTTATTTATTGTTTGGTTGTTTTTTATTTTCCTGTGCACATTTTTCTACACTCATTTTATTTTATACAGCTAACTTGTTAGCTAATAATATTCTGCAGAATAATGTTTCAAAGTCTTGATTACTGAAGGTACTTTAAACCAGTACAGCATTAGAGACAGACATTCAGAATCAAATGATGGTACCTAGAGGTCTCCAGACATGCAACTAAATTAATGTTTTTTATTTCAACAACATTACAAAGCAACCCCAGTTCTCACAAACCCTCCAAGGTACACTCCCATGATAACAACTTCCTGATATGTTCTTTTTAATGAGAAAGTCATTCTTCAAAGAAGCATAATTCATTCAGACATATATCTCTACTACAGACTAAAATTTAAAAAACATTTGATGAAATTTGCATCATTATTTCACAGTGCAAAATGTGACCATTCACATTTGCATCTTGTCATCAGATGGAAGTTTCTAAATCACATTTCATCATTTGTCCATTTCCTCTTGCAACCTATGTATACAGGTGGGTCTTCTGCAATTGAAATGGCATATCCGAGAAAAACAATTTCCCCTCTACTCTGAATTAAGTTATTAATTTCATCACATTTATAAAAACATTAAGAGGGTTGTGCTCTTTTTTCTGCGACCTTAAAAACTAATGAGGCCTGGCTGTTAAAAAAACTGCATTCATGACTTGAACAGAAACGTAGAGACAGCTGCTTGAACTATTATCCAGTGTATGCAATATGGCCTAGATGCTGTTTTGTCATAAATCTGTATCCATATAACAATCTACAATTCCGTTTGCCTAAACTAGTTTCCTGACCGAGTAGAGCCTATGTCATTCAATATACAATGTTCAACAAAAGAAAAGACAGACTCGGAATTCTGTTTTTATTCCATAAAAGTTTTATGAATCATATTGAGGTTATATACATGAACTTATCACAAGATTGATTATATGCCATGAAAAATATTATACATGATTTTATTTTATGCAGCAATTATTTCAGAACCGACGAGGATATGTAATTTGCACCAGCTTTTTGTACCTTCATGGCGTTAACATTAAACCAAAACGGCTCACTTAGAGCAATGTTTCCCCACATCCTTTCCAAAGGATCCACTGTGGTTTTGCTACATTGTGTTAGAATAGGTTCACAGGCTGATTAAGGATATTATTATAGAAACAATCAGCTGCAAAATTCTCTGTTATCAGTTTAAGTGTCTTGCCTTTTTGTTACTTACAGAAAGACAGAGAATTAGAAAGGCTTTGCTCTAATGTATAGTAGTGCATTCTAAATCAAAAATACTTTGATCTTGTATCTGCTATTATATTCATGTCATTAAATCTTTCTATTCAGGCAACTGCTGAAGAACCTTACACATAACAGCATTCTCATTATTTGGATTATAGGTAGAAGGTCTATGAAAAAATCCAAAAAAAAATCCAAAATAACAAACATACTAAATAAAAAAAAGAACAAAACAATTAGAATGTAAAGTCACGACTGTGCAGTCAAAGCCTGGCCTCTTTTTCACTTGGGTCCCATTAAAATGGGGCAAGTCTTTGATCACAAAGATATGATTGTCATCTTGACCCTTTTTATTCCCCTGAAGATGCTCCTGTAGGTTTCACTAGAAGTAGCCTGGACTACTCTCTTTATCATATTATAATATAATCTTTGTTATAAGGTAACTGAATATACCAGATTAACCCTTTCCCCGACTTCCTCTGAAATTGTCTCCTAGGGACATTTAACCAGACAAGTGAATTTACCCAAATATCCAGAGGAGGAAGTAAAATCTGCCTTTTCTTAAAACCATGAACATACATACACACAGCACAATGCTGTCAAGCATCCAAACAGTAGCCATGATATCAGCTTTGAAATTCAGCTGCCAAATGCTTCTTAAATCATAATAAATTGCAACACTTCCACAATCGAAGAGTTGCCTTATCTCACATTTCCCAAAAACAAGTTCCCAGATCATGAAATGTATTTTGTTCTAAGTTTAAGTTTCTGTATGCTGTGATTTCTGATCTGACTCCTGCCTGCCATCCTCTACCCCACCTGTCTCAGTAAATTTTCACTGTACATTTTCTACCTTTTTTTAGTGGACAAGCACTGATTTCTGTGAGTCCAGCTCTGAGGGTTGAAGCAATACAAGCCCAGGAACAGTTTTAACAATTCAGTGCTCAGTGAATTACATTTGTTTGCCTTCTTTGCTTGGATAATAATATCCGTAGAATCAAAAATTTTAAGATGAAGTTGGAAACTGCTTTGAGATATTATGTTTTTTATTCACAACAGCTCTTACATTGAAAAATGTAAGTAAATACTAGAACTATAGTTTTAAGCTTTTATTTGCAAAATGCAGGTACTTTTAATGTCACTATCCTCCCCCTCAAGCTCTTTTTGCTGAGAAAATATACAAAAATTATACATTTCTATAACTGTTATACAAGCTGTATACTCACTACTTTACATTGAACCAAGTGTCATTTCTTCAGTGTTGTCACATGAAAAGATTTACTTAAATATTTACAAAATGTGAGGGGGCGTACTCATTTCTGTGATATACTGTATGTAGTCAGAATTCAGAACAACCAGCACTACCTTTTAAGAATAGTTGAGAAATTAAAAGCTACTGTTGTGGTTCAGTTATTACATCTCAAGTATTGTGAGACTTACACCATTTGGTGATAATTATTAACTTCATCCTTCCAATTGCAGGAGAGCTAAATAGAATTGTCAACATTTCAATTGGTATTTATAACTTTACATTGAGCATCCACCTTTAATAATAATAGACAATATTGTTAATTTACCCATTGTTAGAAGCTTCTAAAATAGGGGGTCTCCAACCCCCAACCATGGCCTACTACTGGGCCGTGAACCATTCGAAACCAAGCTGCGGAAGTGGAGCTGCACGTGTGCATATGTGCTCACTGCTTGCACAGATCCAACTTCTTCCTCCCCGCCAATCCGCAAAGCCGGAAAGGTTGGGGAACTCAGTTCTAAAAAAGTAGGAAAACAAAAGAAAGCATTATTTTGAGTTGTGGTTGCGCAATAGTTAGAATGCAGTATTGCAAGCTAATTCAGCTCATTGCCAGGAATTTGATCCTAACCGGCTCAGAGTTGACTCAGTCTTCTATCCTTCCAAGATCGGTAAAATGAGGATTCAGATTTGTTGGGGGCATTAGGCTGACTCTGTAAACTTCTCAGAGAGGGCTGTAAAGCACTGTGAAGTGGTATATAAGTGCTATTTTTATTTATTTTATTCGGTTTGTTAATTGCTTACAAGATAATAGGTATAAGTAAAAACATAGTTATAAATACATGGATACATATAAGAAAAAAAATAAAAGAAACAATAGGACAGGGACAGTAGGCATGTTGGTGCACTTATGCACGCCCCCTACAGACCTCTTAGGAAAGGGGTGAGGTCAATAGTAGACAGACTAAGGTTAAAGTTTTTGAGGGGTTTGGGGAAGAAACCACAGAGTCAGGTAGAGTATTCCAGACATTGACCACTCTGTTGCTGAAGTCGTATTTCCTGCAATCAAGTTTGGTGCGATTAACCTTGAGTTTGTATCTATTGTTGGATCTTCTTTGTTATGGTTGAAGCTGAAGTATTCATTGACAGGTAAGACATTGCAATGTATGACTTTATATACTATACTTAGATCGGACCGAAGTCGACGTAGTTCTAGGTTTTCTAGGTCTAGATTTTCAAGTCTGGTGGCATAAGGTATTCTGTAACGAGTAGAGGAGTGTAGAACTCTTCTTGTGAAATATTTCTGGACTTTCTCAACTGTGTTAATATCAGATACGTAATGTGGGTTCCAGACTGATGAGCTGTATTCCAGTATTGGTCTAGCAAATGTTTTGTATGCTCTAGTTATTAGTGTAATATAACCAGAGAAAAAGCTACATAAGATTAGGTTAACAACTCTTAACGCCTTTTTGGCTATGTAGTTACAGTGGGCTCTAGCACTTAGGTCATTTGAGGTGAGTACTCCAAGATCCTTGACAGAGTTTGGATCATCAACAAGGTCTTGACTATTCAGCCTGTATTTTATTTTCTGATATATATTTTTTTTGCCAATATGTAGGACAGAGCATTTATTTGTTGCCATTTGAAGTTGCCATTTGTTTGACCATTCTGATACATAGTCAAGGTCTTTTTGAAGGGTAGCAGTATTTTCTGTGGTGTTGAATAGCTTTACATCATCAGCAAAGAGAACACAGTTGATATGATCACAGAAGTCATTTATGTAGAATATGAAAAGAGTTGGTCCTAGAACACTGCCTTGGGGGACACCACTGTTGACAGGTACAGAATTTGATAGGACGCTCCCAATTTTGACCATTTGTTGTCTGTTTGACAGGAATGCTTCTATCCAGTTATGCAGGTGTCCAGAGATACCGTAAGATTTTAGTTTTAGGAGTAGTTTGTTGTGTACCACTGACTCAAAGGCTTTACAGAAGTCTATGTAGATTGCGCCTATTGCTTTGCCCTGATCGATTTGTGTAGTCCATATGTTTTTGCAGTGTCGGAGTTGCAGATTACAGGATAGTTTTTTTCTGAAACCAAATTGTTTATTAGAGAGTAGGTCGTTTGTCTTTAATGGTTTAATGGTGTCATCATTGCAGTCCTTACCATTAGGTCTTTTCAGGGGTGGGATGGACCTTGAGTCTTTTAGTTTGTTGTTTACAAAATTGTAGAAAGCGCAGGTGGAATTGGTGTGTAGAAGTTTTTCCTCTTGTTTAATGTGATAATTGGTGCATTCAGTCTTTATCTGGTGGCATACATTTATGTATCGGTTTTTGAAGTTGGCAACGTGACCAGATTTGTTTTTCCGCCAAAGTGATCTCTTTTTGGATTGAAGCTTCCTTATTGTTATGGGTAATCTTTTTTTCTAGTTTTTGGAGTTGTTATTGGTACATATAGTTTGATGACTCTTTTGACTTCAAGTAAAAATATGTTGTAATGGTCTCCAACAATATTTCAACCAGTGAATAGAAATTGCCAATCAAGGGATGAGAGATCATTGTCTATAAGATCATAGTTGCCTTTTTTAAAGTTATAATTGGGGATCACATCATTGTGTTGATTTTTGTGTGGATGTATATTGAGACAAAAGTCAATAATGCTATTACTACTATTTTCTTCCTTTGGCAATTTTACCTTTGAAATGATGACTCCCATGATATTACCTCTGATTCTGAACTGTAGTCCTTACCTCTGATCTTGATACTTGAAAAATACATTCTACGTGAAAATATAAACGTTTAAGGCAGATTTCTGTAAATGTTTAGAAATCAGAGTCTATATTCAAGTTTTCACTTAAAATTCTAGCAAATGTTCATGACTCTGAGAATGTTTCTTTGATCCTTTACTCACAACACTGCAGCCATTATCATAATTAATATGAAAATTAAGTGCCTCCCACACATTGTGAAACAGCTTCAGGAATATTATAGAATGTAGCAGGCTGCAAAGTCTTTTTCCTTTGTCCTGCTGTGTGCTACAACAACAACTGCTCTGTTATTTTTTGTGGAGAATCTAAAAGACATATATCAACCAACCCACCAGATTATTTACCAAGATTCAAACGCACTGGCTTTCTTTGAGTACAAAAGTTTCCATGAAATCTGGGCAATGACTTCGAATGAAACTGCAACCTTACATCCAAAGGTGGATTGACAGAAAATTGAAATCAAAATTCTAACTAGGCATCAACAGCTATATGATTGCATTGTGTATGGTTCTTTCAAAATTTTATTTTCTGAGCCTATGATTATTTACAGCATTTTATTATATAAATGTCAAATTCAATCAATTATTCATGTTCACCACAAATACAAACAAATAAGTGTTTATAAATTACTTGATTACATGATTAAAAAGTTAACTTGATTAACTTTTTACATATCTACAAAGCACAATGGGTGACTTTGGAATATGCACTCAGAATTGTTGCAAGATTAACATGGCGAAGGCTGAGATGCAAATATATTAAATGAATAAACATAAATAATAGAGCATAAGTTCATATAGTCACTGCCTTTCTTACTGTCTCATTTGTTAATTTTAATCACAAGTAATGTAGTTTTAGAAGGAATTCAAATCTTGAAAATAAGAAGGAATATCCCAACCATGAGAACAATTAGCCAGTGTAACAACCAGTCACCTGGAGTCATGACTGCTCTGTCACTGAAGATTTTCAGCCAAAGGTTGGGCAGTCATTTATCTGGGATACGCTGAAGATTCCTGCCCTTGGCAAGACATTAGCCAGAGCTTAGTAGCACATTTTTCAACTAACAAATTTTATTAAAAGGCATACGTTTTCATGGGGTGACACACACTTCATTAGATGCATATAATATCTTCAAGGTTCCCACAAATTCTGTGATTCCGTGAGTTTTACTTAAATTATTACAAATATTGAAATGGAAGCTCCATAATTGGACAGTGTGGATGCCTGACTTAGGGCAATTGCTCACTGAATGATAATGTGATTCATTTCTTCAAGATTTAACAAATGTGTCCAAAATATTAAGTGATGTAACTTAGTGTAGTTAGTCAAAGTACATATCAGTATATAAGTTAAGCAATTGTGATTAGGCACATTTTCTATTTGAAAGTGTAATCTGTTAAAATCCATATAAGTAGGTTATATAGACACAGTGAACAACGACTTATGATCTGCCACAGACTAAGGTAAAGCAGCATCTATTTAAATGCTTTCCTTTTATACGGCTTATGAACTTTTTGCTTAAGACAGAAAAAATGTATAATTTATGGTATGGTTTTGATGATTATATTGGGTAGTTATAGAAAGAACAGAATAATGGTATAACTTTAGAGAAAGGTAAAATCATAATTACAGTTATAACTGCTGTAAAGGAGCCACTTCTTTATATCTTTTTTCTTTCTTTTCTGTATTTCCTTTACATTTTCCTTTTTTCTTGCATTTTTCTTTTCACAAAGATTTCCTTCTCCCTTTTTCCTCCTTGATATCTATTAGTTTGTACTGGTTTTAATCTTTGTTTTTAATTTTTTTAATAACATTAAATATATAATAATGCATTCCTATTATTGTGATTATTGAAAATTAAGTTGCCAGAGTCATATTTTAAAAAGCTACAGATTTATTAAGAAAAACAAGACTGATGATGTTACTTAGATTGGTAATGAAACGTCTCCCAGGAATCCACAAGGTTTAGAGAGCACCAAGGACCCCACAAAAACAAGATTGCATTCATATATATAATAACATATAATTTGGTTCACTGTTCAGTCTCACTTATAGAATTATAGCAGGGTGTGAAATGTAATGAAATGCATTCCTTTCCTTTTTCTAAATGCATTCCTTTTCCTTTTTCCATGATCAAAAGCAGGGGTGGGATTCAGTTTTTTTAACAACTGGTTCTGTGGGTGTGGCTTAGTTGGTGGGTGTGGCTTTGTGGTCATGTGAGCATGGCCAACTCGACATCACTCATGTCAAGGGGCGCTTCTCCTCGCCTGGCCTCTCATGACAGTGGGGATGCTGCAACGGTCGTAAGTGTGGAAAATGGTCATAAGTCACTTTTTTCAATGCCATTGTAACTTTGAATGGTCACTAAATGAATTGCTGTAAGTCAAGGATTACCTGTACAAAAATATAAAAAGCTTCTTTGTTTGCAAAAAGCTGCCCTAAATACCAATCATTAGATTAAAAATACCTGCAAGCCGGAGTTACAAATCAGGCAGGGTGCCAGAGTACCTTGAGGAATGAAAATATTTAAAATGCAGTGATAACTATCAGCAGCCAACTCTTGCTCATACAGTGAAACCCTTTAGCAGAGAGGTCATTTAAGCTCTCCCAAAAAAGCACACCCAGGAAAAGCAATCCTTCGATCCATTTGTACCACTTAAAAATACCAGCTGGTCTCACTCACCTCACAAGATATCCTAAGGAAATCATCCAGATTTAAGTAAAAGGTCACATGCCCCCCAGAAAGTAAAAAAAATCAGTGCCAAGCTTGCATCCTGCTTCTTGGAAGTATACTCCAAAAGGACAGTGCCAGATACTATTAAAGCAGTGAGGAAGACCCCTTCCCCAGATAGAAAAAGAAACCATGAAGCAAGAAAAAATTCAAAAACAATACAAATAATTAAATCACAACAGTAGCTGTTGCCTGTTGAAGCTGAATAGGGAAAATTATCCCATCAATAAACACAGGATTAAACGTCACCAAGCACAGAATTAACCTTCACCAAAAACCAATTTGAGACCAAAACTCAGAAAGTATATGTAAACTCACGTTTGAATGTTAATCTTTCTAGCTAGCCAAGAAGCCTTGCTGAATGACACTCATCTTGGTTTCCTGTCACTAAAAGCTTTGCTTCATTATTCAATTATTTCTTCAAAGTGCTTATTGTCCAGGGAAGTATATCCTCCCAACAGCAGTGTAAAAATCTTAAAACAACCCTTCCCCTTTAAGAAAGTCAAGCCTCCCAAGCTCCGGAGACAGGAAGTCTAGGCTGTCTGCCAAGAATGTAATAAGGATGGAACAAAACAAAAGGAGATTGCTTCTAACTACCAGTTCTCCGAACTGCTTAGAAAGTTAACAAGGGGTTCTGTAGAACCGGATAGAACCGGTAGAATCCCACCCCAAAAGGGCTTGGGCAGCAGTTTCCCATTGGAACTGCTCAGAGTAGCAACAAAATATGTTCACTGTTTTAAATGCTCTCTATATTTACAAATAGTGGTATGCAATGCATTTCAAATTTGAGCAACTTCAGTTATTTTGGAAATGTTGGGACAGAAAACTTCTAGTAAGGTTGGAACATTCCATTTAAACTTGAAAAATGTCCAATTTGAAACACCGTTTGAAATGCTTTAACAAATTTCTCATGTTTTGTTTAAGCCAGTGTTACCTAAGTTAGCTCCATGTGTGCCCAGACAATATGTTTTAAACCTCTGTTTTTTATTTTAGTATAGTCAATTGTATTCCCAGTGACAATGATTCCTATGGAAGCAAATCAACAGATCAACACAGAGTTCTCACCCAAGGCACAAATAGTCCCTGCAGATTTTAGTCCACTAGTTGTTGCCGACTGTAGGGGGCAATGCTCTTCTCCATTTAGCCAGTGTCGTCCAAAGACAGTTCTGTGATCATGTGGCCAGCATGACATCATGTAGCACTGTTAACTTCCCACTGATGTAGTACCTATTTATCTAGTCACATTTGCATGCTTCAAACTGCTAGGTTGGCAGGAGCTGGGGCTAGGATGGGAGCTCACCCCAGTGTGTGGTGCTCGAGTCTCAAACCTGGGCTGCTGGCTTTCCAGCTGACAAGCCCAGAATCTTAACCACTAAGCCACCATGACACAAATGACCAAGCTGAAATTATCTTATTCTGAACACATTATGTGAAGGCCTGGCTCTCTAGAAAAGGCTCTAAAACTGGGAATGGTAAAGGAAGGAAAGGAAGATGACCAACAGCAATGTGGATGGACTTAATTACAGTGTAAATGGGTGCACTGTTGGAAGACCTAAAGGACCAGGATAATCTGTCCGTGTGACAATCTGTCCTTGTCACAGAGAAAATCTATCTATATGGTCACAAAGAGTCTATACCAATTTGGTGGTATATAATTAATCATTTTAAGGTGATTAATAATTTTACAATTATATTTAAGATTTTGAAGATGCTAAGACTGAGAGACCAGCAGCAATACTACACTTGCATAACAAAGTTTTGGACAGAGCTATTAACACACATTGTACATAGTACTTAAGCCATCCGATATGATGCTTTATTTTATATTTTTCTCAAAAAATATATAATTAACTATTTCTAACTTGGCTGCTTTCTCATTTCACGCATGCATAAACATACATGATATGTTTTCTCACTGCTGCTAAAGGAAGACCCAATATAATAGAATGCATGGGTAGCCTTGAGGAATAAGGAGAGATGATGCCTTGGAAACAATCAGACAAGAGGGGCAGGAGCCCAGAATTGCTGAACAGTCACAGAAAGAAACTGAGAAAGGACTCGCCCTAATGGATCAGGCATAAAAAGTCATGGGCAGGAAGGTTGTACTTTCAGACTTGCAAGATTTTGCAAATGTAACCTTACAATAAAGTAGAATTAGTTCACCTATTATTTCTTGGCTGGTTTACTTGAGAGGGTTGATACCCATAGATGCTTGTAGACACCTGCAGATGCCTGCAGTGGGAAGGGGGAATAAGTTAAAATAATGGGTAGATTTCCAATAGAATAGAAGACACAAAGACTCACACTTTAAAATGAATATAAAGGTAATGGCTATTCTGCTGTTGTGGGGTTGTTGTTGTTTTTTTTTTGGAGAAAATCTCAATATAAAATAATAACAATTGTACCATAGAAATAAATTACTTTAATTTAACTACTGTACAAATAAGTAAAGTATGAGAGATGACATTTCTATACAGTAGTAACTACGTATTCCAATACTCAATAGAGTACCAGAAATCATATGATAAAACATTCAAATCTTTTGACAATTATGAAATATCCTAGAAATGTTACTTTTAAGATCACTTATGACTAACCATATATTTATAATTGAACCTTACTAAAATCAGTTTTGTTTGTTAAAGTCTTTCCCAACTTCAAAACAAAAATTCATTTGCAATCTGTAAATGTTATAAACCAAATTATAACAGCTCTGTAACTAATTAGTATAATAAATTACTAATAGCAAAAGCATTTTTTATTTTCTTGATTTCTTTTCAGAGGCAAATTAGTTGGTAACATAAATCTACCTGGAATGACTATATTCATAACATGGAAAATTACGTGAAAAAGAATCTGTCAGTTCATTCTAAATGAAGAGACTCTTGCAAAATAAAGTTATTCAAAAAACAGCTGCTTTGATAGAATTAAGTGAGCTACTTGTTTCTTTTGATTTTATTTTCCAAGATAAAGGGAAACATAATTTAAATAGTTGTAGACTCTAAAATTGTACAAGTATACAAATTGTATACTATTAATCCTGTCATGAATTCATTGCTTTACATGTAGGAGTAACAGATTGGCAAATACAATGCTATCAACTTTTTTTTAAAATGACAATACTATATCAAAAACTGCGCTGTTGATAAATATAGCATTGCCACATGATTCCAGCAATGTACTTTTCCAAAACTGCAAAACTTCTGTTTCTTCCTCCTCCCGGAAAAGGAGATAAACTGCAACACACAGCAAAGTAGACTATAAGCCATCTATACACCATTATATTTATGAATAAAAAAGCATAGACTGATATACACATTTTTTAAAGAAATGTATTATGCTTTTGAATAAACAAAACAGGAACTGTTGGTTACAAAGATGGTCTTTCCTACACATGTGTTAGTTTATGGCTGCTCATATTGTCAATTTTTTTAGCTTAAGCATGGCACAGTAAATTCAGACAAGTCTATGTGTCGTTCCCTTGCCCATTGTTCCTGTAGGAATTTGTGGGCATTTTAAATCTACTGGAATAGGTACAAGACAAAAAATGAGGGAATATACAGGCACAAAGAATATTATGAAGACTGTCTGTTCTAGCTTCAAATACTGATGTTGAATTGCTTCAATTTTTTATAAAATGCAGTTGCAGGCACATGGCTGCAGAATAAATTAACAGAATAGTTCTTTCATTCTCTAACAATATTATGAACAAACACCTGAAAAAAATAAACCAGTTTACTTTCTATTGAAAAACATTAACAAATGCTAAAAAATGTTAAAAAGAATGACTTATATTCAGTTTTATTTTTAACTTCAACCTTAATCTTTTGTAAGCAAGCCCATTTTCAGAGTGCTTTAAAATGACATTTCCTTATAATACTGTATATAGACGGAGCCCTGAAGCAAACACACAGGCACACACGTGTACAGTTATAAATTGTCTGCAGTCTGAGTTTAAAGCACTAGAGTAATTTAATAAAAGTCTTGCACAATAGAAATCAATTAACTGCACTTGAAATATTAATCCTTTTTTTCAGAGCTTTCCTTTCATTCACACAATACAGTAGCCACCACCTTCAACATGTCTAAAAAGAAAAAGAGGCTGCAATGCCTTTTTTAAAGCTTAAAACAATAGTGACCCCCTTTGTCATAGTAACAGAAGAAAAACATTTGTACAGTCCTTACTTGGAAAGTGTTCTGAGGCATAATAATATACATCCTCATAGCCCTCATGATAATCTTCCTCTGGACGGTACTTTTTGCCTTTTCTTCTCCTCGATCTCCTTATCTGCTTGACCAACCCCAAGAAACGCTCCATCTCATTCACCAGCCCACAGGCTCCGGTCTGTGTATCTTTTGTTGCTATTGCCCAGAGCTACACTTCACAAACAGCCGGTAGCAAAAGAATTAATAGCCAGGAGAGAGAATCGGCCCCTTTGACCAGCCAGCTTGCCACCACTCAAAAATCAGCTCCAGCTCTGGCAATGAAAGCACTTTACCTTCATCTGACTCTGCATTAAAATAATCAAAGCTACTATCTCTATACCTTAAAGCAAATGCTTAAAAAGAAGAAATGGTAAGCTAAAAAGATAGGATCTTCATGGCAAGAACACTTTAATAAATGAAATAAAGTTAACAATGGACCTGACAGTAAGAGGAATCCTAGCACTAGAATTTCACTATTCTCTGTCTCCATCATTTGAAGTGGGGCCAGAGGGGAGGAGATAAATGCTACTCAATGGACTGGACCACATGTGAAAACACAAGAGGTTTTCTCCAACCTAATAATTACTGCTTGTTATTTATAGCCACACAACCTCCGATCACTCAAGATTCCATATATTTTTATTTGCTTTCTTCTTTTGCTTGCTTGGTTTACAGAACAAACAGTGCACAGCTCATTCTTGCTACAAAACAATGCAATCTGAACAAATAACAAAGTGGTTTAACCCATATACACAGACCACTCAATGGCAAGCGTGCACTGAATGTGTTAATTGGAGCAGCAAGAAGAAAGCCTGGCAGACTTTTTAAATAAAAAAAATATTACACACTGGGCACTGATACATCTCAATCATTATGTGAACAAATATTACAATATAAAAATCTGTATTCTTATGAATTCAAGGAGGCTTAAAGAAATTATCAAAGGGAACTAGAACTAAACATGTCTCAGTTGATTTAAGTTACTTATTTAAAAATCTTTTCCCTAGTTTCAAAACTTAAAAAAGCGTGTGCTAGCTATGAAGTTATTCCTTGAAAACATACCTAAATACCATGAATGATTTTGAAACCCTCACCAACACCTACAGTACCATTATTAATATTTTTTGCAATACAACTAATTCAGGACAGAAAAAAAGGAAGCATTTCACATAATATATATTAAAGTATGAAAGCTGCTAACAAAATAGGTGGTGCTTGTCTTCATATGGGAAGACTTAAAAGTAATTCATGGAGTATAAGTAGCTAGTAAATATAATGACTGGCGAAGACTACAGGTAGTCCTCAAGTTACGAATGTAATGGAGCCTGCCCATTCCTATGTAACGGAGCCTGAGGATTTGTAAAAGTGAATCTCATACAATGAACGTAATCACTCCTCCTTTCGCCCATGCATTCACTAATCAAATACGCAGCTCATTAAGTGAATATGAGGTATCTCGGAGTGCGGAAGGCCATGAGGGGCCTAGTAATGGAACAGGCCACCTACTTTAGACCACCCAAGGCCTCCCCCAACCCACAGATACCTCACTTATCTTCCCTTGGAGTGTCCACAATTGCTTCCTCCCCCATCCTGCCACGCCTGGTGATTTACCTTATCTGTCTCCTCTCCAGCCTATTTCTTTGCTTGCTTCCTCCTTTCTTGTCAGTAAGTGGCTTGAAGACGACTTTGGCGATGAAAAGGAGGCAGGGAAGGCCATATGCGGCCTCCGGGGCCTCCTTTCCCACCTCTAGCACCCATTTGGCGGTGAAAAATGTGGACTGGAAGTGCATGCAAACAGCTTGAAGAAGGCTTCAGGTACAAAGCATGGCCCTTCTTGCCTCCAGAGCCCTTTTCAAGCCATTCATGTGCACTTCTGATCTGCATTTTTCACTGCTAAATGATTTGACGAGGGTGTGGAGGTAGGAAAGGAGTCCTGGAAGGCCATGCACAGTCTTCTGTGCCCCCTTTTCATGGCCAAAGCTGTTTGCGTGCACTTCTGATCTGTATTTTTTGCTGCCAAATGGCTTGAGGAAGGCTCTGGAGGCAGGAAAGGCCTGGAAGGCCACGCATAGCCTTCTGTACCTCGTTTTTCATCGCTGAAGCTTCTTCAAGCTGTTTGTGCACACTTCCAGTCCACATTTTTCACTCCCAAATGGCTTGACGGTGGGGGGGATAGATGGGACTTTGTGGTCATTCATAAGAGCGAACAACTGCTGTGGTGCTGCAACATTTGTAATTTCAGGACTTGTTCGTAAATGCTAGGGGGCACTTATTGCATAACTTCAAACATTTGCTAAGGGAACGCTCATAACCCAGAGATTATCTGTACTTCCAGGTCAGGAAGAAGAGAATAGAGATACCAGCAGATTGCTAGTATTGTACAGCATAATGTCAATTACCTTATCAAATTATCTTAGACAATATGAGAGATCAAGCTATCATACTGACATCAAACATGCAAGCACAATAACTCATGGTAGCTTTTATTTACTATCTGCCTATCTCTCATCACCATAAAGTCAAAGCATGGCAATGAATACAAACTGCTATGGAAAATAAATAGAAGAGTGTTATTGTACTCACTCTCAGCTAGGAAGTTTCTTATAGTTATCCAGCTGGACATGTGTAGTTAGAACTCTGGACAGGTTGCAAGGTTCTTCAAGCACTGTCATGCCCCTGACGGAATCTGATTCCAAGGGGGAGGCCAAGCAGCTGACAGGGAATGGGAGTGTGGCTCTGGTGGCTGTGGAAGAAACTGGGGAAGGGCAAAGTCTGGCTGGGCAGAGCAGGGGAGAGGTAGAACAAGGCAGAGGGAATTCAGAGGAAAATCCAGGCCCACCCCCTCTTCATCCTAGGGCACACAGGGAGGAACAAAGAAGGGAGCAACATGAATTGCGTGGCTTATGGGGGAGGAAAGGGCCCTGATTCCCTTCATTAGCTGCAGCTGGGAACACAGTGTTTAAAAAGGGAGTTTGCGCACAACAACTCGTGGGAAGCAAATCGTGAGTTATCTTTTATGGTCGAGGCTTATCTGGGTTCCTGCCATCTTCCCAACTGTGTGTATTTTGTTGGCCTTTGAAGTCTGCAATTCCTTATCCTTCCTTATCCTGCCTTGTCTGCAATTCCTTATCCTGCCTTGTTAATTGCTGCAGTGTGGTTTGTGTGGATTTTTATTTACAGTTTATATGTACTTTGTTTTTGGACTGAATTTCCTCCACTTAAAGACTGATTTGGGAGAGTTTTTTCTCCAGCCAAAGGTAACTGGACAATGGGGGCAAAGTTGGAGGTATTAAAGGGACTTTTCTTATTTATGTGACTGTGTTGCCTTTGGGCCACGCCCCGGGTCATCACAGGCACTTTGAGGTTCCTAGCTTTCCTCCAATGGCAAAGGACACCCAAACCCTGTTTCTGGAAATATTTTTACTTTCCCCTATGGGAGGCTCCAACCATTGCCACAGAGATTAGAGATTAGAAAAGCCATTCTAAAATCTGTTCCATTCTAGAAGGGTCACCGCAGCCATGGTGGCATTTTTAGCAGAAGATAACTGTATCTAATAGAATAGTGTGTTGGAGGCATCTCCATTCATTAGCATGTAGTGAAGTATGCTGCTTTTTGAAGGAAGTCTCACCAACTGCCATCAGAGGCTGATCTTTTACAAAAAAAGGTTTCAGTAGGAGCTTTATTCCCACTGGCTTGCCTCCAGATGCCAAAAATTCAATCCCATCATCGCAGGCCACCTGACTGGAATGATGGGAATTGGCATCTTGATTTTACAAAGTACAGTGCAAAAGACCACACATAATTGTTCCAGTAAGTGCCAACACAATTATTATTATTGCTGCTGTTGATGTCAGCAACAGCAGCATTACTCATTGGAAGAGTCACAAAACATTTTTATTATTTTAGGTGATTACTATACTGGAAAGTCTGAAATTCCCTTCATAAAAGGTTTCATAATAACTCTATATTTCCTGTAATCATCTTTTCTTTTTTTCTTCTTCAAAATGATGGAAGCAAGCATCATATTCCAAGAATAAAGAATATGAGTTCAGTAAAAGGTTTGTATTCTTATCGAATCCATGTACCTTCAATTTGAAACCCTGTCTTAAAAGTGGGTATATTTTGAAATATTATACTTCAGTCTCATAAAAGACATCAAGAATTTTAAGGGAAATGTTAAACTCAGGCTAAAACATTGAAAAAATCCCAAGAAGGGTTTTGAAAGCAGAAATAGCCTGCAGTCATAAAGCTTCTTCCAGTTATTGCTGCACAGTGATGACAATGATAAATTGAAGGATTTTATTCCTAGTGAGCTCAAGCAAGCATGTTTGGCTTAGGGATAAAATTAACAAGCTTATATGCAATTTCTTAACACACTATAGATGTCCAGATTTTTCCAATAAAATAAAGATCTGGCATTTATTAATTCACTGGAAGTCCTTTATTAATTGTTTGGCTCTCTAGATTTCTTTAATAGTTACTCAATAGGTTTGTCAGATTTGTCAAATTCTTATCCCCTTTTCAGCCAGGATATCAAAACAGCTAATATGGAGATCTCCCTTAACTTTATCCTCAGAACAACAACCCTCCTACAGGTTAGTTGGAGTGACTAGCCCCAAATCACCCATCCAAGTTCTAGATCTAAGGGTATACTTGAACACCCCCTCCCCAGATACAGTATTTACCAGTACATTAGACATTAAGATTTTTCTTATCCTTAGAACTCCAAGGAAAGGGTAATTGTATTTAAAAAGCAATGTCAGCTTACATCCTGGAAAGGTCTAAATATACATTTAAAAGTGTAAACAAAGAATAATTAAATTAAATAATTAATTAGTGTAAACAAAGAATAATTAAACAGTCAGACAGCAACATTCTTTGCATATATCTATCATATCTATTGTATCATATCCATGACTGTTACCTTAAACCCATACCGCATATTAGATGGAATAGTGACCTCTGAGCCCTCTGATCCAATCTTTATGCAGTGGAAGGATTTCTAGGGCATAAGTTATTCCTAATAGCTTGTCTTCTTTTTAAAAAATCAATTCCACCATTTCAAAGGTCATCTTTCTCACTGACCAATTTCTCCTAGAATCAAAAAGTTCTAAATATATAGTCCAGTCAATAACATTACAGCTCCTTGAAAAGAGATTTCATATAAGCCATTCCTGATGGCTGTTCTAAACAAAGCATTCTGATATACACAGCAGCCAAACATGAGGACTGTAAGCATTATATTCAAACTCTTCAAGGTGGTACAGTTGTCAAAGATCCTCAGCTACAGCAGTGCAAACTGCTCACGCCCATTGTAAGTTAGTCTACCTCTTCCCTATAGTGCAGCTGCTTTGTTAGATGGAAACTATTATTTGATTTATCATGATAAAATAAAACATGGTGGGATATAAATCTAACATATAAAATAAAATAGTAGAAATTAAAGAAGAAGAACAAAGAGGAGAACTATGATCAAGTAATATTGTACTATCAACAGATTTCCATAGATTTTGAGTATGAGTTCAGTCAAAGAGAAAGTAGTACTTGTCATTTGTTTTTAATTTTAAAAATTACAAGAATATATTATTTCAGATAATTTCCACTAGAAGCATTTTTTTCATTTCTACAGGAAGAAAAACATTAGAAGTTATTGAGATAAATTGCTATTGTAAATAATTCAAGTTGGTAGACACTGTAATGTAGTATTTGCATTTCTTTTTGCCATTGGCCTGGCAATATAGAATGCACCTACATTCAAGAATCTCTTCTCCACCAAAACAAAAAAAGATCATTCATTCAATACCCTGGGATCACCTTCAGCATGTGCATTGACTACTCCAGGAAATGCAACTCTTTCTGATTCATGAAACAGAGAACTGTTCTAATTTAAGGCATTTATGTCTAATGAATGTTCAATGTAGCCACACTTGACAAATAATTTTTTCCCCAAAGAAGAACTTTACAGCCTGAAACACATACACATAATGTATACTGAGGTTGGTTCAATAAATCTTCCAAGTACTTTCTAAAATTCTGTGTAGCGCTTGCTTCAAGGAAGCTGCAATTATTCATCTTAAATCTTGTGCAGGGGGAGGAAAGAGGTGGGAAATACAGCAATTCGGAGAGTATGAATCTGTATGGAAAGAAAACTGAATTTTTTAAGGAAATTTGATTATTCTGTTAAGATCAGAATCACTATTTTAACAACAATTTAACCAAATATGGGCTCTACACAACAAGTTTATCTCTTAGAAAAATCCCATCTCCTTTATGCTTGCTTTCCTATTTTTCCTTTTGCTCCAAAACCCGATTGCAATGGAGGATATCTTCTTTTTCAGGTATATTAATTCTAAAATTAGGGAGACTCAAATCCAAAGCATTTGCTTGAAAACAACATGGAAGTGATTTGGCATTGCAACCTTCTTCTGATATTTCCTTTTTCTTCTTTTATTCTGCAGTCTAACCCAGGGGTCGCCAACCTTTTGTACCTCAGGGACCACCAAATTCATAATTTTAAATCCCGGGGACCACTAATATGAATTTTGACTGATGGTGGCTTGCTGACATTGGTGGGAGGGAGATAGGAGAGAGAGATCTGATCTAACCTCTCTCACTCCCTCTCCTTCTCCCCCCCTCTCTCACTCACACACAAAGGCAGGGGTGGGATTCAAATTTCTTAACAACCGGTTCTGTGGGCATGGCCTAATTTGTGGGTGTGGCTTGGTGGTCATGTGACTGGCTGGGCATGGCTTGTATGTAAATATTATAAATATTTATGTAAATATTGATTTTTTTAATAAAAAAGAGCAATTTTTACCCAAAATCAGGCAAAGCAGGCAGGAGATTGAGTTGCTCACAGAATCACAGATTCACTTAGAGATCTATGACTCTGCCATTGGCTACCTGCACTGAATAATAGAAGCTTCAGTCCAAAGATCTAAAGATTAGCTAGAAAGCAAGAAATCCAACGGTTTCCTGCTTTCTAGCTAATCTAAATCTCCCGGCACAGCAGAACAGCTGATGGTTGGGGGGGGAAAAGGAAAAATAGCAACTTAGCAGGCAAGTTTGCCAGGTAAGGAGTGAGTGGGCGGGGAGGGTTCCTGCAGGCCATGTGGGCAGTGCAGTCTTGTGTTCCCCGCAGCCTGGATTGATTGCTTTGGGGGGTGCTCTGGGGATGACATTTCTCTGTGGACCACCAGTGGGCCATGGGCCACTGGTTGGCGACCGCTGAACTAACCTACAACTCTAGGATTTCTTCACAGGCTTTCAAACAAGTTTCAATATGCCAAAGTTTGAAAATATTGGATATAAAATATTTGTCTTAAAATAGGAAATAAATGGATATTTTGAATGATATTTTCTGCTAGTTCTTTGGATAATGGTAACAATCCGATCTATCTCTCGTATCTGTAAATCTGTTTTTAATTTAAAAATAAGTAGGGACATTTCTATCAAGGATGTAGATCTCAACTTGAGGACAGAGAAGAAATGAATGAACTGTTTTGGTTTTTTTTAAACAAATTTTATTAATTTTTAAAGACAAACAAAGCATCATTAGACATTAAAGACATTAAACCTCTTTCCATTATAAATGTTTACAAGGCAGATAAAACATTGTTTTATACAATATAGTTCTGATATATCCCATTTCCACTTAAATATCTTTTAGCAGATTTCTCATTATTTCTCTTTGCTCTTATTCAATTACATTTCTTCTATATTTATCCATTTTATACTCATCATATTCATATTTCCCTCTGTCTTGTTTACAATTATTCTCCTCTCCAAGGTTTTATTAAATCTCAAACGGACATACACACACAAAACACAAAAACATAAAACTTCTTTTTAAAAAGTAGCTTGGCCCCGGATTACCTCTCTTTGTATGGACTTCAATTAAATTCATGTTCAACTTATATGCCATTACCTATCTTATTTACCATTCTATATCTTCATTATAACTTCCCCCGCTTTTTCCACTCTTCTTAATTCTATTTTATTTATTTCATCTTAATTTAAATCATTATATTTGTATCTTTTGTCCATTCTTTTCCAATTATCCATTTATCTCATTCCCTATAATAGAAAAAAAAAAAAAAGATTTCTCCTGAAATCACTAATCGAAGTATGATGCCTTTCCATCGCTCCCTAAATTAACATTTAAGGTAACACCTAGTTCCCTATCTGATTCTGCTTAGTACATTCTACCTACTAAGTTTTTAAAAAAAAAAAAAATAGTAAATCCATAAAGTAATTAAATATATAATTAAACATTAAATCTCATAACATTCCAATTATCTATTTCAAAAACAAATACCACAATAAGTTCATACTAACATCCACACAATAGTCAATTAAACTCTATACTTAAACTAAATATTTTAAACATTCCTTTTAATATTTTATTAAATCTTAAAATCTATCATTATTAAACCTTTAATGTTTTAATCTTTACTTAAGTCTTATAAAATTCTAATTTTCTATTTCTAATACAAATACTACAATACTATCTTATGTACCTTGCAGAATCCTTTTGAAACAAAGTTATACATTACCCTTTATCCCTAAAAAAAATTTTCTTTTTCACATCTTGTTTCATACCTTTGTGGCTTTTTCCCCCTTCTTCCTACCTATCTTATCCCATCTGGTCTTTTTACCCCCTTAGCTTCCCCTCTCTGTTGTATTTCTCTTTTCTTTTGCTTTCTAACATTGTATTGATTTTGCATCTTATTTTTCTCTTTCTTGGATGTTTTTTAAGTCTTATGTCCTTTTTCCTTCCTCTCTTTCTCCTTCCTTTCTTAATCAACTTTGTAGACTCGTTAAAGATGGCTTCTTCTTCTTCTTCTTCTTCTTCTTCTTCTTCTTCTTCTTCTTCTTCTTCTTCTTCTTCTTCTTCTTCTTCTTCTTCTTCTTCTTCTTCTGCTTCCTCCATCAATTGTTGTGTTTGCTGATAAGTGGCAAGTGCCATTTCTAAAAAGCAAAAAATTTCTCTCACACCGTCTTTACCTTCTTTCTTTATTTTACCATATTCCTCTCTCAGTTCATCAACAGATAAAGCCATTATAAACCTTTTCTTCTTTTTTCTCTTCTTCTTCTTCTTCTTAAAACAACCAAGATAATTCAAAACTTGGAACAATTCCCCAAAATCCCAAAGTCATCAAACAATCCAAACAGAGCACAAAGTTCTTCCCTTCACACTTTTTCTTCCTGGGGTAATATCAATTGGAAAGGGGAAAAAAAAGCCAATCTGTATTTTAAAGTCTTATTGCGATTAACTTCCAGTCTCAAAATCTTCCAGTCATCTCCTCCAACAAAATCTTCCAGGCATCTCCTCCAACAATATCTTAATATAAATTATTCTTTTGTCCTCTCCCTTCCCTCTTGTAACAAAAAGCTTTAAATTTTTACCTTCTATAAAATAGCAGGGTTTTCAATGTCCATTTGTTAATTCCGTATGGAAGGAGAGTAAACTTTCTCTTTCAGCACTTTCACTCGCCGCTTATAAATCTCTTCTGGAAACAAAGTATCTTTCAAAAAATCAGGATTTTCAGGATATTAAATATATCTTATAGTCCCAGTTCAGCCAAAAAACTTCTCCTTCTTCCTCCAGCACAATCTTGTCCAGCTGCCGGATTCTTTGTGGCGGCCATTACTGACCGCCGCTCCACCGCCTTGAGAAAAGGGGGTTATGCTGGGTGGGTAAGGGGTCTGCGAAAACCCCAAACCCCTGTCCGGGTCCCCCTATCTTCGGCTGCCTCTACGGGGCAGCCTTATCCTCCAGACCCATCGGGATCGGAGGCACCAAGATGGCTAGCGCAACAGGGATCGCGGAGATCGCGAAACCCCGCCGCCACCGAAGCCTGGCAAAACCGGAAGCCAAGAAATGAATGAACTGTTATGGAGGGTGTTTGAGAAAAATTACTCAGTCCTGAAAAAGAGGTAAGCATATAAAAGGAAAGCTAGATGGGATTGAGAGAAACTTAGTCAGGCTTTCAAATTTTTAGTATTCTATCATACTGCAATAAAGAGCACCCTGGAAACCCTGCTGTGCTTGCTTTTTGGCTACTTCACAGAGCTGACAATTTCCTATCATAGTATTTCAGAATGTAAAAAAAAAAAAAAAAAGCTCAAAGGCTTTAAGGGACTTCCAGAAAAAATCCATTCAACAGAACTTCTTTTCTTCTTACGGAGGAGAAGAGAAGAGAAGCTATCTAACTTTGATCTCCACATGGAGACATTCAATACTTAATATTTACACTCTCACTTTCCTGGCTGTTATGAGTAAAAAAAAAACAGTTTTAGCATCTAAAGAAGAGAAAGCTACAAACTTAGGAACCAACCTGTGCTTCCCAAAACTATCAACAAACATGTTTACTGGGCTTTAGAGATCTTTCAGAAAACCAACCATCCCTCAATCAGTCTGCTTTTCATATAAAAAATGTTGTATGTAGACCATTCAGATCAATCATACAGAACAATTATTACCACAAGAAGAAAAAAGTCATCAGAAGCCTAGTTTGGATAACCAACATTTCTTTTTCACACATATAAAAATGAGAGGTTGAATTAAATCAGTTTATTAAATTTTCTACAGCCTCCTAGCAACTTGTGTCTTTTGTTTACGTTCCATTTTTCCTATCCAAGTGTCAGCTTTGGAAGCCATATTAGCACCAGAAGCTTTCATGCTACCACATTTTTGAGCTTGGGAAGTTGGGAGGGCGGGATTTCATGGAACGTATATGATTAGACATAATAACATTCTTCTTTAAAGTCAAGGTCCTATTATTCCTGCACCTGGTTGAGGAGTGGTTGAAGGGATGTCTCAAGTTGGAACGGATGGTGATTGGGGCATGTGATGGAATGATGGGTGCAGGGGGTGGATTTGTAATTTTTACTTATTGGAGGAAAACCCAGAACTTTCAGATTCGGGTTTTCCCAGATGTTCCAGTGTACCTACTGTAATAAAAGGAAACTTTGAGAAAATGCCTGTCTCTAAGTTTTTAATTGTAGTTGGGTTTTTCTGGAACCCTGACACCAGGTTCACCATTTTATGTATGCATGGAATAATAAAGATTACAATTTGATGACAGTTATTCTAATAAATCCAAATGTTACTGTCATTTTTTGTGGCAGTGGAGGTACCATATGTTTTGAGAAAATGTGTTATCTTCTAGAATGATAGATGTGGATTAGTTTAAAAATTCTTCATTTATATTTAAATGTATATCTTAGTTATTCAGAATGGACATTTGTTTTATTATGTGATATATTAAGAGAACTAGTGAGATATATTATGATTCACATATTAAATGCATCACAGAGATTTATGTTCAAATTATTCAGAGAGCTAAGCAATATCTATGCATCTTTTAAAAACTCATGTGGAAAAGAAAGTAAAATGTTCAAAGGCTGTTCCTTAGCTGTTAAATTGAATCCAGATCCGATCCTAGAGAGAAGATGGGTAACTGCAGATAGTTCACTATTAGTTCCTGAGTTCTCTTCTTCTAAAAGCTCAGATTGTATTTTTTAAATTATTGTGAATCAACTTGATTGTTTTCTAATAGTAAGCTGAGATATACATTCAATAAAATACATGGGAATGGGACAACTCACCACAGACAACTTGCCACGGCCAACTCACTATAGGATAACTAATTGTGGGTCAATTCAACAATTCAATTTAATCATTTACAATAGTTCAAAAATTATTTTAATATTTGTCTTTCACATTTCATTTCTTTGGCATCCTTTTTTAATGATTCTATTCCACTATTTCTTCAATATTAGTGTAACACTTGTCTCTGGTGAACTGTCCCATGGCAAGTTGGCCATGGCAAGCTGGCCGTGGCAAGTTGGTTGTGGGGTGTTGTCATAGATCCCAATAAATATGCATTAAACACAATGCTATGGTTGAAGATGAAATTAGTGGAAAGACATATCTGGTTGCTCTTTAATCTTTATAATGGTTTGGCCCTTACAATTTTTGAAGACAAATTGAAATCTAGATGAAAATTTTCTAGTCTGAAGTTTCCTCACAGGATTTTTTTTTCTTTATACTAATGTGGAAATGGTAAAAGAGTGTATCTGGGACTTAGATTTACAAAGGAATAGTAGTCTCAATAATTGGTATGCAAGAGTAATTTACAGCTTTGCCTTTGCTGTCTATCTTTCCCATATCCCAGCCCTGAAGAAATGTAGAACTTTTATGTTTGCGCTGCTTTATGTTTTCCTCTCAGTTAATATGATCTGCACAAACCGGAATATACTGTTGGAGTAACATCTCTTGCCCTGGTGATACTAGTGAGATGAAAAATTAGGTTCTCTGTTCTGCCAGTTTTATAAAGGGACACCACTTTTAAAGTATTTTGATTACACCACTTTTAAAGTATTTTCCTAGCAAAGGGTCTGAACTTTATTCTTCTTACAGCATTCCTATCAAACCAAAGATGTTGGTATCTATGGTAGCATAGATTGTTGATTTGCAAACTTGAAGATAAATAACAGAACAGAGTTGGAAGCAACCTTGCTATTCAGACCTCTGCTTAAACAGGAGACTCTATATACAATTCTGGACAAATGACTTTCCAATCTCTTCTTAAACAGCTCCAGTGAGGCAGCATAACAACTTCTGAACACAGAATGTGCCACTGATTAAGTGTTATCCTGTCAGGAAGTTTCTCCTTAGGTCTAGATTGGACCTTTCCTTGATAAGTTTTCATCTATTTACTTCTTGTCCTTGCCCTTGGGTACTTTGGAAAATAGGGTCTCCTCTTCTTTGTGACAGCCTCTCAAATAGTGGAAGACTGCTATCATGTTACTCCTAGTCCTTCTCTTTGTTAGACTACACATGCAACTGTTCCTCATATTTTAGCCTCCAGCCCTCTAATAATCTTTATTGCTATTCTCTGCACTCTTTCTAGAGTCTTAACATATTTTTTAAAAAACTCAAGCTCCATACTCATACTTCCAACTTTTGTCTTTGGTTGTAGGTTAGAAGTTGTTTAATTTCACTATTTTTTATTATTATTATTTTGTACATTGTGTGTTGACCATAGCTATGAATTACATCCTCAATAGTTAGAATTAGAAACGAATATATGCATAATTCTAATTCCACGCCCCCCACTTTTAAAATCAAACTAGTGTCTACACAAAAGGTGAGAGATAATTAAAGATAAATTAGTTTGTTATACTTTCTGTATATCAAATGCTATTAGTTTTAAGTAGAAAACATTTTCATTACAAAAATATGATTTAATTTAGCAGACTGATAATGGATGGATCATATTTTATTTTACGTTTCACAAAACTTTTTCTAGGAAACATACACCTCAAATATTGCTAAAAATAGATAAAAATTCCATGAAAAATGATATACATACTGTTTCCCCGAAAATACAACCTACCCTGAAAGTAAGTCCTAGCTTGATTTTTACACATGTGCCCAATATAAGCCCTACCCCCAAAATAAGCCCTAATTAAGATTCTGCTCATTCCAGAGTGGAGAGGTAAAAATGAAGCTACAGTGGAGATGGGGGGTTGGAGCTGCCCCAAGTACTTACTTTTGGACAGTTGTAGCCAGGCCTCGCAAACCCTGACACCTGCCTTGCCAGCCCATTTCTTTTGCAGCCAGCTGACAAGGCTTTCCTGAAGGCTTCTGTAGCTGATATCAAAGGTCTGGATCGATCCGGAGCTCTGTTATCGGCTATAGAGGCCTCAGGAAAGCCTTGCCGGCCACAGAACAAGTTCCTGAAGGCCTCTGACAGCGAAAAGAAGGCTGGAGGCAATGCATGCAAGTGAGGTTAGTCAGTGGGTGACATCCCCCGAAAATAAGATCTGGTGCCTTTTTTGGTGGCAAAAAAAATATAAGACAGGGTCTTATTTTGGGGAAAACACGGTAGCTTTAAAATTCAAGCCGTTAATTTGCTGAAAATCTTGTATAGAAACATGCATAGATGTCCAAACAAATATGACCAAGAAGTTATTTCTGTTTTGTGGATGGCCTTATTATTTGCCCATTTCCAAATATTCTTTTTTCTCATTAATTATCTCTCCAGCCCAGCCCTGGGATTTTTCTTATTCCCAGGTTGATTCTGATACACTGAAAGTGTAACTTTAGAGAAATAGGAGGATTTATACCTGATTGCCCATCCCACTTTATAGTTGGCTAATCCACAAATATGGCTACTTGCCCTGCATTCAGTCACAGCTGTTTTGAACCTTAGAAATAAATGAAATAGTTAAATGGCATTTCATCTGGCAATGTTAGAAATGCCTCACAGGTCAAAATCAGTCTTTTTCTGAAAGAGAGGTTCTGCTTTATTTTCACCTGATCATCTGCAAAGTTGCTTATAAAAATTTTAAGCTAATGGTAGGAAGAAATTCAAAGAACAATACAGCAGACAAGTTCTTTCTGCAATAAATAAATGATGAGAATCAGAGCGTTTTGCTTTTAAAAGAGGTTGCAGAAAAATGACTGAATTAAGAAAAGAAACCAATTTAAGTTTTGTAATAAAAAATTCAATTTCCATATGTAAACTATTTTGTATGTAAGCTATTTTCTGTATTATTGGTACTAATTATTTATATGCACTGCATAAATTATCTGAATTTGCATTTAGAGAGTTAAAACAAGAAATAGGCACATTCTGCAGAACTGAAAGTCTGAAACACTGGTTTAATCTGTAATATTATATTTTTAGAATGAACAAGCTAATACACATTTCAAATATTGCATTATTTATCTGAGACTAACTTTTAAACCTGGGAACTCAAAATTCAATTCTTTTCTCAGATCAGTTTAATACTGATCTACGTAGAGGATTCTTGCAAGGATTACAGCAAATATATACCAATTCATATTTTACATTTGGGTTTTTACTCATCAGATTTCTCAATGGAAGAGTGTACCAATTTTTAACTATGAACATATGAAGCCCCGTTTCTACATTTTTTCTAAAAAGGTGAGAAAATGTATTCTAAATATTTAGAAAGTCATTATGCTGTTTTGACAGCCCTAACCATGGAAACTCAGTAACTTTGGACCACTACAGCCAGTCTCTCCTAGCCCAACTTACCTTGGGGTTGCTAATGTAGAGAAAAAAATGAAGGCAGGCCCCATACACATTACTTTGAATTTCTGAATGTTAGGGAGATAAAAATTAACCAATCAAATAAATAATAACAAAAGTGTAGATGGTCAATAGTGTGGATATTGTGTGTAAACAACATTTCTCCTTCATATATTTTTTTAATTTTTTTTAATTTTTACAAAAAGTCCATCTTTCATTTAAACAGTGTGTCATCTGAGTACAAATATCTAGTGCAAGAACATTTATAATTACTACAAATTTCTTACCATAACAACAATAACTATATTCTTATTTCAAACTACTATATATAACATGGCTTATTATTATAATGATCCCCTTCTTTACGCCTTCCGCTCTATATTCATATATTTAATTTCTAACTTCCATTTTTATTTTTCAACAATTGATAAAATAGTTCCTATATCATATAATATTCAGTTTGTTCTTTTTCTTCAATTACCAGTGTTAATCTGTTCATTTCTACACATTCTAATATTTTCCTGATCACATTCTCTTCTATCGGAATTTTTTCTCTTTTCTAGTTTTGAGCAAATACTATTATAGCTGCAGTTAATACATGAATAATTAAATATGTCTTTTCTTTATGCTTTCAGGTATCATCCCCAACAGAAATATTTCAGGTTTTAAATCTGTATATTGCTTTATCATCTTTTCCAACCACCTTAATTGCTGTCTCTCTAAATACTTGCCTTTTCATTAGTTACTGTCAAAAGATTTACAACTTGGCAATGAAGACTCTCATGTTTGTCATTATTTTGTGTTTGCATCAGCTTACATGCAAGCCAATCAAACATATTTCTATCATTTGCACCAGCATGTGTGTAGAGCAAATTGATGCATACATACATACATATAGTGTAACACACACAAATACACACACGTCTAAACACATTTATACATTTGCATTGCCTGACTGCCAATAAAGTGGAACACAGCAGCATTCATAAAGCTGTCCCACGTTCATGAATGCTTAATTTCTGCATGTGAGCTAAAGAAGAATTAGTAATTTACCAAGCAGGTTGGCAGGCATACAATTGCAAACAGTCATATTCCATCTGGCTATGTGCTTTTCTTCCTCTCCATTCCCACATCACTCATCCAGACTAAACCAAAAGCAGAATGATTACTTCCTTCTAATATACTGGCTAGGCTAGAAACAGCTGTAACAGTCAAGATGATGCCTCTTGAAACAATCAAGTTTTATATAATATTTAAGACATAACCACAAAATAAATCTCTCAAAACACATGCATTTTGTCTCAGATTTGAAATAATAATTTTAATGTTCAAATCTTTGGAAATAGAAATATTCTGCACATCCTAAGCAAAACAGTAGATGAACTTTTAGGGAAACATATATACTGAACTGGACATTTTTCCTGCTGAAATATGTAACAACACCCAAATTCCAAAGTGCTGTGTACAGTATTCTTGCATGGACAAACATTTGTTCCCACTTTTTCCTCTTTGCAGCAGCTTTTCTCCTCTTCAAAATCCCAGCCTGAAATTGTTAGGGCAACAATAATTGTTGGCTTGCAAAATAAGTTTGTAGAAATCCTAGTTTGCACTGAATGTGCATGGGGTAATTTTATACTGTGTCCTTACCAAGAGCAGGGGCTGCTACCTGAGGATTGGATACATTTAAGGCAGGCAATGCAATTTGCTACTTATCAATTAAAAACATTATGTAAAATTTGCACTCTGCCAAAGAAAGATAGGAACTAAACTCTTAGAAACTTGGCCAAATCTGTCTATGAACTAACATTTACTGTAATTCAGAAAATGAAGCCATTGCAATTAATTGCCCAACTCTAAGCAGATAGGAGAAATAATGCAGAACTTATAAGCACTCCTGCTTCAAGTCTCTCATATTCTTTTCCCACACTTCCCTTATGTAGAGAAATTTCTTTTAGAACACTTCCTGAAACTGTTTATGAAAGAAGTTGGATATTTATAGTGTTTGCATTCTTTGTCTAAGAATCCCCTGCAAAAAAACCTTTGCTACCTAACTCCTAATAAGCAGTAGAGGTCAATATTAATGGTCTGTCTCTTGATGCTCATGGCATATGGAAGAGTGCAACTTGAAATATAAGAGGAGTATATTGTAAAGATCCATGAATAAATTACATATTTATGAAACAAAAACAAAAGGATATGGAAATAATACTGTACACTTGGTGTACAGTTGATAAATCCTTCCATAGAAATGAAGGTGTATTATTATGAATTGAAGGGGCTAAAATGTAGGTTAAAAAGCATGGGTTAGTGAGGGTACATATGAAAATAAGAGCCCAAAGTTTTATGATAGTTTCATGTTGTGGAACAGTGAATGGTGATAATGACAGAACCGTGGTTGAAAATTGTGCAATGTCCTGAATAAAAGCAATCCAAGTAATAAGGGTTACTAATGTAAGTCTTTTTTAAGATGACATAAATTCTATTTGCCAAGAGCAATCTGAAAAATGAGATCTGAACAGACAAAATCATAGGCAGAGAAGCAAGAAGTCTAAGTGGTTTCAAAACACATTCATTCAAGGGAAAAATAATTTTACAAAATAAGAAGGTTGGTTTCATTAGAGAACACAAGGAATCACTACCTATCTCTAACATAGAGCATCAAATATTTAGTCCTGGATGTTATTTCAAATATTGTATATTCACCTGATACTAGGATAAATGAATTAACCTTTGGGTTAGAGGCAAGATAAATTTATTTATTTATGTTTTCAAATAACTCAAGGTGGTGGACATAACCTAACACACTTACCTCATATTATTTCCCCCACAACAATCCTGTGAGATGAGTTGGGCTGAGAGAGAGTAGCTGACCCAAAGTTACCCAACTGACTTTCATGGCTAAGGTGGGACTTGAACTCATGGTCTCCTGCTTTCTAACCTAACCACAAGACCAAACTGGCTTTAAGGCAAATGCAAATAAAATTATTAAAACAAATCAAGAATGTAAGAGAAAGAAATTAATATTCACATATTGACTCTGAGATGGATTAGACTAGACTAGACTAGACTAGACTAGACTAGAATAGAATAGAATAGAATAGAATAGAATAGAATAGAATAGAATAGAATAGAATAGAATAGAATAGAATAGAATAGAATTCCTTATTGGCCAAGTGTGATTGGACACACAAGGAATTTGTCTTTGGTGCATATGCTCTCAGTATACATAAATAGAAAAGATACATTCGTCAAGAATCATAAGATACAACAACACTTAATGATAGTCATAGGGTACAAGTAAGCAATCAAATCATACCAGCAAACAATATAAATCGTAAGGATACAAGCAACAAAGTTACAGTCATACTGTCATAAGTGGGTTATAAGCTACCCTTGATTCTAGGTCTTCTATAGCATTATAAAGCTATAGCCATGAAGGGGCATGATGGAAGAATTTGCTGATTTTCTGGAAGATAAAATGTGCTTGGATTCATTTCTTAAATGAATAAAGCCACTGTACTCTTCCATTGAGAGAAAACACTGGGGAGAGATTCAGAATGGAAGATGTCACTGAAGTTGGTGGAGTTGATAGAACTTACTGAGATGGCTAAATTGACTTCCTTCATCAGAGAAAATACCTACATTTATTGCTAACTGAAAATCTCAAATGTTTATGTTTCACAAAAACAAGAATATATTTATAGACAGGATAGACATCAATAGCAATAGCACTAAGACTGATATACCCCTTCACAGTGCTTTATAGCCCTCTCTAAGCAATTTACAGAATCAGCATATTGCCCCCAACAATCTGTGTTCTCATTTGACCGACCTTGGAAGGATGGAAGGCTGAGTCAACCTTGAGCCTGGTGTGATTTGAACTGCCTAATTGCAGCCAGCTGGCAGTCAGCAGAAGTAGTCTGCAGTACTGCATTGTAACCACTGTGCCACTGTGCAGATTAAAGACAGAAGAGAGTAATTCTGTAACCATAGTGTAAGAGGCAAGCATTATAATTGTACTGATAACTGCTATAAAGATAGAAAGCTACTTCATTCTTTTTTTTTCTATTTTTACTTTTTTCCTCTCTTGGATTTTAGCTTTATTTGTTTCTTTTTCCCCTTACTTTATATTGTTGTAAGATTCTTATTTATATTAATTTGTATTAATTTTTATCTTCCTTTTAAAAATATTTAATAAAATTATATATTAAAAAAATCAGTTTACTAAATACTTTTGCTTAGCAGTGCTAAGGAAGAAGAAATCATGTTCTTCTATATGTATGTGGCTCAGTTTTTACAGCTTAGTTAGATAAGTTTTATAATATTTATATATTAAATGTATGTGCCACTGGACTCCCAGTGACTCTGGGTGGTTTACAAATTGTTAAAAGCATTTTAAATAATTAAAAACAATATAAAAGAAAAGGTACAAAGATAACAAAGATAACAAACCAAAATGGGGTTTCTTCTTAGATGAAAAATTATGCCTAACGCTCAATAAATACTTTTTTCATGTGTTTGTTACAATGTTGAATCTATACCAGATTAAAAGATCTTTTAGTCTGTTGAACCTACATAAGGGGAAAAAGCAATGAATCACAATCTTGCACAAATGTCCACAGTTGTCTGCCAAGTCATATTTTGTCAGGAATGACAGGTCACATGACCATTACCTTGGGTCAAATTCATTGTTACCACAATATCTCAGCACTTCAGTCAATTCAAAAAACAAGAAGTCAAAATGAATTTGTTTCCTGCTCCTATTTTTAGACTGAAATGGATTACATTAGTTATTTCATTAGCTATCGTTGTACCAGAATCTGAACGATATAAGGTATTAAAAATGATCACACTGAACAATAGGATAATGCAAATTTTAAAAGATAACAATTTCATTTGAAGAAAAGTCTTCAAGAACTTTAGCAGTGTTTAAGTGTTCCCACATTCTAAATCATGGATATTTATCATTAGGCTTTTGCATTTGTGTATAGATAACCAAAATGCAAAATATATATTAAGTTTTCAAGGATTATCACCTCCAGAAAATCTTGAGATGCTGTTAAAGGCTGCTTCATCCAACGGAAAACTTCTTACAGAAGTACATCATGCCAACAGCTGCTTTGTCTCCAGGTCTTCACAGAAGCTGACACATGTAAGTCAGGTAAGGGGAATGTAAAATCAACATTATCTTCTCAAAAGTTCTCCAATTTTCAAACAATCTTGTTACTCTTCCTTCCTTTTACAATAAGGAGACAATTCTATTAGGGTTTACTAGGAACTGTCCAAGGTCCTAAATACTTGCCCTTAGTGGAACTAATTCAAGCACCATGGTTGCATGTGCCCAACTTGAGAGACTAATACAGAATTAGTTGTGTTCACTTCCTCTGGAAACATTGTTCACAATGAACTTAATAGGCAAAATGCTTTTTTAAAAAATCGATGGATGATCAACAAAGCATCCTTTCTAAAACACGCATAATAGAGTTAATGCTGGATGTTTGCATTCATAGATTCATTTTTTAAAAAAATGTATATGCTTACAATGAAAATTGATTAATAATGGATGAAAATGCAATTTTCTCTCAGTTATTTGTTTCCCAGTGGATGTTGAAGAGGAGTAGCAGAAATGTTTATGGCAGCTATTGTTAATGTAATATTCTAGACTCTGCTCTACTAAACAGATATATACAGACAGTCATGCACACATGCACACACTTTTTCCAACACTAAAATTATCTGTGGTACCATAATAAAGTGGATTGAATGACATGTTGATCTCCTATTTGGAATTTAGCTAAGATAGCATATGGTATAAATGTTTTCATGAAAATTTGAGTTTTTGAATGCCTCATTCACACCATCTGCATAAGAGTGGAAATTACACAAATCATGTAGACATGAATACAGCTTTTTGACTGGAGCAGCCACATTATACATTTGTTAAGAGACAGGAAGTAGAAAGATATCTGCATTGCTTCTCTATAGGTAATAGGCTTATATTTATATCTATATGCAAACACATATATACAGTCAACTTTGGAGTAAACTGGAATCTAAAAAAAAGGACTATTATAGGAAGAAATGTCAACTAATGGATTCACTTAAAAGAAATTAATGTTCATTTTTTCTCCCTGGATTCAAAATGGGATGATACAATCTGTGTTTTTAAGATCATATCAAATTTATTGTTATGATCAATTATATGTATTTTTAAGGGGAAAACTTCCTCTCCTCCTCCTGAATTCCTTCACTCAAAGTTCTATGTCCTCTCTTTTCTCAATCTTTTCCGCCTGCAATATTTTTGCTCATTCACTGCTCATTCCGCTGGGTCGCCGCCAGTTCCTTTGGGAATTCCCCACCACCACCACAGCAGCTTCCTTTTCTCAACAAATATTTAGGACTCACTTTTATGGCAAATCACCACCATTGCGCCTCTGGGATTTTCCAATCAGGAATAATGACACAATCTGTTAAAACTATCTTTGCTTCCTTATTGTCTGTAGCTTGTCACAGGTCTGCCATACTTGAATGACAGGCACTTTCACTTCAGGTTTGAAGAGTTTCCTTTCATGACGGTGGGTGATTGCGTTTCACCTCACCGCTGCCCAGGCTTCCCCTCTATTCTGTGCAGCTCTCCAGGCTGCGTGACCCCAAAGGGTCCCCAAAAGTGAAAAAATTGGGGTCTAAAAATGGAGACTGCTCTCTTTCCCCCTTTTCACTGTGACATCACCATCGGAAGTCTCCTTGGTCTTCTGTCTCCTTAAGAGGGTGAACATATATTGTCCTTTTTATTACTATTATATGATAATTGTTTTGTTTACTGACACTTATATATTACCTGGTAATGGAAATACATTTTAATATTATCCTTTGAGAGTTGAACTTCTAAGGAAAATATCAATTGTTACTTGCAAATTGCAGGTTAATTTGGGTTTGTCTGTCTCCTACAGCAACTAGTAAGGAACATTAAGATAATCTAGAATGAAGTAGTAATAGTGATAGATAAATCTGCAAAGCTTTTTTGTTTCCTTCTGGCTGCCAATAACAGAAATAAAAATGACTTCCCCCACCTCATCATAACTTAGGAAAAATCTTAGGGTGATCAGGAACATTTATTTTTGTGGAAGGTGGTCAAATTATTTATCTGTAACTTTGATTCTGAAAGTGGTCATATATGAATCTACCCAAATGTATTCAAGATTGCTTTTTTCTCTAGAGAGGCTGAGCTACTGACATACAACATGTAACGTAATATAACCTCCAGCAGGTCTTTCATGCATTATCTCTTGGGGAAATAGTTCACCCTGAAGACAAAGCATGTCTCTGAGGTTGTAAAATTTCCAGCATCTGCAAGGACAGCTGGTTGGGTGGTTAGAGCATCTGCATTATTTGGATTATGACAAAATATATCACCAGAAAAGTTTTGTGATTGTGACTCAACTCACAAGAGAAATGGAGGTGTAATATTTCATTATATTATAATGAAACATACAATGTTAACAGCAGTTTATTTTTCAGATTTTTTTCCTATAAAGCTGTATAACAGAAGTAGAGCAAACCCTATTTATTTTATTTCAATGGCAGTCAAGAAAGAAAGGGAATATTATATAAAACTTCCTAGGCAGACAAAAATTGGCTTAAAACAAACTTTAAACTATCTAAAATGTTTAAATGCTATATGAAAACGGATAAAGTGAACCAGATTAAGCTCCTAAGCATAGTGAGAAATCAGATTGCGCTCTTTGCTATTCACTACTCAGCAATTAAAATTGATTATTGCACTTGGCCATAATGGGCTAACAGAAAGGCCACGTGGAGGCTAAAGAAAAAAGGAAGTCAAAACTGTGATCAACTTGTATGGTGAAGGCTAATTAAGAGAAGTGATTTGTAGTCTAAATGCAGGAATAGGGAGATTAATATTCAAACTGTTTATCCAAAAGATTTTTGCTGAAATAAAATGAACCCACAGAGAATAATTTCTCATGGACCTCATAACAATAACAAACTTTAAGGTGTCTATGACAAAAATATATATATTTTTATTTACTCAATTTATATGGCACTTATCTAGCAAATATCATTCTGGGCAGCTAACAGATTTTAAAACTGTAAAAACCAAACAATATCCAAACACAAGGAAAAACATGCTATGACATCCAAGCAAACCAGCAACCAAACCCATCTGGGCTAAATAAACCTATAAGCCTGGGAAAAGAGCCAGCTCTTAAAAGCTTCCCAAAGGCCAATGAGGTTGGGACTAACCTAATGTCAGGGGGCATAGTGTTCTCAACCGCAGGTACTGTGACACAAATAGACAACAAAATGAATATTAAGTAGAAACAAAAATGAAAGCAGATGTAAGTATTGCAAGTTCTACAACAAAAAAGCAGAATTTTGTCACACTCAAAGTAACAGAACTATATTGATAAGGCAGCAGCAACTATATAAAAAAAAGATTTGAATGGCCTTAAAATGAAAACACGAAAACAGATGTTATGAAATATAATCCCACATCTTTAAAAAAAAAAAAGAGAGAGCAATAAAACAGAACATGAGCTATAGATGTGGTCCTTTCACTTCGAGGTTAAATCTTAATGTCTACAAACCTTTTTAAAATTTTCCCTCCAAAAACAGCACTGGGAGTAGATTAAAATGTGCTAAATTTAGAGCTTTTCTAAATGTGGAGTTCTTTGATTTAGATATCTTACTGGCTAAAAAACTAAAATGAACATATATATATGTCTCTAGAAAAGGGCAGACTATTGCAGATATAAGCTGTGCAGGCAGTGAATTTCCTTGCCTCTGTGCATTTTAAATGACTTCCTAATTGTCTAAAGAGATAAAATGGTGGTAATGAATAATGAATAACTACCTGCTATTTGCATTGGAACTAAGTCCCACCAATACCTTCCCCACAAATGTAAAAGAAGGATTTTCTTAGAACTGCAAAATGCAAGAAAAATTATTTTTTTCCCATGTCTGCTCTGAAACCATTAATTATCACTTCCCCCCAACTTAATGCTATTTCCATTTTTTAAACCTGTAAATTATGAACAAGGCACTTTTAAAATTACTGTATAGATAGTTTGACCTTTGCAAAATAATAAATTAGATCTCCACAACTTGTGACCAATCAGTGAATATTGGTTATTTATCTGAATCATTTATATGCTTGCCATTCCCATTTTGGTGCTATGGATGGCTTACAACAGTAGGTTAAAAATCCATTAAAACAATAATTAAAAATACAAACAATATAGCAACAGCATGCACATTCAAACAGCCAAGACCTGGAGGCTCTTCAAAGCAAAGATCTGCAAGTCACATAGACCAGCATAATGTATTTATGAAGTCCATAATCCAAGGATGTCAAACTGGCGGCCCATGGGCCAGATGTGTCACACACAGCCATGACCACCCCAGCTCCACTAAGGGAAAAACGTCACAATACATCACGTGACGGCAACGTGAAGCAGCGAGTTTGACACCCATGCCATAACCAATCTGATCAACAGGTAGCTAATAAAATATTTTGATAGTTCTGTTTCAGGAAATCTGCAGTTGCAAAATAAAGTTGAAATTGAATTTGCATAAAGTATTACACAAGAGTGCTTCACAAAGCCTACTGCATCCAAAAAACACCCCTAATCAAAGCATTAGAGAACTTTTGTTCTCCTGAAGAATTGACACATACTCTTCAAAGGCTTTCACTGGTTATTATATCAATGTCCATGCATAGAAAATACCTCTGCTGCTGTTTTAATGTTCTGAGTATTACATTCCTACACTGTATATCAAACATTTCCCTTTCAAATGCTTTGTAATAATATAGTAAAAATAATGTGATGTATATCAAAATATGCTTTCAGAACAGCTTACCTGGTTTTAACTTCACAACTTTAGTTTCAGTGATTGCTGCAGGATTTTCTAATAGCTCAGGTTGAGAAACACTGGATTAGACAAAGAACTTACTAGGTCTATGAACAATGTAGGTGACATCCAATATATAGTTGAGTACTTCCCAACTGACTATCTTCAAGGACTTTACTATGAAGAATATTGGTCAACAAAAATAGGTAAAGAAAGGACAAAATTCTTATCAAGCAGCTAAAAAGTATACAATTACTGCTAATTCATATAAAAAGATAAATTTATGAATAATAGTACAGAAAAAAGGTTTAAAGATACTAATAGAGTAGCACAGTTACACAGCAAGGAAAAAAATTATTCTTGAAGTACAATGAAAATCATATAAATAGCCCAAAATTGTAATTTAAAATCACTATCTATCAATAATAACATAATTTGTCCATCGATGTTATTACATATATCTGTGGAGGAATAACTATAAAGCATATGGTACAGGTAACATTGCAATGTGTTTATTGCTTAAATTATCTTCCAAACGCTTTGTGGTATTTTGCAAATTAAGTATCTTCTCCATAAGTATTAGGCTGCGTAATCAAGAAAGGGTAAAAATAATTTGTCCCCTGAGAAGAACACAAGAAATTTGTTAGCTGTGGTCTAATTTATGTATAACAAATTTATTAGTAATTTCCAGTTACCACAGTCTAATCAAATATAATAAAACAACAGTCATGCATGTAAGAACTGTGTAAATGTCAATTTTGAAAGTCAATTGCAGAAACAGGTAGGCCCAAATGACTTTTCCTACCGTTACCTTTTGCATTAGAAACAAAGCTTCCAGTTATTTCAGTGCAAATCTCTTTTCTAGTGCATATAATAGGAAATTGAATCATGAACACATGGTTCATGATTTGTGGATACATGATTGGGGGAAGGAAATAGTTAAATTTCTCAACCTTGCTATAAATATTCTGGTTTGGATAAATCCTGTTCCATAAGTATGTACTTATGTATATATTGGTTTATCAAACTTGTATGCTGCTTGACTCCCAACAACTCTGGGTGGCTCACAACAAACAAAACAAAGAAATCACCATAAAGCAATTAAAAAGAAAAAAATGAAATATAAAAGATGGCAAAAATGATAGAATGGATGGAAATGAATCAAAGAGCCTCACACTTCCTCACCAAAGGTCTGGGTGTTGTTTCAATTTATTTTGTCAAAGATAATCATACAATTGATAATCTGATGGGTTAGTATGACCCTTTGGCTGTGATTTAAACATATTCAGAAGTCAATGCCTTTCAACATAAAGTTTGTTAATCCTTTCAGAAAGTTCATTGACATGTCTATGAAATAATCCATTGGCCCACAGGATTTCCGAGGTCATAGAGAGATACTACTGCTATGAAGTTGCATGTGTGCAGCCATTAAATTATCTGACTTCAAAGAATAAAGTAGTACATCCTGGTCTCACTTTTTCAAAGTTTCAAAATGGTATTGGAAAATTATCATTCCCATACAGCTCTCCATCCCAAAACTTAGAAGTGGCTGATCAGTGGAAAGAAGAGAATTTTTGTTTTGAAGCCCACAATCTAACAGAAATAATATACAAGGAAAAAGGAAAACCAGTTTCAAAATGCATGTTGCTCAGTTATGTCCATATGATACAGATTCAGTAGAATTTATTGTCCATGTTTTATAAAAGTACTGCTGCTTTTATACAGAAACTAGAATCTGTTACATTTCCCATCATCTGATAAAATACCCAAGTCATTATGATATTTTCTAGATTTAAATTCTGCTGTCTGATCAAAGGGATTCTGCTCCTGTGGTATTCTCAAATCATGTTATGTTGCTAGTAAGATATGATTCAAATGGACTAAGCCCCATTTCTCAACTCAGTGCAACTATGGCTAACTTTTGAACATTAAATATGTATATGTATAGAGTTATGCCATTTCATTTTAACCTACTTTTATCTTAGAATTTTAGCTCTATGTTTTAGTTTTAGGCAAATAACATTCTGCTTCTTAGTTCTAGACAGCTTATATTGGTAATAACAGTGATAATAATATTCTATATTATTTATTTAAATTTTGTTTTATATTTGGTCCTCCCCTTTTACTTTTAAATAATTGTTAATCAATATGTTCTATATGAGTCTTTGACCAAAATAAACTTTAAATAAAAGGAAAAAGGACTAAGAAGAAAGGGGGGGGGGATTTAAGACCAGGTACCAATTTTAAACACTATTTCTTAAACCATGCCTAGTGAGATATAATCAGAAACAAGAGGGTTTTTTAAAAACCAAAGTAGCCATTAATGCTAATTCCTCAAGATTCTTTAGTGAAGAAGTCTAGTAAAGTAGTAAATCTTAATTTAAACAACAATTTAGAGCATGGGGGTCAAACTCGCCACGTCATATTGCTGTCACATGATATTTCACAGCATTTTTCCCATTCGTGGAGCTGGGATGGGTGTGGCCTGTGCATGAAGCATCCGGCCCATGGGCTGCAGTTTGACACCCCTGATTTAGAGAGATATTTAGAGATATTTTAAATATTCAAAAGTACACAGCATAAAACTTAAAAATTATCCTGTGAAGAAAGAAAAACGTGTGAAAAATGCAATTACAAATCCTTCTATATTAATTTTAAAAATCTAAAAGCAAATGGAGTTGGTGTATTTTATACTGATGTGCTTTTTGTCTTTCCACAGCAGTAGAGAATGAAGCAAGTGGATGGGGATATATATTTAGCAATGGCTAAATTGATCAATGATGCATAAAGGCGAATATCTCTTCAATGGTAGTTTTTATGCTCTGACGACCTTAGCAGAGGATAACGAAAGCTAAGTTTAAGTCTGGAGATGTATGTATGTATGTATGTATGTATGTATGTATTTCTCTCTCTCTCTCTTTGTATAATTAAGGAAAGGTTTACATTAATCCATAATTAAGGAAAGGGTTAAAAAAATCATGTGATCTATTTCTGAGCCCAACTTCATACTAAACACAGCTTAGATAGATGAGATCACCTAGCATTTAGAAAAACACCCAAGAGCATTAGTAGTGAGTTCTTCTTTTAAATACGGTATTGACAACACCTTCTATTCCAGCAACTAATTTTATATAATGTCCTTTATATCTGAGGTGGGTCTCCTTAAGAGCTTTTATTAAAGGCACTACTCTCTCCCATACTTAGCCAGCTTTATTTACATCTTGATTTCGAGATAGCATGCTGACTCTATCAGTTTCAGCTGCTATAACTTAAGGCGGATCTCCATTCATCTTAACATCTAATGGCACCAGAGAAACTGAAAAGGCATTTTGAATTTGTGGCAGCCGCTTGGGAATCCTCTCAACATCTATAAGCTATGCCATTAGTCTGCACAGTATAGTTTGCTGTTGAATCCACTCTTTTGGTTCCCCAGACCCTATCTATAAAGAGTAGGTGATATCGTACAGTTTTTCATCTCCTTTGCTATTTATAAGAACTAGATTTCAAAATCAGGCGCATTCCTTAGTTTTTAGAAGATCCATTTTGAAACTATCTGGAAGGCCGTGTACTTGTTTCAGAGTCACTGTCTTTCCTGTCCTGTAACAAGTACAGAATTAAAATAGTTTGATCTAATGCAGAGATAAGCAACATCTCAAGAAGAGACTGCTTTTCATGACTGACCACCTTAGTTAAAGCTCGTAAGCAAGAAAGCCTCTCTTGCTAAGTAAATACTACAATCTGATCTGACCATTATTCCGTTCTTTTGTTGGTATTGCAAAAATAATTCTGCTTCATAATATAGCAATTATCTATCCTTCTAAAATATCATTTCAAAATGTACTTCAAAAATAATAAAAAACATATTAAAGCTGAAATAATAATAGCCAAAATAACTGCACGGTTACAGAAGAGTGCCATCTGCTGTTCATTGGTTGCTGGACATTGTTTTTTTTTAAATTAACATCCCACTCCCTCTGTGCAAGTACCAAAGACATTCATTCCCTTGCCCCTGTTTGAAACTTTTACTATCAAAAACAACTAATATTTATGAGCTAATTTTCAATGTACAACTTAGCTATGTATATTTTTCATGAAAATACAATCCAGGAAACATTGTTTCTCATTTTTCATAGGAAAAAAGCTTTTATATCTACAGCAAGAGTTTGTAGACATGTCTTCATAAAATATTAATAAGCATATTGTCTTATGAAAAGTCAATGCCTTAGAGTAAAAAATGACTAACAATGTTCTACATAGTCTAGCATTCTGCTAAATATTTCTAACATAAAGTACACATGTTGATTTTATATACATATACACACACAAACACATACATACACACACACACACACAATTTATTTATTTATTTAGAAAATTTACCTAGCTTAAATACGTAACTCTGGAGAGCAAACAATACATACAAACCAATATAAATGCCCTAGCCCACTAAATACTACAATATAAAAACCAACTAAATAACTGACTAATCACAAAACACAAAAGAATTCCATAAAACCTGTATGAAGATTCTCAGTCATCCAGATCATGGGTTGTCTTAAAGGTGCTTTCTTTCAAAAGGCAACTGGATTTTTAGTTTGTTTGTTTTTTCTTAAAGAAGAAGCTTCATTGGTTTTGGCAAGTTGGTGCAGACTGCACTGCACATTAAGGAAGGAAGGCTTTCTTAAGGAAAGGAAATCCGGCTTTCCTGGACTGCAGTGCACGTTAAGGAAGACAGAAGCCTTAACACTGAAATTTACAGAATACCCCCCACACACAAACACACACACACACACAAAGATCAGTATATTTACATTTTGATCCTCACCACCCACCAGAGCACAAAATGGGAGTGATCAAAACCGTACACCACTGGGCTGAAAGTTTGCCTACTGGGAAAGAAGGAAAAGAAAAAGAACTAAAATATGTAAAGGAAATCCTCAGATCGTGTGGCTATCCCAACTTGGCCTTCATCAAATTCAGACAAAGGCCCAGCAGGAATCCCTCCATAACAGATAAAGAAGAGAACAACAAATGAAGCAACATTGTCACTCCATACATTGCAGGAATATAAGAGAAGCTCAGGAGGATTTTCAATCAGCACAACATACTAGTATTCTTCTTAGCCTTCCTACTACCTGAGCAATGTGCTATATATGCAATACAATGCAGTGAGACATGAGCAGATCTGTACATTGGAGAAAAAAAACAACCACTTCACAAATGCACAGCACATATCACTCTTTTGAAGACAGCAAAGTCCACATTCTGGATAGAGAAGATCATTGGTTTGAAAGAGGGGTAAATGAGGCCATCTGAGTTAAAATTGAGCAGTCCTTTCTCAACAGAGGAGGAGGGAGATGACACCACCTATCTCCTGTCTACAACACAATTCTTTCAGCAGTTCCAAGAAGATTCCACTTCCACTTAAACTCTGATCCTGAAGGCACAGATAAACCCCCAAGTAGCCTCAATGGCTCTCAGAGTACTAACAACCAATGATTGCAAAAACCCCAGGATCTTTCCATCCCCACCCATCCTGTCAGCAGTAATCCTTCCATCTGCCCCCGCCCAATCTTGCCAGAACCAATGAAGTTTCTTGGATGAGAAGAGAAACATCTTCAAGGAAAAAAACAAAGTCCAATTGCCTTCTGGAAAAAAGCACATTTGATAATTCCGTAAAACATTCACATATACTGGGTTCCCCTAGCATCCTGGTCCTAATGGTAGGGTGGTGGGTAGGTTCACACTTTCTGCCACCAGGCAAGTCTTAACAAAAGCTCTTGCCCATTCTCAACTCACTCATCTTCCTGTAGTGGTGCTCTAGGCATCTCCAGGCATATCTTTTCATTTCCTAAAGTTCCCTAACCACAGTGAGTTTGCAGGAGGGACAACTAAGACTGTAATCATCTGCTCATTCCAGGCAATGACTAAAACCTCAGAGTTTAGGACCAACCCCAAGTTCTTCTGAAACCTGATTGGGTCCATCATTCACCTTTGGTCAAATCAATCAATCAATCCATCAAATAGATCCATTCTCTCTGCAGTAGAATGGAGTGATCTGCCAATGGCAGAAACTGGTGATAACATACCCCAAAACAGTGTGACTGTCATTGTGATTCACCCATTAATAATTTGGAGGCCATAGTGTTACAAACTCCTGAGCTGCCTTTGACTCCAAACACAGAGAATGCAAGTTGAAATCCGCCTGAATCACCAGTCTACAGAACTCCATTGCCAACTTGATTGAGATGGTTAGCTATAGAAATTAGAGGGAGGGAGGGAGATACAGATAGATGGATGGATGCTCAGGCAGGGAGTTGTGCAGAATGGAGCCTGGAATATGAGCAGCAATCCCATCTGAGTCTTAAGATCTTGTTTCACAAACAGGATCTCAAATCCAGCTATGTCTGCAGCAGCACCCGAAAAGATTATCAGATGACGGCTGCCACTCCTACACACCTGCCCTGGGTTCACAGTTGTTGCCGCATCTGAATCCTCGGAGATCAAATTTCTAACAAGAGGCACACACAATCTTTTGTGCCATCTAATTTTGGTAATGCCTACCAGATTATCTTTTTATCCAAAATCATGGATAAAGCAGCAATATCCAGAGGCCAAGATCACTGCAACTCTGAAGACCACGCCTCGGGACTAAGACAGAAGGCTGGAAGGAGGCTATCGAGTATCTTAGAAAGTTGGTTTCTACCCTTCATTTAATCTATGTATGATGAAACCAGGAAGAGATAGGAGCAAGTGAAAAAAGCTTCAGACTTTTGGTTACTGTCTGATGACGGCTGAAGGATTCAAAAGTCTTCTGCAAAGTTAAAAGGTGGTTTAAGCTTGGAGGATGCACATTGCATGCCTTGTTAGCCCTCTGGTGTCTGAGTATCTGGATGGTGGGCTGCAGCCAGAGGTGGGCTTGGAAGAGCAGCAGACGGACTTCAGGACACACAATCTGCCCCTCAAGCTCCCAATGCCCGAATGGGTGAACTGGAAGACAGATTTGCCATTGTGCTGGTGAGTATGGACCAAGTGGGCTTTTTTTCCCCACCACCCCATCCCGATCCAGTGTGGCAGCCCAATAGAAGCAGAAAAGGGGTATTTTAGTTGGCCTTTCTCTTTTTTTTCCCCCTAGCCTCCTTTTGCCAGCATGCACCAGAAGGCTCAGTAGGCAGTCACAATCTTTAGATGGATGGGTTTGTCAGTCCAGGGGGGGGGCTCTTAATGTATGTAGGAAATTATCCTGTTTCTGCAGCATCATCCTGCCTGCACCACCCTACCTTGCTGTGACATCAAGTTGGCCATGCCCACTCAGTCACATGATAACCCCCAGCCACGCCCACCCAACCAGTCCTAGGAAGAATTGCTTGTTAAATTACTTGAATCACCACTGGTCATAACCTAAGGACTACCTATACTAGAGCTGTGACTACCAGCTAATTAAGATGGGTGAAAAAGAATTACCTTGGCTAGTTACCATTATCAAAAAAGCAAATAGGTGTGGCATATTTTTATCCTGCTAGTTAATGCAAATAAAACCTTGATATATTTTTTTTACTGTGAGAACTAAAACACTAACCCTCTTAAGGAAGACAATCTCAATTATCTTACAAAGATCCAATCTTAGTACATTCCTTTTATTTTAAAAAGGGGCAATTTTTGAGGGCAAGGATTGCAAGTCCTGGATAATTGAAATTAAAATCCATTACTTTCTGGATATTGTCATTGCTGTTAGAATTCACACATTGATAGGTCACAGAGGACACATTGATAGGTCACAGAGATTGGCTAGTTTGTCTAATGTAAGTATTGTGGGGCATCTGTATGTGACAGATGATCACATATATTACATGGAAAATAAGCAGCTATATCCTCTGATTTTGTGAAGGAACATTATTAGCTCCTATACTGCCAGAGGAGGCTTGGAAGCTGTGGTATTCAGATTTATCCAGATTTTGTTATTGTATTTACGTATATCATCATTTCAAGATTTGTTGTTGATAGTCAATAACTGTTCTAGGTTGGTGGCCATCTGCACCATATTGTCTGTATCACTTTTCAGAATGGGCTGCAACCAACTGATTAAAACCTGAATTGTGCTAAAGGAAAACTATAGTGACAATGGCATTCTGAGTCTGTCATATCATAGATCATTCCTGAGAATCAATCTATTTTGTTTTCTAATACCACTGAACCAACAATAGTTGGCAAAATATCTGCTTCATAATGTGTCTCTAGAGCAGTTGAACCATAGACTTGGCTGTAAATAGGCTAAATTCCACCCACCCCATGAAAGCTCAGTTGAGTGACTACCTCTCAAGTTGCTTGGTTTAGGGAAATAATGGAGGAACATATGCCACATACACCACCTTGAATTCCTTGAAAAGAGGTGGGATATAAAACTTAGACATTCATACATACAATCAATGGCACTTGCATGAGTGCACAGTGCACTAATATTCCTGTGGCTGATTTAGACCAAGGCTGTCAAACTAGCATCATGTGCTGGCCCCGCCCATGCCCGGTTTAGTGAAGGGGGAAAAAAGTCCCAATATGCCACATGATGATGTGAGTTTAACACCTCTGATTTAGAACAAAGATTTCTCAGCTCTTTTCAAGTCCCACATAGCTGGCATGACCAGAAAGCAAGAATTACACAGATTTCAGTAAATTATCTTTAATGCTAGCCTGGGATTAATACAGAATCTTGGTAACTGTTAAGAATTTTCCAGCCTCAGAATGTTAATTAACGCAGTGTTTCTTAATATTTTGAAATGCTTTTTCCCAGATACTTCCACAACTGGGTTGAGTTGCTGTTTATGAGATAATCTGTCAATTGACTTGTTTACTTTCACATTCTCTCTTCCTTACCAGCCACAAACTCTTATAACTGTGGCACCTCAAGATCTCTTTTCAAGGAAGAAAAACAATTACATCTGAACAGGCTGAATTGAGTTAGCCATTTGTAGACTACATATTTAGGCATACAATGAAGACACAGATCACAGTCTATAAAATAAATCAAAATTCCAATTCACTTCTAGCTTCATTAGTCTCTAGCCAGCTGTTTAATTTTTTTTGATTTCCAACCAAATCAAATCCCTTTCTTTGGCTTCACCAACCAGGGCTTTTCCAACCTTTGTTCAAGCGGGGAACAAAAACAAAAGCCAAATTGAGCTGCCCCCCTCTTTCTTTCCTTTAATAAACCCACCTAAGAACATTACCGTTTCTGACTGGTTCCTCTCAGCTGATTTTCTTGAGCTTCAGATGTTCCTGCCATTTATTGATTGCAAGTCAGGGATTTGGGGTGGGTAGGTTTAAAACTCTTTCAGTTTCCAAAGCTCTTGAAACAGGATTCTTACACAGAAATTTGCTGCATTACAATATTTATTGCTTTCAATACTGTAAAATTATATTAGAATTCCCAGCATTTCCAGTGTGCTGGACACCCTTGCTGAGAATTCTGATAACTGTACTATAATTGCAATACATCTGAAAGGCTATTATTAAAATTAAGAAATGTCTCTAGCCAGCCAAACTAAGCTAGAGCCAAATGTTGCTTCTGCACAAGTGCCTTCACCTTTGGCCAATATATATTCAACTGTTCAGCGGAGGAGCCAGTATCTTGTTTTAACCTGCTTATTTCAGCTTGTAAAAACAAAAATGATCTGTTGATCATATATTGTCCCTCGCTTGTAAGTCCCCTTGGAATGTACAGGGCATAGCAACATACATAAACAACATCCTTTAAAACCAATGTCTGTGTCTGTATTTGAGCACACACAAATATATATGCCGTAGGCTGATTTAAAGTTAGACTCTATCATTTTGACAGATTTTTGTTTTCTTCTACAGGTTGAGGAATCCTTCAGGCTTGGTATGTAAAAACAGGAAAGGATGGCTTCTTCAAGATGGCTAATAAAGTATGTTGTAAGCCTCACTGAAAAAGGTCTGTGATTGAGGTATAACAATTTCAAAATTAGAAATGAAACAAGGTGTACATTTAATATAACAATAGTGACACTTAAATTAAGTGATCCATAGATCAAAGGAAATCACAGATTATTCTTAAGCTAAAATATAGTATGACCTCTCTTTCCTTGTCTAATGGAAAATTCCATGGAGCCCACTATAAAGAGAAACTTTGAATGATAACGCTGTGGACTAAAATGGGGCTGTCCAACAGGCAGTAGCATTCCAAAGAGCAATTTGTACAATTTCATTCCATAAATCCTGCAGAAAGGCTCTGCCTCTATCTGCAGGTTATAGCTAAAGCCCTCTTTCTCTTGTTTTCCTTCCCTTCCCTTTATTTCTTCCTCCATCTCCTAATTCAGAGCATTCATGGCCTAGAGCAGGGGTGGGCAACTATGGCCCTTTTATGAATTATGGACTTCAACTCCCAGAATTCCTGAGCAAGCATGGCTTGCTCAGGAATTCTGGGAGTTGAAGTCCATAATTCATAAAAGGGCCATAGTTGCCCACCCCTGGCCTAGAGGAGCAAAACTGGATAAATTATAATTAAACTAATGATTTACCACCAAACCAGAACAATTTCCAACTTTGGTTTCTGATTCATTGGAAACATATCATAATTAGTGGTACCTATTATCTGCACATGAAATGTTAATAAACTATATCACTACAGACGAGAAATCAAATGACGCAGGCATGTATGCAAGGAAGAGGGTTTATGCAAACTCACAGTTTGATACCCATGAACTGTATACATGTATTCCTTAATTTATAACAGTTCATTTAGTGACTGTTCCAAGTTACAATGGCACTGAAAGAAGTGACTTATCAGTTTTAAATACTTACGACCATTGTAGGCATATAATGACATGATCAAAATTCAGATGGCAACTAACTCATATTCATGACGGTTGCTGTATCCTGGAGTCATATGATCACCTTTTGTAACCTTCTAATAAAGCAAAGTCTATGGGGAACTCATATTTACTTAGCAACCATGTTATTAACAACTGCAGGGATTTACAATTGTGGCCGTACATTGAGGACTATCTGTACTGAGCAAAAAGGTTTTTTTAAAAAATCGAATATGTATCAGTTATATTTGTTCCATATTTTTATCGCCTGCCTTTTTTCTAAGAGCTCAAGGTAAAAAAACATCAGGGCAATGTTTTTACCTGGCTGGGAAATTCTGGGAGATGAAATCTGCATATCTTAAAGCTGCCAAATTTGATAAAAACTGCATTAGAATTTCCCCTTTTATTTCTACAGCAATAACTCTATGTTGCAGACTTTGTTTTAAAAAGTGACTTCTGTGTAGTCCAAGTCAACATTTAATCATTGTGACACTGCTTTATTCTTACTGGTCTACATATGTTTTTATTCATTTCATTTTCTCAAATAACAAAAGAAAGACAACCTCCAGAAAACCCGAATTTAACTAAGTAATGCATATAACTATTTTGCTTCAAAGGTAACCAGGTCATTGAACTTTTGACAGGTTTGCAACCAATTAGTTCATAAATTACTGCCTCAGCAAGATATTGTACAGGTGTCTGACAGAACACAGATTATAAATGCAATCAATAAATAAGCCTGATGGGACTATATCAAAGTTAAAATTCTGTGAGTATAAATCACAGTATTTGTTCATGGCTATGAAATGGAAGAAATTATTTAATAACAATAATTAACTTATAGGCTTGAATCTGAAATTCCTGGGAATAGAACTTCAATTATGGGATGCCTTTGCTGGCATACTAGGATCTCTAATCTGGCAAAGACATTAGCAAAGTCAGCATTTTGAAAGGCTCTGAGCAGAACCTTTCAGAATCCTGACTTCACTAGTGTTCCTTCCTTCAGAGAGAAGGATGCTAGTAAAAGATATTCCAAAGGAGAAAACAGTAAAGACTCTGAGCCACAGCATTCTGAATTATTGAGAACCAGAGACTTTCAGAATGCTAGAGTTTTCCTCTCCAGATGAGAAAACACTATGCCATCATTCTCACAATGGTTTGGAAAGTTGCTTCTCCAAATCATGCAGTTTGGAGAAGGAGATTTCCAAACTATATTGAGAATGGGCCCACATGCAGGATGGAGCAAGGTGATGGAAAGCTAAGTGGACCTGTATGTAGCAGTGGAGGCAGAGAATATGCACACGGGTGGATCTAGCTGGCTGATGTCTCCCAATCCATGGCAAGTTTCAGTGTGCCAGTGGACACCAGGCCCCTTAGGGCTTTCGCCATGCCCTCAGGCCCTTTTCCACATTTACTTAATGACCATTACAGGAAGAGCTTGGATTGCAGTTGCTGAGTGGGGAAGTCATGTGAATGCTTTGCTAAATGACTGCAGTGACTTACAGCCAAAATTCCAGGATCAGTTGTGGTCGTAAGTCGAGGACTATCTACAGTATATTTAGTTTCCAAAGCATAATAAAATAAATTTAAAAGCTATTCTACTTGTTATTTCATATTTTGTTTAACAATATTAGAATTACATGCTGCAAATCAATGGTAAAAATGGTACTTGCCTAACCGAAGAGATTTAAAATGAATAACAATGGCTTTTAGAATCATCACAATGATCACAGCCTTAAGTAGACATCAATAGTGGAGTAAATCTTAAATTTACATTACAAAGGAAAAGATTTTCCAGCTTTTTATTTCTAGAAAATTACTTCCTTTTTTATTAGCAACATTATTATAGGGAGGAAAAACCTGTAATACATTCTATTGTTGAATATAGCCAGATAGAGAAAGTAAGGTATGATCCACAATGGACAAGAGATAAAGTTAATCACACAGATATATTGGTTGAATTTGTGCAACATTGCCGGACCTATTTTTGAGCCTATCAACATATTAGAGAGAATGAATGTACTCATACATCAAGATAACACAATATTGAATTCCTTATAATTTATAGACAGTGACATAGACAGTGACATCTCAAACAGATCTAACATGTATAATGAATATACGTTCCGCTTTTTGCATTACTTGAAACTGGATGACTGCATGGAATATTGTATGACTATCTGAACAACCACTAATTATTAATGAGAAGTTCTAATCAGTAAAAGAATGTTCAAAACATGCTATTTAAAACTATGAATTAATAATAAAGTACACAACAAAACATAGCTTCTTGATAGTATATAAAATTAACTATCTCACTTCAGTCAAGTTGAGGATAATTGGTTTTTTTGCTTATTGAGAGGTTGCAAAAATTTCAGAAGGCTTCAAAAACCAAGTTTTAAAATAAAAGTAGAAAAGCTTTGTTTTACAGGTGAAACTAGAAAAATAAGAATATTGTGCAAAAGTTCATTTATTTCAGTAATGCAACTTAAAAGGTGAAGCTAATATATGAGATAGACTCATTACATGCAAAGCAAGATAATTCAAGCTGTGATTTGTCATAATTGTGATGATTATGGCTTACAGCTCATGAAAACCCCAAATCTACAATCTCAGAAAATTAGAATATTACATGCAATCAATAAAACAAGGATTGTACATAGAACAATATCGGACCTCTGAAAAGTATAACCATGCATATGTACTCAATACTTGGTTTGGGCCCTGTTTGCAGCAATTACTGCCTCAATGCGGTGTGGCATGGAAGCTATCAGCCTGTGGCACTGCTGAGGTGTTATGGAAGACCGGGATGCTTCAATAGCGGCCTTCAGCTCTTCTGCATTGTTCGGTCTCATGTCTCTCATCTTTCTCTTGGCAATGCCCAATAGATTCTCTATTGGGTTCAGGTCAGGCGAGTTTGCTGGCCAATCAAGCACAGTAATCCCACGGTCACTGAACCAGGTTTTGGTGCTTTTGGCAGTTTGAGCAGGTGCCAAGTCCTGCTGGAAAATGAAGTCAGCATCCCCATAAAGCTTGTCTGCGGAAGGAAGCATGAAGTGCTCCAAAATCTCCTGGTAGACGGCTGCGTTGACCCTGGACTTAATGAAGCACAGTGGACCAACACCAGCAGATGACATGGCTCCCCAAATCAACACAGACAGTGGAAACTTCACACTGGACTTCAAGCATCTTGCAGTGTGTGCCTCTCCATTCTTCCTCCAGACTCTGGGTCCTTGGTTTCCAAATGAGATGCAAAAGTTGCTCTCATCAGAAAAGAGGACTTTGGACCACTGAGCAATAGACTAATTCTGTTTTTCTTTAGCCCAGGTAAGATGCTTCTGATGTTGTTTGTTGTTCAGGAGCAGCTTGACAAGAGGAATACGACATTTGAAACCCATGTCCCAGGATCTGTCTGTGTGTGCTGGCTCTTGATGCACTGACTTCAGCCTCCGTCCAGTCCTTGTGAAAGTCCCCAACACTTTTGAATGGCCTTTTCCTGACAATCCTCTCCAGGCTGTGGTCATCCCTGCTGCTTGTGCACCTTTTTCTTCCACACTTTTCCCTTCCACATAACTTTCTATTGATATGCTTTGATACAGCACTTTGGGAACATCCAACTTCTTTTGCAATTACCTTTTGAGGCTTTCCCTCCTTATGGAGGGTGTCAATGATGGTTTTCTGTACAACTGTCAGGTCAGCAGTCTTTCCCATGATTGTGCTTCCTACTGAACCAGACTGAGAGACCATTTAAAGGATCAGGAACCCTTTGCAGGTGTTACGGCTTAATTAGTGATTAGAGTGGGACACTTTGAGCCTAGAATATTGAACCTTTTCACAATATTCTAATTTTCTGAGATTGTGGATTTGGGGTTTTCATGAGCTGTAAGCCATAATCATCTCAATTATGACACATCACAGCTTGAATTATCTTGCTTTGCATGTAATGAGTCTATCTCATATATTAGGTTCATCTTTTAAGTTGCATTACTGAAATAAATGAACTTTTGTATGATATTCTAATTTTTTTAGTTTAACCTGTAATGCCTGCATGTTGATTTGATCTTTTTGAAGATAAAGCTTCTCTAAAATACTAAAAGAGACAGAAATAGTAATGATGGGTGGATTGAGAAATTGTGGGTGGCAATATAGCACTTAAAAGTGCATGAAGACTATAGAGGTTTCATTCCATAAATGATTTGCTGATTCAGTACTCTCTCAATCCATTTGTATTATTAAATTCTACTATTCTAACATTTGAAAGCACGATGAGAACACAGTGCAGTGGACAGGAATACATTGCAGATTTTGCTGTTTGCTATGAAAAATCATATGCTCTGTGCCTAAAATTTCTCAATTAGATTCGATTTGAAAGTACGACACCCTTAAAAAGACAAAATATTAGTATCAATTATTTTCTCTCAAGAATATAAATACACACCAATATTGCCATAGGAAGGGGTCCTCTTTGTGGCAAAAAAAAATATTGGGGAGAGGGCAGAGCTCGTGTCCTGGCATTTGGACAGGAGATCTTGATTCTCCAAGATCACCGTCGATATCTCAGCTGCTGGTTGGTCCCCATGGACCTAAACCGTCCTGTAGAGATGGTGATTGACAAGGACACATCCTGTTGATCCCAGGGACATCGCAAAGTCCCTGGTTGATCCAGGGAAGGCCCTTTTTGCCAAGCTGCTGAAGCTGGGACAGCTCCGGAATGGAAGAGGTTGAAAGAAAGTGTGTCAGCTTGGTGACATGAACTTTTACTTATTATTTCTTGGAGAGAACACCCTGAAAAAATGAAAGTGGACTAAAAGTGAAGAGGAAAGAGTTTAAGTGGCGTGATTAATTGTCCCTTTTTTCCCCTTTTTATTGGAATTTTGAACTTGGCAAAGCTGTTTTTCTTTAAGCTGGACTGGTACTTTTTAATCTTTTTATTTCTGTTTGTATTTCTTTCTCTTTTTTTTAAACAATCCTTTTGAAAATTATTTTTTGATTAAGACTCTTCTGCTTGACTTAAGATTTATTTTTCTCCCTTTAAAAAAAAGGGAGGGGAGATTTACTTTTTTTTTCTTTTAGTTCCTGGTTGTAGATTGAGGAGGGGAAGTGAAAGTGAAGGAAAGTAAGTAGCACTGCGGCCCAGAGGCTTGGACACATTGTTTCTTTTTCCTTTCACTAGTTTGTATTATAATCAAGGACTTTGAGCTGTGTATTGGAAAAAATAGAGATGAGCATGGCAGTTTGTTTATTCAGGTGCTCATTTGTGAACAGATAGCTGGAGTCTGGAGTTGAAGTTGAAAGAAAGAAGATTGAAGTGACCTTGAAAAACTCTGAGCTGATTTATCAAAGAGCCTTGGATATTAGACGGCAGAGGCTTGTTTTATATTAGAATTGCTTTTTATCTTTTGCCTCCCTTTCTACCACCCCCCCCCCCCCCCACTAATGGGGCTCTTTTTTTCTTTTTAATTGGATTTTGACCTTTTAAACCAGGAACTACAATATAAACCTTTTTTTAAATTTTATTTTTTTGTTTATTAAGAGAAACATATAGAATATTTTTTCTTTTTGCCTTTTTATTTTTTTTTATTTTTTACATCTACCTTGCAAATAATTGGATTAAGGTATACAAGTGCCTGAAGAGTTTCTTTTTCCTTTTTTCCTTTGGAGTGGCAACTGTTTGTTCGGTGTTTTTTTTTTCCTCTTTTTTTTCTTTTTTCTTTTTTCTCTCTCTTTCTTTACAGATAAGCATTACAAGATGAGTAGAAAGACAACAGCCCCAGCTTCTTCGATAACAACTCCCTCACCATCTGGAGGACAACGATCTATACAGACAATATTACAACAGGAAAAAGAGAAAGAGAAGAAAGTGACATTACAGATGATCATGCAAGGAATTCAGAAAATTGAGCAAAAAATTGAAAAGACAGATGAAAAAGTGGAAAATATTCAACAGATGATGATGAAATATGAAAGATTCAAAAAAATTGAAGAAGGTATAGAAAGAGATACGAAAATTGGAGATATTGATACTTGTTTGAGCGATATCGAAAAGGGCAGGGGTGAATCATTAGGATGGGAAATAGATAAATCAGAATTTTACTTAAGATTTCAAAATATAGAAGAAGGGAAAGGTGAAAACCTTGCTGAAATAATGGCAGAAATATTGGCAGAAGCACTGGAAATAACTAAAGAGAAGATGATGGATGGGATGGATGAAGTGTTTCGTGTCTACACAAGATATGTAACGAGGGATAGACTACCAAGAGAAGTTCACATCAGATTTACTAAGAAGATTATTAAGACACAGATACTCCAGGTGGCAAGAGAGAAAACACTAAATTGTGGAGCTGAAACAGATACCAAGAAAAGTAAGAGAGATGAGAAGAGAATATTTATTCTTGACTAAAGAGCTACTTAAAAGAGGAGTAAACTACAGATGGTTGATGCCAGAAGGCCTTTTGTTCACTTGGCAGGAACAAAGACACAGAATTGACACAGTTGGAAAAGCTGAGCTATTCTACTTAGAATACTTTAGAGGAAAGGAGGAAGAAGAAAGAAAGGAAGAGTCACTAATTGAATTCCAAGAGGAGTCTATAGCAGTAATTGAAAAAGAAAAAGAAGGTGCAGTAGGTGGTGAACCCAGAGAACAACGAGAATTTAGATCTACTATAGCAATAAAACCCTCTTATAAAGCTTAATATGGATGAAAGAAAACTGATTACGATTAACATAAATGGACTTAATTCGGCTATTAAAAGAAGGAAAGTATTTCACAAATTAGATAAATTAAAATTTGATATAATCTGCTTACAAGAGGTACATATTAAAAAGCAATATGAATATATACAAAAACAAGGAAAATTAGGGAAATTATTTACATCACTGGCACAATCGGAAAAAAGAGGTGTGGAATTATATATTAAAGAAACAATTTTTGCAGAACTAATTTATACAGATGATGATGGAAGGATTTTGATGGTGGAGATAATGGATAACACCATAAAACACTTTTAATTGCAATTTATGCCCTGAATGATAAACAAGAAGAATTCTATAGGAAATTACATACAAAAATAATTGATTTGGACTATGTTAACATCTTTATGATGGGTGATTTTAATGGAATAATTAATGACCGGTTGGACTATAAAACACAGAAAACAAAGAAAGTTAGAAAGATACTACCAAAATCCTTTCTTCAAATAACAGAAGAATTTAATTTAAAAGATGCATGGAGAGAGAGAAATGCGGAAAGTAAGCAATATACTTTCTATTCAAATAGACACACATCCTGGTCTAGAATAGATATGATATGGATGTCAGCAGAATTATTGACTAATGTATGACAGATTGAAATAGAAACAAGCACATGGGCAGATCATAATCCAGTATCAGTAGTTTGGAAAGGGTGCAAGAGGAGATCTAGATGGACTCTAAATAATATGATTCTGAAAGAAAAAGACTTTAAAAAGAAAATAGTGAAAGAACTTGTTTTTTTCTTTAAAGAAAATAGAAAAGAGGATACATTCTTCACAGAATCTCTGGGACAGGATGAAGGCCTACACAAGAGGCTTGATAATAGATTATACTAGGAGAAGACACAGAAAACAGAAAAAGACGTTTAAGACATTAGAGGATGACTATAAAAGACTGAAAAAAGACTTACAGAAATCCCCACAAAAAAAGACATTAAAAATAAAATGGATATAATTAAACATAAAATGGGACTAATGGAAAAAGAGGAATTAGCACAAAAAATTAAAAATGCCAAACAGAATTACTTTGAAGATGCAAACAAACCAGGCAGATGGCTAGCTTATAAACTGAGAAAGGAAAGAGAAGCAAGAAGAATTAGCCAATTGATAAATAAAGAAGGACAGGTTTGTTATGGAAATGAGGAGAAGAAAAAAATTATACAAGATTACTATGGAAAACTATACTTTCAAGAGAATATTCAAGAAGAAATCAAGCAATATCTTCAGAAAGCGAACTTACCTCAGATACCCAAAAATATTGAAACAATGTTAGAAGGAAGTATAACAATGATGGAACTAACAGAAGCCTTAAAAAAACAGAATGCTAGGAAAGCTCCAGGTCCAGATGGGTTGCCAGCAGAATTCTATAAGACTTTCCAGGAAATATTGAATTTTCATCTTCTAGAAGTTATGAATGAAGTTATGTTAAAGAAAAGAATACCAAAAACATGGTCAGAAGCGTACATTACACTTATACCGAAGGAAGTTAAAAATTATAGACCTATATCTTTATTGAACTCAGACTATAAAATCGTTGCTTCAATTTTGGCAGAAAGACTAAAAAGATACTTAAATAATTTTATTCATACTGATCAAAATGGATTTCTGCCAAAGAGACAATTCAAAGACAATGTGAGAATCATTTTGGATACTATGGAATATTATGAAGCACACGCTGAGAAGCAAATGGCCTTGATGTTTCTAGATGCTCAAAAAGCCTTTGACAATGTGAGTTGGCAATTTATTTTACTGCAACTGATACAAATGGGGTTCGGTAAGAAATTTATCCAAGCCATTGAAACAATATATCATGAACAAACTGCAAAGGTGATGGTGAATGAAGAATTAACAGAATCCATAGATATAAGAAAAGGGACAAGGCAAGGCTGTCCATTATCGCCTCTGCTGTTTGTGTTAACATTGGAAGTGTTGAACAGGAATATCAGAGAAGAAAAAGAAATGAAAGGAATGAAAATTAAAAAGGAGGAGTATAAATTGCAAGCTTTTGTAGATGACCTGGTATTTATATTAGAATGGAAACAACACCCAAATTAATAGAAAAAATAGAAGAATATGGGAAAGTAGCAGGTTTGAGAATAAATAAAGACAAAACAAAGATATTAACAAATATGTTAACAAGACAAAAGAAAGAGTTGGAAGAAACTTTAAAAATCCAGGTCATGAACAAGGTTAAATACTTAGGGATTTATATTACACCAAGATGCAGTACCCTGAAGATAACTATGTTAAACTCAAACAGCAGATTGTGACAGACTTGATGAAATGGGAAAAATTGCAACTATCATTGATTGGGAGAATATTCACAATTAAGATGAATATATTGCCTAGAGTTTTATATTTATTCCAGACAATTCCTATTCGATTAGGGAAAGAGTTTTTTGAAGATTTAAATAGAATTGTGTTGAAATATATTTGGCAGGGTAAAAAAGCAAGAATAAAATTAAAGCTGTTACAAGATGCAAGAATAAGAGGAGGATTTGCCTTGCCCAATTAGGAGCTGTATTACCAGGCGACAAGTTTGATGTGTTTAAAGGAATGGATAACACTAAGGAACAGTAGATTATTGACTTTAGAAGGTCATGACTTGCTGCTGGGATGGCATGCCTTTCTCTGGTATAAGGGAACTAAAACACAGGGGTATTTTAGAAGACATTATATTCGTGAGGCACTGCTTTTGAGTTGGAAGAAGATGAAAAGACAATATTACTTAAAAATTCCAACATGGATATCAACTATTGAAGCTTTTTCTTATCCAATAATATACAGTATAAAAAGGAATAGTTAGATATGGGGAGTTATTGAATGAAAACGGTGAACTTAAATCTATGCAAATGTTGCAAGAACAAGGTGTAAAAATGAATTGGTTTTCTTATTTGCAAATACAATCTAGGTTTGATAAAGACTCCAAGGCGGAAGGTATTTATGATAAGTTGACTGACTTAGATAAAATTTTGATGGGTACTGATGAAAAGGTAATTTAAAAACTTTATGGACATCTATTAGAATTTAAATTGGAGGAGGAGCAAGTTAAAGAAATGATGATTGCTTGGAGGAAAAATTTTGGATATGGGATTGATTTGGAAAAATGGCAAAAATTGCCCGACGAGACTTGCGAGAATGTTTAAGAATAAATCGGATAAATGCTGGAAATGTCATCAGATACCTGGTTCATATTACCATATGTGGCAGACATGATCAGACGCAAAGAAATATTGGACTAAAATCCACACATGGTTGGAAAGACTTTAAAGCAGAGATCTTTTTATTGGGAGTCATACCGGACATATACAATAAAGAACTGAAATATTTGATTGTAAATGTTTTAAGAGTGGCTAGAATTGTATTTGCAAAGAACTGGAAAAATGACAAAATACCTATGCAGGAGGAAGTTATCAAAAAAATTATGGACTGTGATGAAATGAGTAAACTGACATTTGAAATTAGAGAACAAGAAGATAAGCAATTTTATATGATATGGGATTTGTTTTATCAATGGTTAGATAAAAAGGCATGGTAATATAATAGACTAGATAATTTTGTGATAGAAATTTAATAGATTGATATAAAACATAATATAGCTATATATATAACCACTGGTTGAAAGTATAACATAAAGTTTAAGATAAAACTGGGAACATCTTGTATAAAACGATGGAATAAATAGTTTAGTCATGGATGATTAATAACTGATAAATAAATAAACATGTTAGTTTGACAATGTGAAGACTGATATAAATTGTGAGTAAAAGATTAAAAAAGTATAGCACAAAATATGCGTAACCAACTGACGCACTGTATGTATATAAAATGGAAAAGGATTTTATGTTTTTGTATCTGTATGTGTTTAAAAATAAAAAACTTTATTTAAAAAAAGACAAATTAGTATCAATTATTTTCTCTCCAGAATATAAATACACACCAATATTGCCATAGGAATGGGTCCTCTTTGTTGCAAAAAGAATGAACAAATAGAGAACAGTTTAAATTAATGCATAAAAGGGATAAACCAAACAAATATTTGTATATTTAAATTCACCAATAGTTTTCTGTGAAATAACTCAGCACATGCTTAAATTGTTTTTTTAATGTTGAATATGGAATGTATTTTTCTCCACTAGACATTAAATAGATTTCTTTTAAATTAACAAGTTTATGATATTCTTCACATTCTACAGCAAATGCATATTCAGTTGCATTTATTATTACAAAACATTATCTATTCCTTATAAAATACAATATATTATATAATCATCAAAGAATTGTTTTCTAGAAATGTATAAATATTAATACTCAAAAATACATTAGTAATTCATTTAGGAAATGTCAATATATTACAATTTAATAAAAGAACAAAGCTATATCCAAAATTAGATAAACAGATTTCCAGATGATTCCTTTCATTTCCCAGATCTGTTTCAGAAAGTTCTAAAACAAGATGAAATATTCCTGACTTGGTTATGCCATGAGAAAGACATTCCTGGATACAACCCATGTACTATAAATTTAACATTAAAAAATGAACCAAAACAATTAAAATAGCAGGATTCCAGGCAACTGTTGCAGAGCAGAAAGCCAGATGCTCAAGTTGCTTCTAGCAAGGGAAACCTGTTCTTGTGAGATTTAAATTATCTCCCTGCTGAGCATGCACAGGTGCTCAGCATACTGCCAATCTTTCCTTAAGCTTTGTTGGTCAGTTCATTGTCTTGCTGCTTGCCCCAAAGTTATGCATTATAGCAAAGTGCAGAGATTCCCAAAGGAATTACAGGGTGTGGGATGAAGTGCCAAGTGAGTGCCTGGGTAGCCTTCACTGCACCACATCTGACCCTGAGGGCGTGACACTAAAACTACACAATTTGCTTAATAACCATGGTGATTTGCTTAATGACTACAGCAAAAAAAGGTCATAAAATTGAGCACAACTCACTTAACACATCACTTAATAACAGAAGTTCCGATCCCAATTGTGGTTGTAAATTGAAGACTACCTGTGCATGGGTATGCTACATTGTATTATTAAGTTATGGGGAGTGGGATTGTTTGAAAGTAATAAACCATCAAGCATTCACAACTGCAACTGATTTCCATAATGCAATGTGAACAATATTCCAGAGTATACTGATGGTCACCAAATGTGCTGAGACTTCAATTCCTAGAATCTACAGTCAAGAAGAGTACATCTCAGGGCACAAATTGAGGAAAGTTGTTATTAAGTAATTTATTACAAATAATAAACAGAAAAAATGGAACAAAGTAAAGCTAAGGTGTGATTGTAATTGTATGCTACCGTGTTTCTCACATAATAAGGCCGGGCCTTATTTTTTTGACGAAAAACGGCTAGGACGTCTTTCGGGGGTGACTTAATTCTCCCCCTTGCATCCTCGGGTGGGTGGGCGGGCGGCGACAGCTTGGATATTCGGGGAGACTTTCGGGTTCGGGCCACCGTTGCTTTCCCTTCTCCCTTGCTGCCGCGGCGTTTGGCGCAGCCACGTGCGGCCAGTCAGGCTCCTCCCTGCAACCGGAGCCTTGAGGAGACACTTGGCTTCAGGCGCTCCCGTCTTCCCTTTGCTTTGAAGGTAAAGCGAATTATTTTACAAAGCCTCCCCTGCCCGAGAGGGCAGCCCAACCCCACGTGGGAGGCTAATTTCCCGGGGCCTCTTCCGTTCCTCCCGACCTCCCTACGCTGCGCACCTCTGATGCGCCGCTCCCCTTCAGCCCAGCGAGCTCTTCCACCTCAAAGAAAGGCCAGGCGGGCGGCTGCGGAGCAGCAGCAGCGGAGTCTGAGCCGCTCGCAGCTGAAACAGCCACCACCCATAGCCCGACGGGGAGAAGCGAGCGAGGTTAGCGCCCGCCAGCCCGGGTGAGATTTGGGAGCGAGGGGCAGGAGGAAGCATGCACACACCGCGGCTCACTTTCCCAGCTCTGCCCAGCCCTTACGGCTCTGGCGCGGCCCTGGCAGGATGAGCGGAGGGTCCGGCAGGGACATTTATTACAATAAGGAATTATTGGAGATTTTTAATTTAAATGGCAGATGTAGTTGAATATTTTTATGAAAACATGGAGAATATCACTGGAATTAATTATAAAAACAATGAAACTGTATGACTTTCAAACAGTCAGGCTTTTTAAAAAATTTAATATTCAACCTGATTTAATAAAATGTTTTTGGAGTGGCAATGTAAGCTCAGAAAGACAAAATATAGCTTCCAAGTTATTCACATCATCACGGCATTAATGGAACCGTCCCAACCCAAGAGGAGATTTTGAGGATGGGGACTCTTCAACTAGATGCTTATATTCCCTTTTCATGGCTAAAATAAAATAATGTTAAAAACTTTGCTTGGATTCAACTGTCAACGCCAGAGAAGTACCATCTGCAAAGTAACTCGAATGCAAATATCCATAAAAACACCTGTAGTTTAGGAGCTTTGTTCAGAACTTCCAAAATGAAGCAACAAACTAATATTTTCAAGTACCATTGTTTCAGTTACTCTATATTGTAAGGTGCTGGATTCAGCTTGAACGGTTTTTATTAAATTATATCTGACTTATTCATCACTCAAAAAACTGCAATTCTTGAAGCCTCAAATTTTTAAAAACTCTTCAATGGAAACTGATACATTCTTTAAAAGCTACTCTTAATTTTTCATTCATCATGGTAGCAGAAAAGTTCAATACTGTATAAACTCATTCTAACTGTACTATGGAAGGAAATTATGCCGTGAAATCTTTCCAGAGAAACTAGAAAAACAGTGACATCTGATCTGCATAAAATTATAAAATTATCCAAAACAAGAGTAAAACAACAATATTCAACTTCACCCCTCTCAAAACTCATGCTGCTATCAAATCCTTCATTTTCAGAAACATAGTTATATTTAATTATTTTTATAAAGTATCAGTTTATTTTTTGAGCAGTCATGATTTTTTATTTAAAAACAAAGGTTTTGATCTGTAACTCAAATTGGCAGATGACAATAATGGGGATGAGCTCACAGCAACTGCTTATGCAGTCGTGAAAAAGTAATACCCATTGAAATTTTTGACTTTTGATTACTTAGTTTGATCTTAATTTCAACAATAGTGATAGATGAAGGGGATATAATACAGCAAATATCATGCACCACTTATTTTATAGTCCTTTCTGTAATTTAAATAAACATAAGTATTATTTTAAGTATTTTATTTTAAGTATATTATTTTAAGTATTACTCATGCATGGTAATGTGTAGATAAAATAAACTGTATCCATTCCTATGCAAGTCTTACTCAATATATGATGATCCATTTTTATCTATCTTCACACATAAATCTAAATTGTAAGACTATCTTAGCAGCCAACAACTTCAGCAGTAAACAGGCCCACTCACATATGGTGAGTCTGTCCATGGGAGGCTATGATTAATGAGCTGCCTGTGGCTAGATCAGCTTAATGTGAGATGTAAACATGAGATTCTAGGTTTGTCATCCTAGAGTGAAACAAGAAGAAAGTTTGCTATTTGCTTTAGCTGCTTTGTTTTCTGTTTTCTTGGGGGGTGGCATTCTTTGTTCATACATCTTGTTTAACTAATCAACAGATTTCCACTTACAGGAAGAACCAGAAGGCTTATTTGCCCATAAACTGTTTTTTGGATTACATAAAAAAAAATTACAACCTGAAATGGAAGTTAAAGGAAGGGAAGGGAAAGGAAAGAAAGGAAAGGGAGGGGAGATTTCTGATGCTCCCTGCCAGCTTCCACAAGGAAACTCAATGGGGAAGCCAGCAGGAAGTAATCAATTGCTCCTGCTCCCACTGCTTTTTTGCTTAGGGAAGGAAGTATCTTTAAAGCAATAACCCAAGAGGGCACGGGTTATCTACTAAAGTATAATAATGAGACTGTTCTTTACTAAATTAATTTTACACATTAATTAGTCTAAATTATTCAAGTGTCATATATGTGTCAAAGCTTTTTTCAGTCGCTTGTAATTTTTACTCCCTCATAGTTTACTAACGTGTTAGCATACTATACTATAGTATGAGGAGCAAAGGGAAATGTGTTTTACCCTTATGCAATGGGCTGAGCTTTGAGCCTTATTTAATGGCTTATTAAGTACATTAAAATTATCTGGACAATTCTTTTAAGATTTTTTTCCCCTTCAATACAGTCTCTTTTTATTTTGGTGCTGAATCACTGGAATTATTTCTGGTTTTGAAAACAACTTTCATTTTCTATCACATCCAACTTTCATAGAAACAATATGAATGTGGATATTTTTGCTTTATCCCAAATTAGAGCAGAATATTCTCCAGCAATATCTTATCTGGATTAAGAGACATCTGATCTGCATAAAAGGGTATTGTGGTGATACTCTTAATTATGTATGCAATCACACTGTATTGGATTTTCTTTGGTGTTTTTCTTCATATAATTGTCTCTCCCCAACCTGGGCATTACCTAGGCAAATAGGGCTGTGCTCACTTTAACAGTGCTTTGGACCCAGTATTATGCCCAGCTCTTTCAAGTTTTAGTATGAACTTGAAAAAGGATGCTTTTTCAGGTCCACTGCCTAAAGTTAATATGATGCTTAAAGAAGCCCTAGTTTTTTCAAGCTAATGCGGAAGCCTGAAAAAAGTCCAATTTGTTGAATTATGGAGAAATGTACTCTGTGCTAGATACAAAGCACTTCTAATCATTTTCAAAGTGTGCAACCTTGGTATTAAATGTGCACTGAAGCTTTTTTTTAGGCTCCCATATTCTAACTGCTTACCTATGAGCAAACTTAATTTATGTTCATCAGGTTGAACTGACCATTGAACAGACTGCAGAAAATTGTTGAGAAGTGTAATTCTAATCCACTAACCTTAGGCCTACTTTTCTTCTTCCTTTTTTTGAATGTTACTCTTACTTCAAACCTAGATCCCTTGGAGATTTTTTATTTTTGGCTTGATTTGCCTTTTAACAGATTTGAATTTTGTAATATAAAGCCGTTCCTTGCTCCTTATAATGTTAAAAAGTAAAAAATTACAGGACCAACTAGCAAGTTATTACCATACTATACTTTAGATTCTTTGCATTCTAGATGAATACAAATTAATAAAAATCTATTGCAGTAAATATTGCCTGAGCTATTCCTTTCAGTACTGTCCTGCCAAGTTTAATTAGAGCACAATTAATTAATGATCAGTTATTATGATTAAAATAGGATACATTTCAGATATATATTAATCTTTATGATGGATCTTTTCTACTGATGAAAGCACCTGAGTCCAAAGATTTGTCAGCTGTCTACTGACATTTCTAGAGAAATAATGGATTAAAATATAGATGCCCCAAAGTGGTTAAGTAACAATACAAGACTGTAACAATAATTATAAATAATTTAAAAAGCAACATGATCCTTTTCCATTCTACTTTCTAAAAAGAGCTGCTAAAATTATTTCATTCCCTAAGATTAAATAAGAAAAATACTTTGTGATTACTTTTTTTGAGAATCAATTAGTGACTTCTCTTTATCTCATATTTTTCTGGAGTGCATTTTTCAGGGGTTCTAAAGAAGTCCAATTTCTTAGTCGATCATGAGATACATAAATTTATTCTTCTTTGAACTGCAATATTTTGAAATCTAAGAAAAGAAAGAAAAACACAACAATTTAACCATCATAATTGTATGGCTGTTTTGTAAACAGTTTTCTCTACCTCTACTTACCTTTCTTGTTTCAGCTATTTTTGAAAAAAGTACTTTCAAGCTATTGCATATATTAAATTCTGATTTGGAAAAAAATTGCAAAACTGTTCTGCCATAAGATCTTTTTGAGGAATAGAGCAGCTTTAGCAGAATATATTTGGCTTCTTTTAGGAAAAGAGCGGTTTCTCATGTAATGATTTAAAATATATATACAAAATTTTATGCTTACATACATGCACACATCTGTATCATATTCATGTTACTTTTGTTTAGAACTGAGAATGTTCTGCTATTCTATGGACTCATCCACAGAGCCTCCAGATACCCCAATGTAAATTTACTAAGTTCATGTCTTCCCAATGGAGCCTTCATTTCATAACCAGCTCACTGCTAGGTAGACTAAAGCCTAAGGTGTGCTGGCTTGATAAGAGTGTGTGCCCTAGGAACATGTGAGAAAAGCTCAAATGCAGGCATTGTAGTTTGCATGGAGAAGGACTTTGGAGGTCAGTTACCTGCTGAGCTCAAAAAGATTATCCCCTCCCATCTGGCTATTCGGCTGAATGCTTCTGTGGCCATTTGGGCTTGGACTACAGGAGACAGCAGACACTCAACTGCAATTACTTCCTTTCCTTTTTGCAGGGGATAGTTTAGTAAGGAGAAGATCAGCCTCATGGAAAACCAAATTCAGGACTTCCACAATAATCCTTTGATCGAATGGAAAACAAGATTCAAACAGGTTTACTTGACCTTGAGAAGTGGGTAGAGTGACCAGCGCTTGGAGTGGGAGGAAAGCATATTGGAATCAATGGGCCTCTGAATAAGTTTTCATATGTCATGAACTAAATTAACAAAGTTCTTAGCATACACATGAGGAAAACATACATAAGTGTTTCAGTCACATGGTGTATGTGCATGCACTTCAATCACATGTCAGAAGTCATCAGTTCTTGAAGAATTTCTCTGGCAACATACTTCCCTAAATAGGGAAAAAAAGGAAGCATCAGCAGAGAACCTTCCTGAATCATTTAATTGAGGGAGAACATGTGGGATGTGGGATGAAACCAATGCTTGAAATTAAGTATTATTTCATAAATTTATTAGTTATTTATTACACTAGTAGATAACTAGTAGTTATCAGAAGCAGTAGCTACAATTTCCCCTTTCATTGTAAGAGCCATATACCCAAGGATTGACAAATGCAGCTGCTATTCTTTTGGAGCTACCACAAGGCGTTTCCGTGCCTTGGTAAACAACCCACTCTGTAAATTAAATGCCATCTGACCATATCCAGAAAGAAGAAAGGGAGAAGTGTCCCTTCTCCAATATACAGTAGGAAGTCTTAACAAAAAGAAGTTAAAATAGAATACTGTAGGCAAGTATTTTTCTCCACTCAGTCCCAAGAGAAACCTGTGAGAAGTCAACAAATTAAAATATTGGCAACTCCCATTTGAATACATCAATCCATTAAAAAAGTCCATTCATGCATAAAAACTAATATCTCACTTGAGAATTCTTTAAAGAAGTGAATGTGGAAGCTGGAAAATATTGTTTATGGGAAATTGCATTAAAGAATTAAAAATGCAGATATATAGAAAAAGATGTAAGTGAGATACAGAAACATCAAGATTTGCAAAAACTAAACAAGCTTAAAATGTAAGATTAATTTCTCATTCCCTTTTCCTTCCCCTACAGCAGGCAAGAAAATGGCTGCTACTAGGTGAGGGAGGAAGCGAAGGCTGGGAAACTGTCATGGAAAGTTGAAAATGAAGATTACATGACTGCAGCAGTAGTGCAGCAGCAGCCAGTAGCACTGAAATAGCCACAACTTCCCCAAATTTAGAATAGAACTGGAAGGGACCTTGGAGGTCTTCTAGTTCAGGCCACTGCTCAAGTAGAAGAACAAATACCATTTCAGACAAGTGACTGTCTGGTCCAGGGGTGTCAAACTCATGTCATCAGGGCAGCGTCACATGACATATTGGGACTTTTTTCTCCTTCACTAAACTGGGCATGTTTGTGGCCAGTGCGTAATGCATTCAGCGTGCGGACCGCTAATTTGACAGCCCTGGTCTAGTCTCTTCTTACAAACCTCCAGTGATGGGAGCACCCACGATTTCTGAAGGCAAGATGTTCCATTGGTTAATTAATTGATTGTTAATTGTTCTCATTGTTAGGAAGTTTCTCCTTAATTCCAGGTTGCTTCTCTCTTTGATTAGTTTCCAACCATTGTTTCTTGGCCTGCCCTCCGGTGCTTTGAATAATCATCTGACACACACACCCCTATCCTTGGTCTGTTTTCTTCTCCTTTCTTGAAAATAGGAACAACACCAGCCCTTTTCCAATCCTCAGGTACTTCCCGGGCACTCCAGGATTTTTAAAAGATATGATACTCTGGGGTATTATCAGTCAGGTCCCAGTGCTAGGTCAGATAGGTTTCATTCTCTTGGGAGTTAAGCATGGGTCCTAGATTTTGGACACATTCTATAAGTTAGTCCATTTGATATACCTTGGTTCAAAAGTCCTATGATGCACTGTTTTACCCAGTTAGATGTCATGATAAAAGTCTTAATAATATATAGATTAATCTAGGAGTGTCAAAGAATCAATTTACCTTTCATTTATTCTAGGATCTCTTGAAAACAAGCACATTTTTTAAAAAAATTCTCCTACAAAGTAGTATAATTTCTTACAAGTCCTGTTTGACTTCTAACAATTTCATAGACACATCATCACCATTTTCTATGTAATTATGCAGAAGTGATTTGCCATTGCCTTCTTTTGGGATTCTTTTTTTCCCCCAGCTCTGATGTACCCTGGAGATTTCTTATTGAGTACTGAGCCATATTTAGCTTAGCTTTCAACAATAAACAAGGTCAGCCAGGTGTCACCTGCTCACTCCACAAAATGGTCTTTCATTAAATTATGGGTAACCACAACTACTGGTAGATTGTGTCAATCTACTTCAAAGTACAACCCAACATAAAATGTCCATCAAAAGGAGCAAAGTATTCATAAGTGTCATGCTTATAAATAATGTCATATAGAAAGTAATGGGTTCTTAAGAATGATAATTTGTTAAAATCAGTCCTAATTAGACATATCAATCTTTGCCTTTAAAGATTTTTTTAAAATGCAACCGATGAGAGAAATCGTAAAAACAAACATAAAATACAATTTCACTTATTCGTCCTGGGATTTCCATCCTATTTAAATAGCATTTTCACAAAAGGAATTTCTCTAGGATTTCAGGAGGAGTTAACTTCTTCTCTATACTTGTCACAATCCATAAAATTATCCTTCTTTCTTCCTTTTAATACAAATGCATCAGATTTGGGCCTCAAGGAAAGTACAGTATATTTTGTTGCTTAATCTGTTTTATGTGAATGGAGACTCCATTAGGACTCAGGTAGAAATCACCCCTTACCCAATCCAATGCTGTTCCTTTGAAAAAAGATAAGGAATGGGTGTCTTGGAATGCTGAGAATGCACATGCCTTTCTTCCTTTTTTTGAAAAATAATGAAAAACAAACGCTTGGTTTCTTATCTTGCTCAGTTCAGAGCTGGAAGAGAGCTAGTTTAGTTCAATCCTTTCCCATAAAAGAGAAAAGTGAAGGATGCAATTTTCAAACCTAGCATGAATAGTTTCTGGCCAGCTTTCAAAGTCAAAATATCCAACTTTCTTAAACTAAACCTAGTATCAGAAATTGTGGAAGTTGCGCACTAGAAAACAAGACAGCACCATATCATCTATTCTGACTTTACCACTGACGCCAGGCCTAGGGCTCTGTACAATGTAAGTTTTTTATTTTACCTATAAATCTGTGACATCAGAATATCAAAAGGGAGATGCCAGGCAAGGCAAGGGTAAAGCTGGTACAGTAACTAAATATGAGTATCCTCAGAATGATATTTATATGATCTATCTTTCCTTTCTTAAAAGCTTGGACCAGAGAGATATGGATTTGCCTATGTCATGTCTTTATTTATTAGGATTTATATGACTTCCAGTTCCATCCCAATTCCCAACTTCATTTTCATGCAGTCTATACTGACTATCAGGAAGCAGTTCAGTTTTATTCTTCCTTGGGAGCCATCCAGGCATACATAGCATATATAGCAGCATCTCATCTCAAAATTGTTTTATTGTATGTAAACTACTTCGCTTTTTTAGAATAAAAAGCAAGACAGAAATACAGTTTATATAACTTATGTACATAACCCTATGAGATAACATAACAGGATAATAGTAACTTATCTCAGTATCAGTATATCTTCATATATCATTCCAATATCAGTAATACATCTATATTTTACTTGATTGTAGAATATTCAAAAAATAAATCTTTTCATGATTGTTAATGGCAAATTAATGACATGCCATACTAATTAGTCTCTAGTAGTCTCATTGGGGGAAATGTGAACTGTACATATCAGACAGAAATGTTATTTAGCCAGAAGTGTTTTTCTCTTGCAGTTTTTCAGATGAGAAAAATCTCAGTAAAATAATCCACTGCTTCCACAAAATCATGTCTTCATCATAACACTGCGTTTGACTAAAGAAAATGCATCCAAGCAGAAATGGTTAAAAGATCATAGTTATTAGAAAACAAAACTATAGACTACTTTCTATAAACACACATTTCAAAATTCTACTGAATATTTACATATTTGAAGATATATCTGCACATTGTACCAGTTATAGACTATTTATTTACTACCTATTTTACTTGAACTTTTATACTGAAATATAATTTGAGCCATTTGATTTCAATGGTACTATGCAGCAAAATACATCTTGAGGAATTCCTTCCTTCCTTCCTTCCTTCCTTCCTTCCTTCCTTCCTTCCTTCCTTCCTTCACATCCATGATGAAAACTACTGTAAGAAGGGGTGGGATTCTACCAGATTGCATCTATTCACTAGAGCTGGTTGTTAACATTCTAAGCAGTTTGGAGAACTGGTTATTAGAAGAAATTACTGGCCTAATCCTGTAAGGAAGGCAGGAAGGATACATTCTGGTGTTGCTTACAGAAACTGCCTCTCCGTTAACCCTTATTACATTCTTGGCAGGACTAGACTTCCTGTCTCAGGAATGTCTCTGGAGGTTTTTTCCCTTTTACTTTGCTGGTACTTTGCTTCAAAGTTACAATGGCACTGAAAAAAATGACTTATGACCATTTTTCACACTTACGACTGTTGCAGCATCCCCACAGTCTTGAGAGGCGAGGCAAGGAGATGCGTGCCTCGATGTGAGTGATATTGAGTTGGCCACACCCAGCCAATAACATGACCACCAAGCCATGTCCACCCAGTCACATGACCACCAAGCCACACCCACCACCTAAGCCACGCCCACAGAACCGGATGTTAAACAATTTGAATCCCATCCCTGACTGTAAGCATATTTTGTAATATGGCAGAGAGTAAAAAAAATAAAATAAACTCCAAATCTGGAAAGAAATTGCTACCGGTAGAAATGAATGAAGTTTAATTTTTTCACTCATATTTGAGAGTGAGAGAAGCACTTGTGTCAGGGATGGGGAACTTGTATCCAGGCACTAATTGCTCAATTGTAGTAGGAAAATCATTCTCTCTCTCTCTCTCTCTCTCTCTCACACACACACACACACACACACACACCGATAGACAGAGATAGACACAGAGAGAGAGAGAGAGAGAGAGACAGAGACAGAGACAGACAGAAACAGACAGAGAGACACAGAGAGAGACAGAGAGACAGAATTGTTCTCCATGGGAAAAAAAAGAATGCACCCATCTAAATTATATTTGACCATTTGAAAACTGGCCAAAATTCATTTCTAGAGAAAGTAGAAGGGGGAAAATGGCAGGAGGTCAACAACACATAGCAATATGAGGGATGGGATAGCCAGAGATAGTACTGTGAGAGGGCATAAGAGCTAACAGCTGCTAGCTTCCTCATTAGACTAAAAGGACAACTGTGAAGGTAATTACTAAGAGCTTTAGCATCTGGCTTAGTGCATTTGCTTAACTTGCATACCCAAGTTAGATAAGGAAGAAGTAGATTATTAGTCAAATTTGTTTCACACTATTCTCAGAAAACAGCTCTATGCCAAGTAGTTAATATATTTTTTTACTTGAAATAAAAAATAGTCTTTCTATTATGGAGGAAAGGGGGGGGAAACAGGACAAAAGTGGCAGCACTGGAGAGTTTTTAGAGACTCTTAAGGAAGTAGCTGATTATTGTTCTGCCACCCTACAGAAAAGAGTGAGGATCTGGATGTACAAGTTAAAATTGTTGCTTGTATTGTATTTCCACCCTCAAATCTGCTTTAGAAGAAGCTAATGAAATATTTATATGCTAAACAAAACAGTTGGAATGTGCATATTGAATTTGCATTGCAAAATTATTCGCAAAACATTATCTGATATAAACATTGGTGTTCAATTTCTTTGCTACTATTATTTTTATCATCTTAAAACAAGACCTGTTACTACAACGTTCAAGTTGGATTAGTATTTATTTTTATAAATGGTTTATCTTTGGAGATTGTTAGTTCAAATTAAATGGAATATATCTTTCCAATACAAAGAGAGCTTTACTAGCCACCAATTTGCTTCTTAACTATAATTCCAGATTATTTTGATCTATTTCAAAGGCTCAGATCTTGAAAATAGGGTACATAAAGAATAGCTACTCCAATGTAAATTTGTTCAATTAAGATCTTTGCCAGTGGCAATCCTCAAAGCAGAGATGGAGATGCAGAGTACAGAGGGACAAAGCATTTTAAATCACAGCGTTTCACTTGCAAAATTACTTTGTTACCATGAACAAGTTTCCGTAGAATTATAAAAACATAAGATCCATGCAGGATCAGTCCAAAGTTCTTTACACTCAACTTTAGTTCTTTAAATCAACTTTACCAACTTAGTATCCTCCAACATGAAACTCAATGTTTAGAATTATCAGCAATAGTTAAACAAACTAATGGTTTCTAGGACTGAATACTGGTTAGAGAAGGCTATCTTATATGGTTTGCCATTCTGTTCCCATCGTGACAAAGACAAAACTCTTGACCAGGATATGATACACTCTCCTGTTCCTCATTCCTTGCAAATGGTACTATCTCTGATGTTAAAAGTTACTACATTCCATAAGTGTGTCTAGTCCTATTTTAAAACTGTTGATGTTACCAGTAATCACAGTTTCACTATGTGCTATGTAAATACCTCCCTGAGTTGCAAAATTACATTGGTATATGTGGATTAGCCGATGCTTAAAATGAATGTCTGTGAGCCAGTTATCCATTTGAATCTCTTGTAATCTGATGTGGACTATGACTGCCACCATATATTTTGTGAAGATTTTGAGTGGTATCAACAATCTAAACAACAGAACCCTAAATTGGAATGCCTGAATTCCTGCAACTTAGCTGAAAAGTTATTTATGCAGGTAATAAACAAGAATATGAATAAACAAGAATATCATCTCATAAATCCCTTATGAAGCACTGTCGATCAGGCCCTTCTATCCCTTTCGCAGGTGACTAGTATGACACACCAACACACCTTAGAGCAGTGACAGCTAAACTTTTTGGCACCGAGTGCCCAAAGTGCACACATGGGCATCCCCAAAATACAATATGCGTGCGTCCCCCATGCAGGCGTTCCATCCCCCACGCATGTATGCACTTCCCCCATGCACACACCTTGCATCCCCTGTGCATGTGTCCCCCCACATGCACCCTGCCCCCCCCACATGTGCAGCAGAGACCTGAAGACCAGCTGGCCGGTGGGAGGCATGTGCGCACATGTGCAGCAGACCTGAGCAACAGCTCACATGCCCACATAGAGGGCTGTGTGTGCCACCTCTGGCACGTGTACCATAAGTTCACCATCACGGCCTTAGAGGAGTTACAGGCTTTAACTAAAAATAATGGCTGTTAATATAAAAATCAAATTAAATGACACAATAATATAAAGCATTAAACCTTAAGGTGGATAATGTTGCTCAACTAAAAATATCCCAAAGACTGTTGTTTTTGGCCAAATGGCCCCTCACCGATCCTGTTGGTAAACATAAACAGGCCCAGTCAGAGCCCTAAAGAAGACTCTCTCTCATGGCTACCAGGATAAAGTCCTAGACCAGTGGTTCCCAAAGTGGGTGGTACTGCCCCTGGGGGCGGTGGGATGCCTTAGGGGGCACTAAGAGGCAAGGGGGCCGGCAGGGGGATGTTAAGAGGCGTCAGGGGGCATTCGAGGTGCCGGCCCCATAGGGTCACTGACTGCTGGACACACAGCCCATTGACTGTTTCATCACTCCGTAGCTGGCACCTTGAATGCGAAACCCACACGCGGCAAGCCTTGCCAAGCCTGGGGGGAGAGGTGGGAGGTGGTGGAAAGGGGGCGCCTTAGTTTGCAGGCTGCCCTCTCCGGTGGAAGCAGCGGTGCGCCAGAAGGCCTGAAAGCAAAACCCTCCCAATGGAAGGGGTGGGTGGTCCGGCGTTAGGCCCCCCTTCCCCAGAGGAGAACAAGGGAGCGCACAGCACCTGCCTGGCCTCCGCCTCTCCAGCCACCTGGGCTTGCGCGCAGGATGTGGGTGGGTGCAGCTACAGCTCTCCAAGGCGCGTGGCTCGGTTCAGTACAGCTCTATGTGGCTGGCCCAGACCTAGAACCTAGCCTCCCTCTGCAGCCCGGTTCTTCCAACCGAGCCCTGCGCTTGCTTGCTTGTTTGCTTACTTTCCAAGTGATTGTTCCCTCCACCTCCGCTGGTCTGGGCTGCTTCCGCACGCCTTCCTCCTCCTGGGTGGAGCATTGCAAAATTGGATACCAAAGAAAGAAATGGGGCAGGTGGCTGGAGAAGGGGCAGAGGGGCAGCTGCATTAAGAAGCAGGAAGATCTTAGCCATGGTTTATTGACTAAGCCAGAATCAAACATCATGCTAAACTCTAACCAGAATGGCTGGGTTGATATATTCAGCCAGTGTTTCTCAACCTTGGCAACTTGTGTGGACTTCAATTCCCACTCCGGCTTTGCTCTACTTTCCCAAAGTGCCGCTGCTGTCGCATTCTGTCTGTCTGTCTGTTTCCATCACTACTGAATCCTGTCTTTTCCACTGGCCTAAATAACCTTCCAAAGTACCACTGGTAACCCACTTCAGTCTGCACACCATCTTCCCCATACTCAAATTCTTCCCTAATAATGAACACAAGACCCAAACATCCACTCTGGCATTTCTTCAGTGGAAGAAGAAAAGGGGGGGAGAGACTGATAAAGAAATCCTTTCTTGATGTAACTTGAATACATTCAATCTTATATCGAATTTGTATGACCCACACATGATACAATGGAGAGAGGAATCCCAGATGGCTGGAACCTAACACCTCTGAGCGGCACAGCCAGGAGATGAGAAGACCATAAAAATTCCAGTGAGAAGTATGCTTGGGAAACTGTGAAAAAGATCGTTCCTTCAGAAGGGGTGGGGGTGGAATAAACATACTGGGTTTTGTTTCACAAAATACACATTGAGAGAAGGGGAGGGGTTCTAAACTCCCTTATCTATCCTGGCATGCCTGAGAGACATTAGACACTACTTTTAACCCCTACATGAATTGTCTCATCTCAATAAAGGATTCCTTTATTGATGATCTAGTCTTACAAAAAGCACCACTTATATGCGAGTTCCGGTTTGCAGGTCTTCGGCGGCAGACAGGAATCCGCGATCGTGCACGGTTTCTGCCTGGGCTCGCAGCTAGAGCGCCCCGAGCCAGCTGGCTTCGGGGCTAAGCCACCCCGTAGAGGTGGTGAAGAAGGGGAGACTCAGCAGGGTCAAGGGGAGCCGCATCTCTCCTCCTCAGCTGGCTAAACTCCCTTTCCCGAAGGCGGTAAGAGCGGCAGTCAGAAATGGCCGCCTCAAAGGAGCACTCAGCTGGAAAAGAAAGTGCAGGAGGAAGTTAAGAAGTGAAAGTTTTTGGTTAACCGGGACAAAAAGCAACAACTAAGGTATCCTGGAATTTAAATTTTACAAAAGATAACACCGCTCCCAAAGAAGAGTCGGAAGCAGCGAATGAAAGTGAAAAGGGAAAGTTTTTTTCTTCTTCACTCTCCTTCCTCACACTGACAACGAGAAGAGCTGAATAAAGAAATCGGAAAAATCCACTTTGGCACCAAGAGGTAATTAAACTGGAAATAGTAACCCCAAGAAGAGAAAGTGAAAAAAGAAGAAAATGTCAAAAGAAACAGCTTGTGTGTATTTGGATTGTTTGGTGACTTTGGGATTTTTGGAAATTATATTTGAATGACTGAAAACAATTGGGTGGTTGTTTAAAAAAAACTACAATGGCATCACTTCTGGATGAACTGAAAATCGAATTTAAAAAATATAAAGAAGAGGAACAAGAAGAGAAGGGCTCCTTTGGCTCCATTTTTCAATTCTTAGAAATGGCAATTGGTGTCTACAAGAAACAACAAGAAAAGACTGCGCAACAAGAAGATTGGGACAAAGAAGAAGCCATTTTTAATGAACAAGTAACTCTATCTGGGGAAGAAAAGGGGGGAAAGAGAATGGAGAATTTAAGATAAAAAAAAAAGCCAAAAAAGGGAAAATAATGTGAAAAGTGGATATAATGTTGGAAAGCAACAGAAAGGGGGAATACAGAAGAGGGAAATGGAGGTGGAGAGACAAGGGGGTAAAAAGGGGAGAGGGATGAAGGAAGGGAAGAGAAGTTACAAAGGTCTGGAGCAAGATGTAAAGAAACAGGACTTATTCAGAGATAATGGGTGAAAATTTAACTGAAAAAGGGATTCTGTAAAGGTACATAAGATTGTATTGTTATATTTGTAATAGAAATAATGTTAGAAAATTGGAAACAACATGATTAAAAAGTGGGATAACATAGTCAGTGTAATTCAGTGAAACTTTTGTGAACAAAATAAATGAAATGAAATAAATGAGAGAATTGAACTAGGAAGGAATGGGAACATTTTAACTACTCAATGTTTTATAAAATATAAGTGAAGTGTGGGGGGGGGAGTAATTATGGAAAGTTTATAAGTGTTCCCATAGAAGTATGATACTTATTTGAAAAGTAATGTGTAAAATGTTTAAGATTTAAATGAATATTAATATTAATGATAGAATTGAATTGGTATGGATTGTTGTTTTAATTATGTTATATATTTATAATTTTTCTTTTTTTAAAATAGATTGTGTAGTTATAGAATGTACCAAGCAGAATCCGAACGGAAGTTATGTATTATATTAAGTGTTATAATTTTAGGGGAAAGATATAAAGGCGTCATACTCCAATCAGTGATCACAGGAGAAATTTTGCTTTATGAAAAAAGATAATAGACAGCTGAAACAGGACAGACAAAGAATATAAGTATGATGATTTGAATTGAGATGAAATAAATAAAATAAAATTAAGAAAGTTGAAAGAGGGGAGAAGTTATATAGAAAATGTAGAATGGTAATAAGATATGGAATGGAATATAAAAATGAGCATGAACTTGAATTTGTGTCTGTACGAAGAGATGTAACCCGGGATCAGGCTGCTTTCAAAAAAGATGTTTAATGTTTCTATGTTTTATGTTTTGTTCGTTTATGTTTGTTTTTAAAAATCAATACAATTTTCAAAAAAAAAGCACCACTTATATCTAGTTTAAGGTTGTAATAAATCTAGTGGGTTTATCTCAGCACTGAAAATTCAGTTCAAATTTCACAGATTCATTTGGCAGAAAGCTTTCAAAGAAAAAGTCTTGGCCGCTAACAGTTTGGGGACAATATGGGGACCTTTGTGGCAGCTTTTATATATGGGAACTGTCCCAGTGATTTCATTGAGATTGTTGGTTTACTGATTATTTCAATTAATATGGTCATCCTTTTGAAATGTATGACAGGGCAGCTGGCAGCAGTTAAAAACTCTATAAAACAACAGATAACAAGAGAAACATTGCATACATAATGATAGCTGAGATAAAAACAAAACAATTTAAACATCTTTAAGACCTTATGGAAGAGCAGCAGGGTCAGGGAAATCTAAATTTGGGGATGAGAATAATGTTCCAAATGGTAGGCACCATTGACAAAAAGGAATGTTCGCCTGGGTACTGAGAGATGGCACTTCCTAATACAGTATATGGGACCAAAAGCATTCCCCTCCACCCAGTTCTAATGGGATAGGAAAATGGAACTGAAAAAAGGCAATCCCTCAAACACCTTTACTCTATGAAGGGCTTTACTGGTAGCCCAGTAGTTTAAATTGAACTCCGAGCATATAGGCAATCAACGTTGTTTGCAGAGCAGAAGTTTAACATGTACAATACTAACTGAGGAGCATGCATAACTGGATCAAACCTGGGTTTCTTGAGATCATTCCTAAACAGTCCTGCCAGGTTCAGCTCCCTCTTGGCATAACCAAACACCTCTAAACATCTTTGTCTTTTGGTGCTGTCTCTTCAGACCCCAATGTTCTTCAGAGCTGAGTATAGGAGGTTTCAGACTCAAGTCAGAATCTGCTGTGTCTATGGCAGGAATGCTTAGGCTTCTTTTTGCATGAACATGATTGTGGGGCCTGACAGCCTGTTTATTGGGATGTTTTCTCCAAACCTCTTCTTTAACACTGAGTGACTATGCCATGATATCAGAATTCACTGGGATAAGAAACATTAGAGGAGAGAGAAGGGTTGTTTATGGGTAATTACTGCAGCATGACTATTAACCTGTTGTGGAAGGTTGCTCTGAAACCAGGAAAAGCCTATCTCTGTTTTCCCCTTCTAATGCATATCCTTTCATCTTTCCACAACAGCAATGAATCTAAATAGCATGTACAAGACAGCCTAGAGTTCAAACGAAATAGCAAAGCTAGGCATAAAATCGAGAACACAGAAGTGGAGGCAGGACCATTACAAAAGAGATTTCTTAAATCTAGGGAAGGGGGGAAATGTGAGAGATTCAGAAAAACTTTGCCATAATTACGCTAAATATAAGTTGATCTGGGAAAATTACTTTGGCAAACTTTGAAGATTCTGTTATATTACGGTATTAACAACAAAGATGATTCCAGAAACTCAGGTAGTTTCTTGTTTCCTGACTTTGCAAACCTTGAAGATTTCATTAGAACCATGATAATGCTGAAGATGGTTGAGCGAGCTTCCATATAGAGACAGAATCCATGTGCCATGCATAGCCATTTTGCACTCATTTGTATTTTTCCTTCCATTTCTTTTTTGAGCACAACTACCATATTCTGAAATTTTCTAAAGAAAACTTTTTCTCATTGCTTTCTTGACATTACTTTTGAATCTTGCTAGCAATATTTTGGAGACAGTGGTACCATTTGCACATATAGTATATGAAGTGGCTGAAAACTGCTTTAAAATCTTCCAAATGTTGGTTTGTTTATTTTTTTTATATCAGAATTGTGGTTGGCTTGTTACTTAACATTGTTGGTTTTGATTATGTTGTAAATCATCTTGGAATTTACAGTGAAGAAACTGTATCTTTCAGTAAAGAAACTAAATATTCATATATCTGTAAATTATAGAACTTAATGTGTACTATTATGACATATAGAACAAATTCAGTGTAAAAAGTCCTAGAACAAGTATTTCTGTCCTTTTATCTCCAGAAAAACTCAAGCTATAAATTAAAGCCAGAGAAAAAAGCGAATGGAGAATACTATTGTTTAAAAATGTAAAAGAAAAATGCAGAAAAGATTGAAGCTCAGAATTGTAGGTCATATATATGCAAATCACTGGAAATACTGAAATAATAAAATTACTGAAGGGCTTAGGAATGTAAATAAAATGTCTAGGTAGAGGTTTAGAGCATTGCTAACTCTTACCATATATTTCTTCAAAATCTGAATCTCTAATATTGCAATATTATGCATGCTAATTTTTATTTAAGCACTTAAATAGTTTTAGCAAATAAGTTACATTAATTTGCAATACATACCCATTAATAGTTTAACATGATGTGGCATAAAAATCATAAACTACCTTCTAGCAAACCCGCTACTGTAGCAATAATTTTAAATGTTTAGTCAATCACCTTGCTTTTCTCCAAAGTGAAAACACTTTTCAAAAAATAATAGCAATACATAAACTTACTATAGCATGGGCAAAGAAGTCAAAGTATAAAAAAATATTCAAATGGAGAATGGTTGGGATACTCTTTTTGAAGGAAAATTTCCCAACTAAATTCTTCTGGAAAAAATGACCAACATTTCTTCATTTTAATATTGTCAAGTGTTAAAGCAGGAGTGAGATAACCATAAAATGAGATAACCATAAAAGAAAATTAAGAGAATCAGAGATTCACTTAGAGATCTATGATTCTGCCATCGGCTACCTGCACTGAATAATAGAAGTTTCAGTTCTAAGGAAGGTTCGGCTCTGCTTAAAAACAGATCTTTAGCAGATCTAAAGTTTAGCTGGAAAGCAAGAAATCCAACCGTTTCCTGCTTTCTAGCTAATCTAAATCTCCTGGCACAGCAGAACAGCTGATGGTTGGGGGGGAAAAAAGGAAAAATAGCAACTTAGCAGGCAAGTTTGCTAGATAAGGAGTGGGCAGAGAGGGTTCCTGGGGGCCATGTGGGTGGCACAGCCTTGTGTTCCTGTGCAGCCTGGATTAATTGCTTTGGGGGTGTGCTCTGTGGGTGACATTTCTCTGCAGACCACCAAAATTTTCTCATGGACCACCAGTGGGCCACGGCCCACCTTTTGGCAACCACTGGGCTAGGTGATGCAATAAAGTTGCATGTGCTTTCAATAAGGATCCATATACATTCCCCACAAATGCGTACATGCATCATCTCATTTGTGGGAGCTGCATTGCTTGTCTGTTTGCTTCCAGGTGCTATTCAAAGTTTTGGTCATCATCTTTATATGGCTTGTGGCCAGGTTATTTGAAGGACTGCCTCTCCCCAATTACATCTACCCAACCCATTAGAGCAGGAAGGCAGAGCATGTTGCAGTTCCCAACAAAAAGTGCCGTACATCTGGTGGGACCTAAATAAAGGACTTTCTCTGTGGTGGCTCCCTGCCTTTGGAACATTATTTTCCCAGATATAAGATTGGCTCCCACATTGTTGCTTTTCCACAAGGCATTGAAGACACGGTTTTCTTGGGGACCCATACAGAGCTTCTAGAGAAGTTTGTCTGATTGTGTTGTTAGTGCTGTGGGGTTGGTTTAAACTATGGATTTTTGTAGTATTATATGCTGTCTAGACTGCAAGGGTCTTCAAACTTGGCAAGTTTAAGACTTGTGGACTTCAACTCCCAGAATTCCTGAGCTAACATTACTGGAGGAGGAATTCTGGGAGTTGAAGTCCACAAGTCTTAAAGCTGTCAAGTTTGAAGACCTCTGGACTCTAGAGCACTGTGTGTGAGTTGGGCTATTAAACAAATTATTAAACAAATCTGTTTAATAAATGTCATCTGTGAAGCAGGAAGGTTATATCTCAGAAGCTACATTTCATACATACAGAAAACACTATAATTCAAATATTTTATACACAACATTTTTCTAAAAAATATTTAGTTGCCTTTTCAAATTAAAAAAAAAGATTAAAACTGTTTCAAATAACTTTAAATTATTGAGGCTGTAACTTTAACTATCTTGGTGTAAAATCCAATAGGAATATATACACACAAATACATGCTTAATTCAATTAAAAGGTTGAGTTTGGAACTATAGAGACAGAATAGTATTTTCTCCCAATGAGTTAAAATACTTCTGTTTTTGTCCAGAAAAAAAATGTTCTAAAATAAGTCAAAGCCAGACTAAAATATAAATATACCAATATTTCATTTTATTATTATATATTTGGTATTATTTTTATTTTTATTTTTTTAGTATGAATTGGCAAATGTTATGTAAATCATACGCTTTTTGTTTTTCAAGACAGAGTTACTGATAGACAGCTACAAATTATTATGAGGAAAAGAACTTCAGTAGTGAACTTCAAGCTGGCTGTTGAATTATTTAGGGCTCTTTCTAGGTGTTAACAATGAAATGCAACTCAATACAGTTCTTTCTTCCAGCTGAATGAATTTGTTGTATTGAAAATGATATGGATGGAATTCATTCTCTTTCTCAGACACCTTTTTCTAAGCACCAGTTAAACACATTTTTTCATTATTTCAGTTTATTGTATATCTACTGCCCACAATAAATATACACATATTTGAAATAAGGAATACTTATTCTTTGAACAAACAAGTTGGCTTGATTTACTAAAACTGATCTTCAGAATAAAAATATTGTGTACTAACAGCAGAGGGAGTTATAAGCAAACTGGTTCTGAATCAGAATTTGTATTTATAATTGCTTTCTAAGTCAACACCACAGTGAAATTGGATCTTCATTACATGCAAACTCTAGCCATTTTTCTGAGGGTTTTTTTTTAAAATATCTTCTCTCATCATCAAATCCTAATTCAACACCAATTTATGTATTTTGATCATTTTATCTATTCCTTATATAGAGAGTATGTTTCGGCAGAAAGAGAAAAAAATTAATCTAAAACAGCACTGACGTTTTTCTATACCCATTCATGAAGATGGAGCATTATAAATGGAACCATCTCAGAACTCAAACTATTTATACCAAGGAGAAAAAATAACAAAAAATGGTAAAATATGCTATGATAATTGCATAAACACAAAACAAAAATTAAGCAAACAAGGTTATAAACTGTTTAAAAAGAGTATACCTATTGGTTCAGAACAGCATATAAAAATATAGTCAAAGCAATTGTTGAACTTCATTATCATAATAAAAATAAAAAAATACAGGCAAAAATAAAATACAGTATCATCGATCCTATTTTTTATGCACAAAATTGATTTATTGCCTTTACTTTACAAAAACCTTTTGAATTTTTTCCATGAAAAATTAGCTGTATTATTTTGTAATATTATGGTCATCGATTTTTTCCCCCCAAACAATTTAAGTTCATTCAAATGTATATTGTTTTTGCATTTAATTTATTTTAGGTTGCCAATATGGATTAAGATTCAATACAATTAGTTTGGGTAGAAACAAATAGGATTGCATTGATTACCTTGTAAATGAAATTTAAATAATCTCCCCATCTCATTATAGTCACAACTTACAAACCAAAGATCTCCCATGTTAAATAAACTACATTTTGATCAGTAATATATTTAAGCCTGCAGATATAGTATACCACAGCCTAAATTATGCAGCTCTCACACACATAAATATTACAAGCACACAGTTTGTATAAAGTAAACCCAGTGGCTTTTGAAAAGCTGTTTGAATGAGCAATGCATTTAAAAGTTTGTTGATTTTGAAAAATTACCAGAAAACATCAAGGCCAATGTGTTACAATTATACAGTGCAGTAAATAACCAAAGCAACCACATATTTACAAACATTGTTTGCTGCAGTCAATTTGTCTTTCAATAAATTGGCTTACAACCTTCCCCACCCAGTAAATCACACTGCAGCTATTGTTACAGTAGAGATAAATTATGAAACATTTTTTCAAAAAGTTTTAGCAATTCCAATTTTTCCTAAAGATGAGCTCTATATGTAATTTTTGTAGATATTTTGCATTATTTCTGAATAAGCAATAAAAATAGTCTTTGAAGATAAATGATAGTTTTGCAAATTTAATCAAGTCCTATTTTTACTCTTTCTGACACCAACACATAGTCTTTCTTTTCAGATTGTTTTTAACATGAAGCACATAGCTCAATATTAATAGCAGTTAATGAACATTCTGCAACCTTCCCTACCCTGCTTAACAAAATATGTTAACTTCACAACACTTAAAAAGTTAAGTAGAGCCTATTAACTGAAATCTGTAAATGTTCTTTTATCTGGATTTCCTGTTGGCTACTTTAAGGCTATGGATATAAAGTAATCTCTTATTTCAGGACAAGTTTTTTATTACATGATGGACCAAGAAAACCCCCAGCTCAAAAACAGGAGCATGATTTCTCTGGTGCAACTTTATCTGAAAAAAAGAGAGATTCCTTGAAATGGTGGAGAATCTAGAAATCTGAATACTTTCAGAAAAGCACAAAATCATTGTTTCCTTGCTACAAAATCTACTCCTATAGGAACCAGAACCCCAAGGATTGTGCCCACCCCCACCCAGGTTCTGAAATCTCAGAATTCCATAATTTGCCCAGCATCCTGTTGGAGAGCATCAGACCCTATGGCTGGATGCTGGACTGGTTGTGGAGAATGGGTGGCCTGAACCAAAGGCCAATCCATTTGGAAGGAAAATCACAAACCAGAACGGAGGTACTTAAACTCTTCTCCCCACCCCCCCCCCCCAAAATCAGGACAATTTGGAAGCCTCGTTCCAACACCCTAACCAAAGGCAGCTTCTCTCTCTGTGTGTCCATCTCTTCTTCACTATCGCATGGGAGCGAGTAGAACCCCCCCCCAGTCATCCCCAGCAGAGGCTTCAACTTTGCCGAGTCCTTACACTTCTCAAGGAGACCAATGGTATCAAGAGACGGAGACCAGGCCCGATAGAGCATTTGTCTCAAGGAGCACCCACTTCTCCCCGCCCCGTAGAAGCAAGGGACAAGGCGAGGCAAGGCGCTTAGGCAAAGAAAAGTTAACTCGCGGAAGAGAAAGTGGCGCCCCCTCCTGCTTTCGCAGCCCACCGGAGCCTTTGCCGAGACACTCCCCCGTTTGCTGGCAGCCTGCCTCCCCGCCTCGCTTCCCTGCCTCTTGGAGGGGAAGGAGAGCGCGGCGCAAGGCGGAGAGCACCTGAAGGAGGGGGGCCCGGGAGGGGCGCCGAGGGAAGGGGGTCCCGATCAGCCCAGCCCTTCCCTCCCGCTCTGCGCCCCCGAAGCTCCCGCTCTGCGCCCCCTGCGCTCACTCACCTCTCTCCTGCTCGGCTTGGAGACAGACGGGGATGTTCTTCTTCCAGCCCGGCATGGCTCCTTCAGGGCTGCGGCTGCTGCTTCTGCTGCGGCACTAACAACAGCAGCGGGGAGCACATTACAGCCCTAGGCGGGCAGCGGCAGCGGCGGCAGTCCAACCACCGGTCCCTATTCCCCCGCTTTCACTCCCGGGGAATTGCGGCGGCGGCGGTGGCTCTTCTGGGCAGGAGAAGCAGCGAGGCGGGGACGGCGCTGCTGATTGCAACGCTGCCTCACTTGAAGGAAGGTGCTGCTGGGGAAGAGGAAGGAAGGGCAAGGGGGCGACTCCGCACGCTGGCGGGAGGAGGAGGAGGAGGAGGCTCTCCCCGGTTCAGCTGGGGACATACGGGCGCGCAGAGGGGTGAATGAAGCGTGGGGGGACGTCGCTTGCTTCGCCTCGCCGCTGCCAGCAGGTGGGAGTGCTGGAGTTGCCGGCTGCACAATGGACGAAGGGCGGGAAGGAAGGAAGGAGGAATGAGCAGTTGAGCTGCTTTCATTGGAGACGCCTCCCCTCGACGCCCGGGAAGAGCGGGACACGGGGACCCCGGAGAAGAAGGAGTCGCGGATTGAGGAGGAAGTCAAGAGCGCCGCGCGCGCGCGCCCCCGATCCTCTCGCGCCCAGTCGGGAGCGAAGTCGGTCACGCGTTGGGTAAAAGGTGCACCCAAAATGTACCAGGCGGCTTCGCCTCAGCCCTCGTCTTGTGTCAACATTAATTAGCTAAGAGAATATCATCTCTTTTCCCTCCACAGTCCCGACTCTTCCCTCGATCGCTTTTCCTGCACCTGAGTCCCAGTTCTCCTTCGGTACTGTGTTCCATGTAGTTGGATCTTCAGTAATAATTGCACCTGTATTTCTGCTCATTTGAACTGGGAGAAAATGCACAGTTTAATGTGATGCAACACTGCTTTTGACAAATTTATTTATCCCGCCTATCTGCTATACAGTTTTAGGCAGTTACAAGGTCAGTTAAAACAACCATCACACACACACACACACACACACACACACACACACACACACACACACGACATAAAATTGTGGGGTTAGTTAAGCTAACCCCTAGTAAGATCAGTTATCTGTATTTACTTCCTTTACTGTATCAATCACCATTTATCTATATTTATTTCCTTTGTTCTTGTTTATGTTCATACTTATACTTGTCTTGCACATGTTTGACAAATAAACAAATCAATTAAAGCTTGTCCCTCCATCCAACAAGTGAATAGGATTTCTTCCCCTCAGATCTTACTCACTCCTTAGTCTTACTAAGCTCACAGGGTTGCTATTGTGGGGAAAATAGGAGAAAGGAAGATTAGGTATGCTTGTTGCCTTGAGTTACTTATAAAGTAATAAAAGCTGGAAAAATAAATAAATAAAAATAAATGAAAAATGAATGCTGGGGAATTAAGGAAAAAGATCCCTCTCGTTTTATTTTAAACAAAATATTTATTTCAACGTGTTTTGTTTGGATCTGAACTCACAAATACACAATGCACAATCTTTCCAGAGTTAAATAGTTCCAAGGATAACCTAATTCTGCCACTGCAATTGTCCAAACCATTTGTGTCACTTGCTTTTTGTGTCCAGATGACTGAAATATTTTTGACTAGTTTATTTGAACTATAAGGATTCATCTTCTGTATCCCAGAATGAAACACTTGCTGCTGTGCTGCTTCTGGCACAGTTTAATGCTGGACATTGCTCTCTGTCAGTTTTGTATGTAAGATTTTTACATAAACAAGTTGCATGAAGAAGATAATAATAACTATTATTATATTATATTATTATTATTATTATTAATTATCTTATTAATTAAGATAATTATGGTGACTACAGAATATTTTGAAGTAAAACTACCGTATTTCTTATTTAGTCCTCTAGGGCTTACACCTTATTATTCCCAACAAGGTCTAGATCACAGGATAAATTCTTCTGCATATTTATTGAATGTGTGCAGTACTGTGGCTTTTTTAAGTTCCATCATCCTGGGTTTAACTGAGAGGGTTCAAGGGATACTCTGTTTCTCTCAAGTGAAATGATATGCACAGCAAGTTCCTAAAAGTATCAATGCCTAATTATATATTTTTTGCATTTTTCAGATCATAAATCAGATGCTTGTTAAGTTTACTTCTTAAAAAAAAAAAGGTTGACCTAGGTTTTATTTCATTTTTTGTCTTTTTTTTTTCAAGAATAACATTACATGATAGAATGTGCCCAGTAAGAAAAATAAAGCAAAATGTCAGAAACAAAGTATCCATTTAGTTCCTAGACTAAGAGGGGAAACTGTTCTAATTAAAGTGAAATGTCTTGAAGATTAGGATTGCAAGGATTCCATGCAGAGTCAAAGGGAACTTCCTTTCCAGTCTATAGAAAGTGATCAGGTAGGCACGCAATGTAGGATTTTCCCCTTTTCTAAATGTAATTTCTCATCCTTTCTGTTAAGAATGGGATCTGGTAAGTAGATCTTGGATCTGAATTCCTGAGGAACAAAGGCAATGGAAATTGACAATTTGAATAGCTCTTTCAAGAATATCCATGCACTGAGATAATTGAGTGAAATAAACCTCCCCAAGTTTTTGTAATACAACTCCGTTCTGATGAAGATTATAGGAGCTGAACTCCTGAAACATATTGAGGTAACCTCTTTAAGAAAAGTTGCCCTACAATATTCATTTGTTATTGCCTGATATACTAACATTTGCAGGAAATTAAAAATAATCAGATAAAATATATAAAGTAACATCTTTTTTATTCTTTATAAAAGCAGACCATTTGCTCCACTTAACTTGTACAATATAACTTCTTTACATTCCAGATAGATCTTTGTTACCAGCCAGACACTTATTTGAACATCAGCTATAGCAACATAATAGCAGATTCTGATTCTTGGGCCCATCTTGCCAGCAAGTGTATACTTTGATATATCATTAAAATAAAATGAACAAGCTAGTCACTGTTCTGTTATAGGAAATTAATTATTTAAACAACTAAACAACATGTGAACAACCCACATAATGAAACCATCATGTGATGAGACAATGTAAAACAATGCATTTCCCTTTGTTGTTTGCAGTGGTGAGTTATATTTCTAATTAGAGTATTAAATGGCTCTGAGTATTGGGGAAAAGGAAAAGGGAGATAAAGGTGTTTAAATTAAATACAAGAATGCTAGGAATTAAAGAGTACCATGAGTATTCATGCTGCGACAATTGATACTTCTATTGAAAATAAAAATAATATCAATGGCATTGTTGATTGTTCCCCATCTTATCCTCCTCCCTTTAACATTTAACTGAATTTTATAAATCCAACATGAATTGATAAATAGATGTAGATTTAAATAACTTCATAAATACACTTGTATATTTTTCTGCATGAATGTTATGGATTATGGCAGCCTAAAGCCTAATTGTTCAAACCATATACTTATCTTGATAAGATTAATGAATAATAGTTTTAAAAATAATGATGCAAGGCTAAGTCAATTCCCACCTACATTTCACATATACAGTAAAATATGCTTCAACAAAGCTATACTGCATTATAGCCTATAATTGGCTTGAGTAACTAACATTTTTTCCTGTGTTCACAATTTGCTCAAGTAATTAAACTAATGCCCTGTGTTCATTGTTTGTCTGTAAACTCAATCGATTAATACATTCTATTTCCAAATAATATGATAGATTCTATAGCAGGGGTCCCCAAGCTATGCTGACTGGAAAATTCTGGAAGTCCACAAGTCTTAAAGTTGCCAAGTTTGGGGACCTCTGTTCTAGAGAGTAAGCAAACTTAGTTGGAGATATGCAAATATGTACCATATTAAAAAAAAACCAATTAGATAATCTTCCTCTGATGTAAAATGTAACATTGGGCTTCTTCTTTTCAAAATAACAATGTATAATTTCAGCTACTTTAGTTCATATGCATTAAGACAAAACAGTAGTGTACAGTCTATGTAACACTAAAATCCAAGCACAAAAAGTGAGGTTGAGACCAGTGGCTTTACAGTACCAGAACAGTTTATTATTTTAAATTTTTATTTTATCTATGTTCCATCTTCATTATTTTTATAATAATTCAAGATGGCAACCAAAACTAATATTTCTGTCTTATAAGATTTACCCCAAAACAACCACCCTGTGAGGTGGGTTGGGTTGATTGAAAGTGACTGACCCAAAATCAACCAACTGACTTTCATGTTGGAGAACTTGCACCTCCTATTTCTAGCCAGATGAATTAACCACTAAAGCAAGCTGGCTCTCATTTTCAGTTCAAGGGAGTCTTCCATAACTAAAGAAATTTTGAATTTTGAAAGCATTGAGGTGAGCTGCTCAGGCTGAGATATGACTTTCCCATCTAGTAATGTCTGATGTTCCCTATTCTGGTGAATAGGACAGGATTCAAATAAAGTAAGGTTGGGCTCAAACTTTGACAAATAACTGAGTTGTCTAATGTTGCATGAGTATTTTGCTAATTAACTATAAATAAATATAAATCCTTAGGCACCTGCTGAAAATAAATAATGTTAGCATTTATTGATTGAATTCAATCCAGTTAGCTCTTTTCATAAACTATTAGGCATGTGTAGTCCTCTCATATGTATAACTGTCAAATCAAAGAAATTCTGAGCGTGGAAGATAGAATAGAAAGAAAATGTGGTTGCTAAAGCTAGCAAATAGAATGGAATGGTAGGGAATGCAAACTGAACTTTGCATCTTATAGTTGTTGGGTACAATTTAGATGACCCTATATTAGTCTATAAAGTTTTGATTTGAGAATCAAACTTGTAATTCTATTTAGCTATTTGCCTGTAACTGTCAACTGTATCAGTCATATGAGATCAGTTTATCTGTTCTCAAACCAACAGCAATATATGGTTATTCTTACTATAGTTATTTTAAAAAATCCACATGTAGTACATTTTAAGAATAAAATGCCTGGATGCCATATAATTTTGTAATTAGTTATTACTGATCCATAATGCAATGCAGCTGTGAATTTGGAGCCTTAGTGTTTCACCAGCCAAGTTTATTTTATGTGACAAAATCTGAAATTAGCATGCATTTTGTTGCTTTCTTGAATCTCTGTCAGTGCTACATTAGCACTATTATTCTGAGCAGAAATGATGAAAATGCTTTGCTCCTATTAGGTTACAGAGAGAAAGTAACTGCATTCTGCAAGTCCTGTATAGAATAATATCTAAACTGAAGACTGCCATCATGTCATGGGCAAGTCAGGAAAAAAGTAACACTAATTTAATCAGGAAGATAAACAACAAGATAGGATTTAGGACAGAGATAAAACTAGACTGCCTCTGGCCTTAATTTGCAACTTCCAGATTTCAAAGGAGGATAGAAGATGACATCTCCTAGGAAGCTGTCACTTTCTTAAAGGCTGAAGAATGATTTGTCTGTATTCTACAGAAAATGCATGCTTAGTCCCCATCACATTCCATATCCCTGGAATCAGTAACTGCAGAATCAGCCCCTTTAAGAACCTTTAAATGCCCTTTGAGAATAACCAGAGATCAAGATCAGAACATAGAAGTCAGTTTTCAGAAGACAACAGCTGTAGGAAATGTTACTTTAGTCCAGTGTTCTGATGTGAATTTCTGAGTGTGTTACTGATTAGTGTATTGTACTTTGCTTCTCTTGGACCTAGAGTGCAATGGAACAGAGCAGAGCAAGGTAGGACAACTAGGAACTAGCTCATATATTATTTTTAAGGTTGACTTTCACAGTGATTTGACCATGATATTTGACATGGTGAAACTCTGGTTTTAAAATTTACCATATATAAAATAATTGAAAAGTCTGTCTTCCTAGAGATAAGGCTAAACTGAATAAAAATTTTATTTATTTATTTATTTTATTTTATTTATTTTATTTATTTTGATTTGTCAATCGCTTACAAGATAATAGGTAGAAGTGTATACATAGTTATGAATACATGAAATGGGTACATATAAGAAAAATAAAAGAAACAATAGGACAGGGATGGTAGGCACGTTGATGCGCTTATGCACGCCCCCTACACACCTCTTAGGAAAGGGGTGAGGTCAATAGTAGACAGTCTAAGGTTAAAGGTTTGGGGGTTTGGGGAAGAAACCACAGAGTCAGGTAGAGTATTCCAGACATTGACACTCTGTTGCTGAAGTTGTATTTCCTGCAATCAAGTTTGGTGCAGTTAACCTTGAGTTTGTATCTATTATGTGCTCTTGTGTTGTTGTGGTTGAAGCTAAAGTATTCATTGATAGGTAAGTCATTGCAATGTATGATTTTATATACTATATTTAGATCAGACCAAAGACAGCGTAATTCAAGGTTTTCTAGGTCTAGAATTTCAAGTCTGGTGGCATAAGGTATTCTACAACAAGTAGAGGAGTGGAGAACTCTTCTTGTGAAATATTTCTGGACTTTCTCAACTGTGCTAATATCAGATACGTAATGTGGGTTCCAGACTGATGAGCTGTATTCGAGTCTTGGTCTAGCAAATGTTTTGTATGCTCTAGTAAGTAGTGTGATATTACCAGAGAAAAAGCTACGTAGGATTAGGTTAACAACTCTTAATGCCTTTTGGGCTATGTAGTTACAATGGGCTCTAGCACTTAGATCATTAGAGATGAGTATTCCAAGGTCCTTTACAGAATTTGGATCATCAACAAGGTCTTGACTATTCAGCTTGTATTTTATTTTCTGTTGTGTGTTTTTTGCCAATATGTAAGACAGAGCATTTATTTGTTGAGATTTGAAGTTGCCATTTGTTTGAACATTCTGATCCATAGTCAAGATCTTTTTGAAGGGTAGCAGTATTGTCTGTGGTATTGAACAGCTTTACATCATCAGCAAAGAGAATGCAGTTGCTCTTAATATGATCACAGAGGTCATATATGTAGAGTATGAAGAGAGTTGGTCCTAGAACACTTCCTTGGGGGACACCAGTATTGACAGGTACAGAATTTGATAGGACGCTTCCAATTTTGACCATTTGTTGTCTGTTTGACTGGAATGCTTCTATCCAGTTATGCAGTTGTCCAGAGATACCATAAGATTTTAGTTTTAGGAGTAGTTTGTCATGTACCACTGAATCAAAGGCTTTACAGAAGTCTATGTAGATTGTGCCTATTGTTTTGCCCTGATCGAGTTGTGTAGTCCATAAGTTTTTGCAGTGTAAGAGTTGCAGATTACAGGATAGTTTTTTTCTGAAACCAAATTGTTTATTAGAGAGTACGTTGTTTGTCTCTAAGTGGAGGATAATGGACTGGTTAATAATTGATTCCATGACTTTACGGGTGATGCAGCATAAGGATGTTGCTGTAATTTTCAACTAGGCTGGGGTCTCTCTTTTTGAAGATGGGGATGACCGTGGCTTGTGACCATAGATTAGGCAAGGAGCTGGTCCTGAAAGATTTTTCAAAGATTATGCTTAGAGGTTCTGCTATGGCAGTGGATAGCCTTTTTAAGAAGTAAGCACATATTCCGTCCAGTCCAATAGATAGAGATGGTTTTAGATTGTGTAGTGCTTTTTCAACATTGTTTTCTGTAAAGTAGATATGTATTAGATCATTGTAGTTTTCTGTGGTTTGGCTAGAAAATACTCAGCATGATCCATTGCTGTTTACAAATACTGAGCCAAAGAATGTGTTAAAGAAGTTGGCTTTAATGGTGTCGTCGTTGCAGTCTTACCATTAGGTCCTATCAGGGGTGGGATGGACCTTGAGTCTTTTAGTTTGTTGTTTACAAAATTGTAAACGGTGTGGGTGGAATTGGTGCATAGAAGGTTTTCCTCTTGTTTAATGTGATAATTGGTGCATTCGGTCTTTATCTGGTGGCGTAAATTTTTGTATCAGCTTTTGAAGTTGGCAACATGACCAGATTTGTTTTTCCACCAGAGTGATCTCTTTTTGGATTGAAGTTTCCTTATTGTTATGGGTAATCCGTTTTTTTTTTGGGGGGGGGGGGAGTTGTTGGTACATATAGTTTGATGACTCTTTTGACTTCAAGTAAAAATATGTTGTAATGGTCTTCAACAGTATTGCATCCAGTGATTGCCAATCAAGGAATGAGAGATCGTTATCTATAAGATCAAATGGGGCATTCATGCAGAAACTACTGTGAAACCTTTGCTATACAATATCAGAATTAGCCAGTGAGGTAGCTTATTAAACAAGCTGCCAGTAGCTGAGTGGAAATAGAGAAAAGGGCTAATGCAGAGAGCATTGCAGGTACAATGCCAGATTTGAATAGACCCCAAGCATAGCTGCTGATGAGCATCCTCTGAGCTAATGAACTCCCTCCCCACTACTTTCCTCTATATCATCAATGTTGTAGTTGCCATTCATCTTTATCCCTAATTGGCTTTTCTTAGAGGTGATACTTTAATAGAACAAGAATAAATCTAGGCAGCTGGCTCATTTTATCTCTTATTATACAGTGCTTGGCATTCAGTAAATACCTCAGAGGAGAAAATATGATGTGGCTACAGCATTCCAAAGTCCAGTTTCCATGTTCTCAAGAGCTCAAGTCCTGCTGAGCCCCAACTGAGAAAATTAAAGGACAGTTGAAGGCTGGAATATACTAAGAGATGACACCAGACTCTAATGTTATACAGATAGTCCTCGACTTACAACAGTTCACTTAGTGACCATTCAAAATTACAACATCACTGAAAAAAGCGACTTACTACCATTTTTCACCTTTACGACTATTGCAGCGTTCCCATGGTCACATGATCAAAATTCAGATGCTTGGCAACTGATTCATATTTATGATGATTGCAGAGTCTTGAGGACATTTGATCACCTTTTGCTACCTTCTGACAAGCAAAGTCAGTGTGGAAGCCAGATTCACCATGTAACTAAGTTAACAACTGCAGTGATTCAATTAACAAATGTAGCAAGAAAGATTGTAAAATTGAGCAAAATTCATTTGTTTCACTTAGCAACAGAAATTTTGGCTCAGTTATGGTTGTAAGTCATGGACTACCTATCCAGAAATATAACTGCTCTAACAGTTCGTGCCAGATATTTAACAATTATTCAAATGAAATGTATGGAATCACTAAAGCTACTTTGCAAGCCTTTTTAAAGGGTTTCAAAGGGTTTTATTTCTTTTTAAAGAAATAAAATCAGATTGAACTTTAGTCTGCAATAAATCTATTGATGAGAGAACAGGCAGTTGAAATTAGCTTTGATGGCCGTCCACAAATGCTTACATATGTTCAACATTTTCTATTTCTCTAAATGAGCAACTATTCAGAGCCAATATTAGAAATGGAACATTTGCTTTATATACACAAAGCACATAGCAGAAGCAAATACAGTTTTGTACCAAGTACCAAAATTGCCAATCCTACATTACATACTTGCAGCAATTGTTTCAACTTCCATAACAACTCTTCTTGTTTTAGACAGTTTCACTTCTAGATCAAAATATTACTGTTCTTTATTGTTTAAAAATATGTCCAAATTATTCCATATTAACTGAGAGATTTGCCTTTGAAAGGAACATTTTCATAACCAATTTATTTTGTTCAAGTATCCAAATTCTCATTCACATTATACTAATACCTCAATTCAGAAAAATATAGAATGAATGTAAATACTCATATATTCATATACTTGTTCAGTCTTATTTTGCAAACCATTATGGAATGAAAGAAATCAGCTGGCATATAGATGCTTATCTTTATTTCTAGAAAGAAAAATGAACTATCATTCAAGGATTTTGTGATAAGTTTCACACATTTTATATATCTTAAGTTGTCCTTGATTAGTATCAAAATAATTGGAAAAATATTATGTTTAATTCTGTAACATTTGAAACAAGTCTCACTCATCAGCTAGGAAAAAGATAAAGACAAAGACATGGCATTATTGCAAACACTCCAAAAGTGTTATCGGTGCATATTTGTACCATAGTTAAATACAATGAGAAAAGGTTCTTTGAACAGTGTTTAATTTCCAGGTTAAAAATATGCTGCTACTTTGGTGTGTTTAAAACAAATGAACTGCATTCCTGCACAAAGATTCACTAGAACAGGAAGAGGCAGTGTGTGACTCTCCAGCTCCCAAGAAAGAGCCAACATGATAGTAAAATATGCACATGCATTTATATTTATTAATTTGTTAGATTTGTATCCTCCCTTTTCTTCTGGAAGATCTGTCTCCAACTTCATTCTTCCATTTTTCCAATGGTACCCACCATCACTGTAGTCCATCTATCTTGCTGCGAGCTGTCATCTTCTCCTGCTTCTTCAAAGTCCAAGTTTCATTTTGTAGAGTATTACATGGAAAACTATTGCATACATGATTCTGATCTTTATAAGCATTGACAGCATTTGAGAATTTTTTCCAAGGCCTTCATGACTGCTCTATGAAGTGCTTGACTGCAGGATGTTTCTTGATGCTTGTTCCTTTTCTGTTGATGGTTGATTAATTGAAGTAGAGTAATTCAGCAATCAGGAAATACTCTGTGCACACACTTTGAGAGTCTTTCATTTGTGCTTACATAATTACCCTCCAAGGACAGATGCTAACATTTAAAATAAACGTTACAGCTGACTTTCTTGGAAAGTCTTGGAATCAATGGAATTTGTTGCACTTGTAGGTTGGGTGATCATTCAGAACATCTCTGTTTGGCATATAACCATAAAAAGTCAAACAATAATAAAAAACATTATGCAAAGAGAAAAGATGGCTGCATGGGGAGACAACAAATACTATGACAACCAAACCCAGCATAAAACAAGTATATATGTTGCCATAGCCCAATGGCTGGGAAACAGCCAATCTTTAAGGTTCATCTAAAAGAGAGCATCTCTTGGGGGCTGCTGTTCCAGCAGTTAGACATGCTCCAGATTTTCTTTCTTGGTCTGCTTGAATAAATGTAAATTTCAGCTAAATTGCAATGTGTGCAAAAATTTAATAATTACTGAATCAGATTGAACCACACGTAACTTTCCATAATTCAGAATAATACAACATACTCCGGAAATTATGTGGAACTAAATGGGGAGTTTCTGCTGGCCACCCTCAGGTCATCAGCACTAGGGTTGGTCTAGTCCACAGAATACTGTGCCCCTGTATAGCTTAACAGCTGCCATACTAATAAGTTATACACAGACTGAACAACACCATGAGGATTATAAGTGTATGTGTATAAGTGTAAAACCACTCTGACTTGCTGGTTTCCTGTTCTGAGCCATATAGTACTGCCAGCTTTATGAAGGCAAGATACACTGGTGAGAAAATATGAACAACTCACTTCTACCGTTGCATGCTGATCTTCCTCATTTATCAGCCAGAAGACCCAAATCCAGGAAGCCCCACTGGCACTTGCACAACATCTGCCCAACTACTTTAACACTGATTCCCAATGGAAAGTGAACATCCAGATATACTGTAAGTAGACACAAATGATCCTTTAAAAAGATACCAGGTTTTGAACTACCACATCAGCAATGGACAATCTGAGTAGGATTCATACCTCACATAGCATCTGCCAGGACTCTCCATAAATGGGACATAGTATCCTCCCCTCAGTGTGACTGTGGGGTCCTACATCAAACTGTAGATCACATTATCACTGGCTGTAAGCTGAGGCATATATCGATCCAGTATCTGATTTTTTTATATAAACAATGCAGAGTTTCAATGGTTAGATGACTTAGACATTGGTATTTGAAGACAAAACTTTTTAACATTTATATTGTATTGTGTTTTATTAATCTTGGTGAATGTTAATATACATTGCTAGTCCATGTATGATATGCCATACACTAAATAAATAAAAAGTGTTTATTTTATGTTTAATAAATAGCACTATAACCAGACTCCAAATGCTGCCATGTTCTTTCTTTAATCTATTAATAGTGAACATGCCAATCTATGTAGAAAGGTTTAAAATGTTAACATTAATTGTGCAGTTGCACACAACTCTTCTATTTCTATGTTAGAAATAGCTTTTATTCTACCACCCCTCAACCCCTCACAATTTACTGATCTTAAATTCCTTTCCTACAACAGAGGTCCTAGCAATCCTCTGTCGGCTAGATTTTTGAAAACACAAGCTATAACAGTGCTGATCTGAAGTACATTTTACTCAGTGGCACATTAGTTCTACAATTATGCAATAGCATCTTTTGAAAGACACTCTGAGGAAAAATAACACTAAGATGAACACTGCCAGATATGTGTCATGATGTTCATAGGCTTCAGATGTTACAGCAAGAAGATAAACTGACCCCAGCTATTATGATAAAGTGCTGTCATAACTGTTTTATCACTAAAGTTAAATAGTTATATGGGTAATTTAGTATTAGTAGAGCAGGCATCATATGTGATGTCATATAATTGCATGATTGTTAAAAATTCATCCAGTATACCAACTAAAATTTACAGAGCCACCAGCTCTGGGCTCTAAAATGGTCTGAAGACTGCTGGATGGCAGCAAAAAGCTAGTGGTTTCTATATCTTCTGTATCCCGAACACTATCACTCTACTAAACAAATAATTCCCTCAACACTGTCAAACTGTTTACTAAGTCTGCATTACTATTACTATTAATCCTCCCATCCTTCCTTTCATCCATCTCCTCCCACTTGTGACTGTATGACTGTAACCTTGTTATTTGTATCCTAATGATTTTTATTGACTGTTTCCTAGTATGATTTGATTGCTTATTGTACCCTATGACTATTATTAAGTGTTGTACCTTATGATTCTTGACTCTTGATGAATGTATCTTTTCTTTTATGTACACTGAAAGCATATGCATCAAGACAAATTCCTTGTGTGTCCAATCACACTTGGCCAATAAAGAATTCTATTCTAGTCTATTCATCTTTTTACTGTCATCTGGTTCCAAAGTCCATTAAAATGGACCAGAAAAGAACTACACAAATTTCAGTATATTTAATATTGGCCTGGTAAAAATTATGAATCTTAGAAAGTGTAATAGGAATTTCTCTAACGCATAACAGAAATTTCTCAGCCTCATTTTAGTGAGTTATGTAAAGTAGAATCAATACTTAACAATGTGTTTTCCCAGATTTATCCCCACATTAATCACTATCTTTTCCGTTCCTTTCCCAGCCAGTCTCTCACATTTAGTTGCTATCCAGATTATGCAGCAGCACTAACTGCCCAATCTGGGATAATTAATATCTGGAAAATAATATGGAAAAATTATAGCATGTTTTTACTCTATGAGTAATTTATATATTTAATTTATACATTACAGTACATGGTTTCAATAATTCTTACTGTGAAATGTATTTCACAATCTGCAGATGTTGAAGTTCAGGCTGAACATGAATTAATGACAGTTAAATCCACGGGTGGGATTCAGCAGGTTCTCACCAAACCCTGTTAATAATTTGCTTGTGCAGAACCAGCTAACCCCCACTTCCTTCAGTTAATAGCTCCAGGCAGATAGCCAAGAACCACTTAACAGTTGCAGCTGATACACACTGAATCAAGTCAATAAACAACAAAAACTGACAGGATTAGAGCAGGGAAACCTATCAATCACCCATCTTGGGATGGGATTAACCTCTTGCCTTCAGGAAGAAGGACAAGATTACATTTTAATTATAAAGAGTATTAAGTAACACTTCTGTGATCAGCTAATACTCCCTAGAGTTCCCCAAGACCTTTTATAGCTGCTGCAGTATTGGCAACTTCTTGTTTCCTCCTTGGGGGAAAGATACAGGAGGGGACAATGATGCAGCCTGATCCTACAGGTCATGAATTTAATGCATGTGTGGTCCAGCTAGCTGTATTGCTTCTGCTGTGAAGCATATAATTTAGAACATAGAGAACATAGAATAATAGAGTTGGAAGGGTTAATGGCTTTTGGCAGCACACCCAGACTTTCAATTAGTATGAGCAGCTGCTCTTAGTTTCCCTCTCAGCTGCTGGGTTTGCTTTGGGGTTGATTTTTTTTTTTTTTTTTTAAAAAGGGGAATGGCTGTTTTAAGTTTTCTGCATTGTTTTAGTGGTACCTGGCACTGTCCTTTTGGGGTGTACTTCCCTCACTCTTTTTGAAATCCCTTAGTGATGGAGCACCCATAACTTCTGCAGACAAGCTATTCCATTGGTTGGTTGGTCTCACCCTTAGGAAATTTCTCCTTAGTCCTAGGTTGCTTCTCTCTTCGTTATTTTCCATCCATTGTTTCTTGTTGAGCTTTTTGGTGCTTTGGAAAATAGATTGATTCCCACATTTTTCTAGGAGCCCCTCAAATTTCATGACAGAACAATTAATCAGTGGAACAACTTGCCTCCAGAAGTTGTAAATGCTCCAACACTGGAAATTTTTAAGAAGAAATTGGATAACCATTTGTCTGAAGTGGTGTAGTGTTTCCTGCCTAAGCAGGAGGTTGGATTAGAAGATCTCCAAGGTCCATTCCAACTCTGTTATTCCATTCTATTCTAAATATTGGAACAGTGCTATTTTATAGTGAGTTGGAGTAAGGAGAAATTTCCTAAGGATGAGACCAATCAAGTTGGCCATGCGCACCATCAAATATTTTTACTACTGGTTCTGTGGGTGTGGCTAGGTGGGTGTAGCCATGTGACTGGGTGGGTGTGGCTTCTTTTTTTGGTAGCACCCCTCCGCACTCCTTTTTTTTTTTTTTGCCTCCTGGCCTTCAGGGAAGCCTCCTGGGAGGCCGTTTTGCTCCCAGGAGGCTTCCCTGAGCCCCAGGAGGCCAAAAATGGAGTGTGGGGGGCCATGCAGCACCCCCCCCCACACACACACACACTGGTTTTTTTTTTTGCCTCCTGGGCCTCAGGGAAGCCTCCTGGGCAAAGCAATAAGACAGCGAGGGGGGGGGGCTTCTGGTTTGTCGGCTTCGGCAGCGGCAGGGATTCGCGATCCTGCGCGATCCCTGTTGCGCTAGCCGTCTTGGTGCCTCCGATCCGGACGGGTCTGGAGGCTAAGGTTGCCCCATAGAGGCAGCCGAAGATAGGAGGGATCCGGACAGGGGGTTGGGGTTTTCGCAGACCCCTTCCCCACCCGGCTTAACCCTCTTTTCTCAAGGCGGTGGAGCGGCGGTCACCAATGGCCACCACAAAGAAGCTGGCAGCTGGATAAGATTGTGCTGGAGGAAGAAGGAGAAAGTTCTGAAGCGAAAGTTTTTTGGCTGAACTGGGACTATAAGATACAAGTAATATCCTGAAAATCCTGATTTTTTGAAAGATACTTTGTTTCCAGAAGAGATTTACAAGCGGTGAGTGAAAGTGCTTAAAGAGAAAGTTTACTCTCCTTCCACATGGATTTAACAAATGGATATTGAAAATCCTGCTATTTTATAGAAGGTAAAAATTTAAAACTTTCTGTTATAAGTGGGAAGGGAGAAGACAAAAGGAAAATTTTTATTAAGATTTTGTTGGAGGAGATGCCTGGAAAATTTTGAGATTGGAAGTTAATTGCAATAAGACTTTAAAATACAGATTGGGTTTTGTTTTTTTTCCTTGCCAATTGATATTACCCCAGGAAGAAAAAGTGTGAAGAACTTTGTGCTCTGTTTGGATTGTTTGATGACTTTGGGATTTTGGGGAATTGTTCCAAGCTTTGAATTATCTTGGTTGTTTTAAGAAGAAGAAGAAGAGAAAAAAGAAGAAGAAAAGGTTTATAATGGCTTTATCTGTTGATGAACTGAGAGAGGAATATGGTAAAATAAAAAAAAGAAGGTAAAGACGGTGTGAGAGAAATTTTTCGCTTTTTAGAAATGGCGCTTACCACTTATCAGCAAACACAACAATTAAAGGAGGAGGAGGAGGAGGAGGAGGAGGAGGAGGAGGAGGAGGAGGAGGAGGAGGAAGAAGAAGAAGAAGAAGAAGAAGAAGAAGAAGAAGAAGAAGAAGAAGAAGAAGAAGAAGAAGAAGAAGAAGAAGAAGAAGAAGAAGCCATCTTTAACGAGTCTACAAAGTTGATTAAGAAAGGAAGGAGAAAGAGAGGAAGGAAAAAGGACATAAGACTTAAAAAAACATCCAAGAAAGAGAAAAATAAGATGCAAAATCAATACAATGTTAGAAAGCAAAAGAAAAGAGAAATACAACAGAGAGGGGAAGCTAAGGGGGGTAAAAAGAACAGATGGGATAAGATAGGAAGGAAGAAGGGGGGAAAAAGCCACAAAGGTATGAAACAAGATGTGAAAAAGAAAATTTTTTTAGGGATCAAGGGTAATGTATAACTTTGTTTCAAAATGTTTCTGCAAGGTACATAAGATAGTATTGTAGTATTTGTATTAGAAATAGAAAATTAGAATTTTATAAGACTTAAGTAAAGATTAAAACATTAAAGGTTTAATAATGATAGATTTTAAGATTTAATAAAATATTAAAAGGAATGTTTAAAATATTTAGTTTAAGTATAGAGTTTAATTGACTATTGTGTGGATGTTTGTATGAACTTATTATTATGGTATTTGTTTTTGAAATAGATAATTGGAATGTTATGAAATTTAATGTTTAATTATATATTTAATTACTTTATGGATTTACTATTTTTTTTCTTTTTTAAAAAAACTTAGTAGGTAGAATGTACTAAGCAGAATCAGATAAGGAACTAGGTGTTACCTTAAATGTTAATTTAGGGGAGCGATGGAAAGGCATCATACTTCGATTAGTGATTTCAGGAGAAATCTTTTTTTTCTAATATGAATGAGATAAATGGATAATTGGAAAAGAATGGACAAAAGATACAAATATAATGATTTAAATTAAGATGAAATAAATAAAATAGAATTAAGAAGAGTAGAAAGCGGGGAGAAGTTATAATGAAGATATAGAAGGGTAAATAAGATAGGTAATGGCATATAAGTTGAACATGAATTTAATTGAAGTCCATACAAAGAGAGGTAATCCGGGGCCAAGCTACTTTTTAAAAAGAAGTTTTATGTTTTTGTGTTTTGTGTGTGTATGTCTGATTGAGATTTAATAAAACCTTGGGAGAAAGCGAGAAGAATAACTGTAAACAAGACAGAGGGAAATATGAATATGATGAGTATAAAATGGATAAATATAGAAGAAATGTAATTGAATAAGAGCAAAGAGAAATAATGAGAAATCTGCTAAAAAATATTTAAGTGGAAATGGGATAGCACAGCTTATCGTCAGGAGGAAAGAAAGAAAGAAATACCAGTTCGGCTGAACCGGTAGCTCTTTTTTTACTACCAGTTCAACTGAATGGTAACATTCTTTACTACTGGTGCACCTGAACCAAGCTGAACCAGTAGAATACCACCACTGACGCCCACCCAGTCACATGACCACCCAGCCACTAGGTTGAAGAACCGGTTGTTAAATTATTTGAATCCCACCACTGGTTAAATCTGTGTGAGCTTTGATAAGAGAGCTACTTAGCTTACAATTTTACACTTCCAATTGGAAGAAATTCTGTTGGGATTCTTTGTGAATAAAATGAGGATTCGTATTTTTGAAGTGACTTTTAAAAGATTGTTATTAATCACTATTGCTTTTTAAAAATATACACCTTTAGTGAATTTCATGTTACTTTAATCACCTGATTTTTGAAGTTAAAAAGAGAATGGTGCATTTAAAAACAACAACAAAAAATTTACAACAGAAATGTAATTAATTTAATTAATTTTCATTAAATTAGTCTGAAAAATATTACTAACTATATAGGTAAAGATTTAAGTTAAAAAACATTTAGAAATTACACAGATAAATGGTGAGAAACTTCTATTTTCACTTTTAAAGTTATGTTATAAACATAGTGCTCTATTTCATCATAATAAATTGTATCAGATTTCTTTTTCATTTAACTATGGCACAGTCATTTGCATAGAATCTTTACATAAAAAACAACATTAATAAGAAAGTTTGTTTTATTTTAATGACGTTATATTTTGATAACTGTGAAGAATTTTAAAATAGTCCAAGCCCCTCAGTTTGAAAGATGAGCTGTAATCTTCTCAAGAGTGTACTCTCTATATTTAACTCCTTCTCTTTCTGTTTTTTCCATACACCCTGCCAAGTCAATTCCCTATTGTATTCTTTCTAATGAGGGATAAATTAGTCTAGTAGTTACTGAAGTTGAAATCAAGAGGGTTCTTCAAAAATAGCTCCTAACAAATGTTATCTAAAAGCAACCATGTTTATTGAAATTGTGTTCTGATTGTGCTGTTTCTTTCTAGTATCCTGACATCTTGCTCTATTGAACATGAAGTAATAAAATCAGTAGCTCCTTCCTAACATTTGCTCATATTTATGTCAATATTGGGACTGAAGAATCAACAACATATTCAAGAGTATTAGCTGAAAATATTGGTTTTATAGGATTGCTTATATACCATGTTTTCCCCAAAATAAGACCTAACGAGAAAATAAGTCCTAGACTGCTTTTTAAGCATGCTCCTAATATAAGCCCTACCCACAAAATAAGCCCCAGTTAAGATCATCATCAGCTGAGGGTGGGTGGGTAAGCATGGCCAGCATCTGAGGCAGCGAGGGCATGGGGGCCAATGGGGTTCAGCAGCAGCTGCAGCCCACCAGCCCCTTAGCACACTAAGGCAGCACAGGTGAGTTGATTACCTGTCCAAGCAGCAGGAGGCAGAGGCAGGGGGAGGTGTGTGATCTGGATGCACCATGTGGGCTGTAGGAAAGCTGAGAGTAAGTGGGCTGGAGCTGACAAATAGCCACGGGAGGCTTTTCTTTGTGCAGCAGCACCAGCAGCAGACAGAGTCAGAGGTATAGAGGGGAAGGCAGGAGATCTGGACATGCCATGCAGGGTTGTGGGAAAGCTAAGAGTGGCCGGTCAGCTGCGGAAGGCTCATCTTTGCATCTCTCGGCTTGCCTGTGGCCTGCACAGTGTGTCAGGATCACATGCTTTCCCCCTGTTCATCTGCCTCCATCTGCTGCTGGTGCTACCGCATAAAGAGGAGCCTCCCATAGCTTTTCCATAGCTTGCAGAGTGCATCCGGATTGCATGACTCCCCCGCCCCCACGCCTCTGTCCCTGTCTGCTGCTTGGATAGGTAATCAATTCACCTAAGCTGCACAGCACCGGAGTGCCCAGCAGGCTGCAGCTGCCACCGGACACCATTGGCCCCCATGCACTAACAACTTCTTGTGCTCACCTGGGTACCCACCTGGGCTGATCACCCTGATATTGTGTTTCTCAAAAAAATATGCTTATTTTGGAGCCCCCTCCCCCAAAATAAGGCTGGGTCTTATTTTGTGAAAACATGATATTTATCAGAAGAATTTTTTGTTGAACCTGACTTTTCTCCATCCTACTTACATATCACAAGAAATGAGCAAAAGATATCTATTTTTATAACTACCATATGGTAATAAATATGTATATGTGTATTTGTGTAAATCTATAAATAATTTACGGAACTACACCGCATTCACAATAGGGTAGAAAGAGTAATCTGTGCACCTGCTGACAATCATTTACTAGCTCCTCTATTGATGGCAAATGAACTTCACAGCCCTGCTTTTTCTTCTTGCACATAGAAGATGTCTTCAAATAAAGAACTATCATCAATTAAATTGGACTGGTAACTGTCCTAGAAGTCAACAATGAGTTGATGAATTTATTGTGTATCATTATAGATTATTAATCTGTAGAGTTGTAATTGCAGGAATGTTCTTATCTTGGATGGCAAACCTCAGATAAGGAATGTTTACAAGCAATTACAACTCAGGCAAACAAAGTCACTAATGTAAAGGAGGATTAGAGAGACGAAGTAAACATATGTTAGACTTTAACTAGAGATAATTAATTGTGTTAATTACTATGCTAAACAGTAACGAAGGTTAAGCAGAAACCAAAGTTAACCAATGTTAGAGGATTACTAAAAATGTGTATAAATGCAAGACTAGACTCCAATAAAGTTCATCATGATTCAGTTGATCATGATCAAACACCTCGACTGCCTCGTCATTACAACATTAATCCACTAGTGTTACAAATTAAAAGCTAAAGTAAGCACTTGCCATAGCACCATTTTATTACGTCTGAAACATATTAGGCTATTGGTGATGCAAGGACATATGTTATCTAGTGAACTTCATTTTTTATTTATTTATTTATTTATTTGATTTGCCAATTGTTTACAAGATAATAAGTATAAGTGTGTACATAGTTGTGAATACATGAAATGGGTACATATAAGAAAAATAAAAGAATAAGAGAAACAATAGGACAGGGACGGTAGGCACGATGGTGCGCTTATGCACGCCCCCTACAGACCTCTTAGGAAAGGGGTGAGGTCAATAGTAGACAGTCTAAGGTTAAAGTTTTTGGGGTTTGGGGAAGAGTTATTTGCTCAGTTATTTCTTCTATGTCTATGATATAATAGATTTTGTTTCTTCCCATCCAGTTATTTTAAAATAATTACAAATTGTTATTAGATTGATTGAAAAAGTTAGAAACAGTAAAGTCATTTGATCATTCTGTGCCTTTTTCAGATTTTTTTTAAAAAAATAAATTAATTTTAAAATATATTTTATATAGATGCACCATCTTTTCAAACAGTCTTTAAGGAATCTCAGACAATAGAACAGTATTCTTGATGGGATTGTGCAAAGCTTTAAAAAGGGACCTTTCATAAAATGCACTGGCAGGGAAGAGTACCCATGTCATTCAGAAGGCCTGGCATAGTTGCTTCAAAGACTTTCTAATTGCATTCACACATAAAAACATTTTATGTGTATCTGCAGGGTTTGTAGCAATCATGCCTAGCCTCCTGGAAGATGCTTGTTTGCTTCAATTATTCAAGGAGGAATGCTTTGAACCAATTGTGAAACCCTCTTTTCTAGTGCTTTTCACAACCATATCCTTTCCTTTACACAGGAGAAGCTCACTACTGTACACTAAAACATAGCATTCATTGTTTCTGCTCCTAATGCATCAAGTATATCACAATACATCTGATCCAAATACCCTCTCACCCTTGAAAGTTGCTAAAGGCCCCATAGCACCTGTCATATCCTCAAATTCACATTGAGAAAGAGAACTGAATCCACATACTGAACTTTTCAGCCTTCCTTTTTACCCAATCTTCTAGCTGTGTGACATCCTGCTTTTTATATTAAAATTATGGTTAAGTTTATTGTGTTAGTAGTATGTTGTGGGAAAAAGTTGGCACTTGGCAGAATAGGAACAAAGCTACTAAACAAGGTGACATCTGGGTGTGCTGGTAAAATAATTTCTAGGCAATGAAACAATAATACATATTAGTTGCTAGCCAGACTGCTGATTTCTTTAAAGCAGATCTGAAACTGAAGTTGGCAACTGATATCATTTCTTTACATTCTCCCTGTGTTCAGTGGCCCATCATCAGTTGCTAGACACCAAACAGATGATAGTAACAAGGCACATCTAAACCACAGAGTGTAGGAGTTGCAAACAGACAGTTTTACGTATACCACATCACAGTGCCAGTCTCAACAGAAAACGATCAGTGATTATGTCACAAAGGCCTGACAAAATACTGCAAAAGGAATTTAAATGAGAAAAGAAAGATGATGAGCAATACCATATGCAAATCTTTGATATATCTCAGGCATGACTGACAGAATGACAAAAATACTGGAAAGAAAAGCACAAGAGTAAGATCAGGGATAGTGGACAAGGTGCAACAATACCAGCCTGCTAATAAAGATAAACTGCCAAAACTAAGTAGCTAGGGAGTTATACAGTATAAACAAAATTGCCAGTGTGGAGACAGTTTTATTAGACAAACTAAATACCCTACAGAAGGCAGATTTAAAGCATAAGAAAGGAACATTGGTCTGAAAAACACACGGCACTTGGCATTACCTGAACACTGATTACAAGAACCAAACCACAATACAGTACTTTAGCATTTGGGCACAATGATAGATACCTCCCCAGAATTATCACAGAAGCAATTGAATTTCATAATCATTTATATGGGAAGAACAATTATCAGCTATCATCTTCGTCGCAGTTGGTAATTAATGTGGTCATTCTGCTCCATTGGACACAAGAAAATATATAAAGACTTGATGTCTGCTATCAGTTCAGTTTCAGATCTGCTCTGGAGAAATTAGCAGCATGGCTAGCAAAATGTCAGCACACATTCATTGCCTCACACAGCATACCCAAAAAGTCACTTCACAAACAAATAACAGTCTTAAAAACCTATAATCTTAAAATGCAATTATGCTTCAAGGCAATGGTTTTTCATGTAATCCTGAGCTGTCTAAGCTTTTGTTCAATGGAAGTGACTATTTTTGCTCATTAAAGAGATTCTGTACAAATATACTTTAAATCTGACATGTATTTTATGTTTGTGTAACACATCTTACAAGGCCTTGGGTAGAAGACTCTCTTTAGATATCCATCATTGTAAGCCCAGAAATAAATCTGTTCCTGGTTTCACTTGACCAGTAATACAGAGGAAAAACATTCATCCTCCCTAAAATAAAACCTTAAGCTATTGTATTAGTTACTCAATTGATAGAAAAGAATTGTTCACTTTATTTACAGTATCTTTGTGAGAAAAAAGGCTCTAATACAGGTGTGTATGGAGATTTTCAGTCAATCAGGTCATGGTTGTACCAAAGGTGCTTTTTTTCAAAGGCAACTGGATTTTGTTTTTCTTTGAAGACCTATCGCTTCTCATCCAAGAAGTTTCTTCAGTTCTAATGTCAGAAATGAAGAAACTTCTTGGATGAGAAGCAAAAGGTCTTCAAAGAAAAACAAAATCCAGTTGCCTCTGAAAAAAAGCACCTTTGGGATTCTATTATAGTTCTGTTCTGTATCCAGTCCTCTTACGTAGATCTTATTGATGCCACAGGATGTAAGGAGGCTTAATCATTAATTCAACAATTATTTAAAAATAACTAGAACAATGCATTAATATATACTAATTCTTACTATGTGTCTTTTACAGCGTTGAAGCTGAGTTTGGTGCTAAGATCTGGACATGATACTCAGATGAATTGAACCAGAGCAGAACGAAGTAGAATTATTTCTCCTCATGATTTGGAAATTACACTTCTGTTGATGCAGTGCATTTGTTTTCTTTGTAATCACATCATATTGTTGGCTCTTACTCAATCTGTAATCAAGTACTTTTTCCAAGATGTTTTCACAAATACTGCCACCAAATCAGGTATTATCTTTGTGTATCTGTATATGTGAATTTGATTCCCAAAGTAAAGAATTTCATCCTCATCTCTGTTAAATTTAATATCATTATTCTTGCAACCTATCAAAAACATTTTCAATTTTATTTTTAGCTGTTATTATATTAGTTATTTCATGCAATTTTGTACTGTCTGCTAATTTTAATAAGCATTCCTTCCACTTCTCCATTCTGTTAACTAATGAAATAGTGAAGTGTATGTACACAATCCAGTACTGTCCTTACAATACTTTTCTTCAGTTATGCAAAAAAAAAAAAAAAGTGAAGACAATTCTTTCAGTATAGTTTTCAGGCCATTTAATTTTTACAATATCCAGCATATAGACACTAGCATTCTCACAATCTGGTAAGGAAATTATTTGATAAGGTAACATTAGTCTGCCAAAACATTTTCTTGAAAAAACCATGATGCATTATGGTAATTACTGCACTGAGTTAAGTGCTTATGGATTCTATCTTTATGATTTGCTCTAAAATCTTTCCAAGAACCAGGGTTAGAATGACTGTTCTGAAGTTTGCTAGATCTTTCCTTATCTTTTTATTTTCTAGTCTTCACTAAAAATTTTATGTTGACACAATGGCTTCTTTTGCTGTCATCCATTTTGTCCCAGTTGGAATTATTGTGCTTTTAATATCTTCTTTAGAAATTCCTACCTTTCTTGAGCATGTTCCATAGAATCCTACTTATCACTGCTTTGAGTTTATTAAAATTCACCTTTTGAAGTCGAACATGAACATTTGACCATGTTTTGCTCTTAAAATTGGAGCTACACCATTACATAGTCACTTCCTCAAGTGTTCCTGTTTCTTGTCCCTGCTCAGCCCTATTTTCCCTATTGATTACTATCAAATCAAATATAGCTGATTCTGTTCTATATTCCACCACTCTTTGAAGAAGATTATTATTAGCAGGATAAAACAAAATTGTCATTAAAAGACCCTGTCTGGCAAAGTCAGTCTTCCTAACAAATGTCAGGATAATTAAGCCTCCTATCACTATGATTTTATGTCTTTTTGAAAGATTTGTATTTTAGGCATCATCCACATAATCTCCTTGGTTGTGGAAGTGATAGTAGACACCAATTTATCACTTTAATATGGTCCATCACTCATTTTAACCCAGATAACTCTATTGCACTGCCAAATTCTTTAATTTGATTTCAGTTCAGGAATGCATATTTTTAATATACAATGCAACTATTCCCATAGTAGTGTTATTTAGCCAGTTTCATCCGGTTCATGAGAATTGGCTGTTACATTTTCACATACATTACAGTTAAAAGTTAGAGCCTCATTTTTTTCTGTAATGCTTGGATGAGCCAGCTTGTCCCCAAAATTGTACTACATCAACCCAATTCTAAAAATAAATATGAGCTTAGGATTGCAGCTGATGTCTCTTAACTAGAAAAGCTTTTAAAATTGTTTTAATTAGTTTACTTTGTATCTTATCAGTAGTTTTAAAGTGGACAGGGAGTTAAATAAGGAGAAACATTTCTGAACATTCAGATTTAATTCTGTTTATTGTTTATTTGGGGATGTCATATTATGAAGCTCTAACATGTCCACTGATTGGTTTTATTAATAACCCTGTTGACCTCCTCCCTTTCTATTACTTCTGGTCCTTTGGAACAAATGGAATCCACCAGTTGCTATATTCCAGTCATGGGATTTATCCTACCAGATCTATACTTTTAATTAGTTTTTGCCCCCATGTACTAAGAATGTAGGCTGATCTTGTTTCTTTCCTGTTATTATTTAGCACAGCTTTTTTCAACTCAGATTCCATGGAACCATAAAGTTCTATAGATCATGGCTGGAAAAAAAATAAACATCCTTCTATTAATTTTGTATACCACACAATAGTAACTGTAGAGATAATAATTTTTTTGCTATCCTGATTTTTATAATACAAGGGAAATCAATAAGTCTTCTAGAATCAGGTCCTGGATGGCTGCCTCATCATTCATCTACAAACAAACATTTGTTTATTATTATATTTAAATATTTGTTTATAATGAAATTGTTATATGGCCTAATTCAGTGAAGGAAATTAATTTCCATGAAGAAAATAATCAGATTGGAAAGTTCATAGATATAATATAATACGTTACATTTGAAAAGACTTCAGTGGGAAGCATACCATATTTTCAGTTTTATAGAGAATAAACAAATCAAAAGGGTAACTTTTGCTAAATATCTGCACAGTATCATGGCAAATGAACTTTAATGCTTATTTCATTTAATGCTTTTTTCATCAACATTTCTATCTAAATATTTTTTCCAGTGGAATTGGAAGAGAAAATTGACTAATCTCTGAATAAGTAGGCATTTTAAATGCATAACCAAATTATTTTATTGTAATGATTCTTTTGAAGTAATTATCAGAGTGAATTTAATAACCATAGGAAATAATACTACAGACCAAAATGTAAAAATAAAACTGAAATGGATCTTTGAGTCATAAGTATTTTATTAAAAAGCCATAATTACATTTTGAGAAATGTGTTCAATGAGTAGTTATTTCCTAAGCAAGCTCTACCTATAGCTTCAAAAAGTAAGCATGTGTTTGCCTGTTTATGTATGTGATGAACTTAAGAAATAATAATGTATGCTATAAAATTCTTCACTTATGGAATACAGTCTTTCCTCCATTCCTAACATTTGGGGCAACTGAATATCAGAAGAACGCCTACACCATATTCCCAGTTTTAGCCCTTTCCCATTATTATGTTCACTGAAGGAACAAGGGAATAGGAAATAATCTTTGAAGAGGAAAATAGTCTTTTTCTCAGGCAGTGCAAGAAGCAGAGTGTCAGCAAAACTATTGTTTTTCCTTGTGAAACCATAAGAGTACATTCTAATCTCTGAATGGCTAATAGAAGAAGACTTAAATAAACCCCGTGATGAAGTATTCTTTGGAAAGGGTGGATTGCTGAATGCCTCATTAAATAATGTTGAAAAAGGACTTTGCTTCTTACATAACTTTCACTTTGAGGAGGTAGCTCAAAGTGTAATATGGGAAATACACACACACACACACACATACACACACACACATGTATACGCATATGTATATGTATATAACAAGCAGGAAAAATAAAAGCTATTTTGTACAGTTAGTGCTCAGTTTATTACCATAATTGATTCAAAAATGTATGTTGCTAAGGAAGATAGTTATTAAGTGAATTTTGCCCTGTTTTACAACCTTTCTTGCCATAATTGTTAAGTGAATCATTGCAGTTATTAAGTGAATCCGGCTTCCCCGTTGACTTTGCTTGTCAGAAGTTTGCAAAAGGTGATCACGGGGCTCTAGGACACTGCAACCATCATAAATATGAGTCAGTTGTCAAGTGCCTGAATTTTGATCTTTTGACCATGGGGATGCTGCAACAGTCATGTGAAAAATGGTCATAAGTCACTTTTTTCAATGTTATTGTAACTTTGAACAGTCATTAAACAAACTGTTGTAAGTCAAGGACTACTTGTATTCAAGAAATATTAAAAATAAGAACAAAGGCAATATGTCCAACAATATAGTGTTAGCAATATATCTATCTATATAGCAAGCAAATATAGTGCTTGTAGAGTACAATTGTTTATGAAAAAAATACTAAATCCTTTATATTATTGATCTAATACCAATTATTTCAAGGAAATGTCTTACATACAGAGCTGAGCTAGCCATTATCTGTGGACATTGTGCAATAGGTCTGAAACACAGGGCAATTCATTCTTTGCATAATGTATGTGCTTGTTGCTTAAATAATCTAAAGGAATTGGCAATTCCTTTATTGCAGGAAGCAGTGGGCTCATTGCCATTTGGGGAGATATTTGAGGTATTGAGATCTGAACATAAGAACATCATTACCCATCTGTTCAGAAATAAAGTCAAAATATTCTCTTGGTGATCAGAAATAACATAAATAGGAAATAATTAAACAGCTCAGCTCTGGACAACTGCTTCCATGTAGTTCACTTGGCAGTGTTACAGTAACTTGCTGTTGCCTTCTTTCAAGGAACATAGAATAATAGATCTATCTATCTGCCATCAGCTAGCTGAGTCTCTCAAATTTGCTTGCCATGAGTCTGCACTGAATAACAGAATCTTCAGTCCTAAGGGAGGTCCGGCTGTGCTTAAAAGCAGAGCCAAAAATCTAAAGACTAGCTAGAAAGCAAGAAATCCAACCATTTCCTCCTTCCTAGCTAATCTAAATCCCCTGGCACAGCAGAACAGCTGATGGTCTGAAAAAAGAAAAATAGCAATTTTAGCAGACAAGAGTGTGTGGGCAGGGAGCGTTCCTGCAGGCCATGTGGATAGCCCACTATCCAAATATTAGCCTCTACCTAGGATTGAACTCGCAGCCTCCTGATTGTGAGGCAAGGGCTCCACCTCTAGGTCACCAAAACTGCCAGCCATTTTTACTGTTGATCTTAATTTCCAAGTCTAACTTACAGACTTGGAATTGAGATCTTTTAGATAGCAGGTGGGTGGCATATAGATTTAATAAATGAATTCCCAAACTATTTCCAATCCAATTATCAGCTATCATCAATCTTGCTTAGTTTCTAAGATTCATGCAGTATGACTCAGAGTCAGAAATACTTAATATTTGTTTCCATGAATCAAAACAGGCATGTTGCTCATAATTAAACAGGGATAAGGATTGCTACTTCTCCTTGTAAACAATTAAATGCAGCAGGCACAGAAGCATATATTAATCAACTTTTAACTGGAGATCTCTAGAATAGATTAAGTAAACAATTACATGGGATTTTACAGGCTAGGACTACTGTCTACTTATCATCTTAATAACTCTGCACAAAGTAGAGTATTCATTCTGCAAGCCTGATACTTAAAAAGCTAAATGAAATTCACCCAAGAGACGTACCTCTGAAAAAGCTGTTTTTGTCTAGAAATCAACTTTACTCACCAACTGGTTTAGAAATTGCTTGGCCTGAAAAAACTGGGATGACATTACAGCTAAAATCCACAGCTGTATACAGGATCCACACCACTGACATCTGCCCAGAGAAAGGGGAAATTGTGAGATAGCCCACATACACTCTAGCACCTGCTTTTTGTGAGTTGGGTGGTTGGGAGTTGAGGAATTGCATCTAAGTTCATTAGTCTTAGAATCAAAAGTTCAGCCGATCCTCATTAATTGCTTTGGATTTAGCCATTTGATATTGAATTTCAGTAGGTGAGTTTCCTTTAAACCAGTACATAAGAAGTTTTAAGGATTTATAAAAATAAATATTTTTTTCAGAATTAACAGCAAAAGGGTGATTAATAAAAGTTATAAATAGAAGCCCATAGATTTAATAAAATTTGGAAATTCTATTTCTGGGGGAAACTGTTTATACTTTTGCGTTGGGAGGATGAACAACATGATGGGAATTGAAGACTGGGCACTAGAGGATACTAGAGGGAAATAAAACAAAGGATACGTTGAAAGATATTGGTGAATAATGGTTTCAGATATTAGTTTTAAAGATCTCTGACTATTGATAAATTAGATAATGGTATGGAAGGGGAACAAATTTTATTTGACAAGATGGATGATTTAAATGTGGACTTAAAAGATAAGCTATACAAAGGATATGGAAAAAAGATGAAATACTGAACATGCAGATGAAACTGGGAGATTTTCAGATGAAACTGGGTGACTAGTAACTAAAAAAGATGTACAAATAATAGCCCATAAGAATGACTTGGAGACATATAGATAGATGATAGATAGATGATAGATAGATAGATAGATAGATAGATAGATAGATAGATGATAGATATAATATTGGATCTACAGAAATGACTTGTTAAAGATCAGCAGAGTGTTTTTGATAACCTTTTTAATATTAGATGTACAAAAGTCTACTTTATTAAGGTTTCAGTGTGAGTGACTTTGTGAGAAAAGACATAGAGAAAATGCAAGGAAACCAAGTATCTGGACACAATTTGAAGAGATTAAAGATTATGATTATTGGAAGCAAGGGGAAGGAATATAAAGTTGGTTTATTTGAACAAGATTAAAATAGGTAGGTTGTTATTTCTGAGATTTTTTTAATGTATTTTCTTTTATCAGAACTGGATGACTAAGTTTGAAGTGTTTTTCCCCCCCATAGATTCATAGATTAAGTTTTATGGGAAAGAGTTCATTTGCTGTATTTTGAATTTCTCTGGTTAAGGTTAAAATAGTTATGTTGCAATCTCTGGTAACTTTTATTAGATTTGTACTGATTAGATTTAAATGATGAGATTTGGAGGATCTGTTTAATAATGGAAAATGAAATAGAAATGTAAAAGAAAGGAATTCAATTGGGTTTATTAGATCACATTTATAATAGGTAGTTATTTCTGGTAACCCTTAATGGGCATTTGCCATTTAGGATGGATGATGAGGTTTTGAAAGGTTTGTACAGAGAATTAAGTGAGCTATGGGCTGAAGAGATTGTTTCAGTGGTGGGATTCAATTTTTTTTACTACCAGTTCTGTGAGCGTGGCTTGATGGGTGTGGCAGGGGAAGGATACTGTAAAATCTCCAGTCAGCGGTGGTATTTGCCAGTTCTCTGAACTACTCAAAATTTCCACTATGATTCTTGAGAACTGGTCAGAATCTGCTGAATACCACCTCTGGATTGCTTGTTATATTTTAAGAGATGTTGTTAAAATTGCTTGTATCTACTGGATCAAAGGAGGAAGTTATTTTTTCTTTCTCTTTAAATTTTGTATGTGCACTTTTTCTATTTTTTACCTTATTTTTTAAAGTTTGTATTGGCTTTATCTACACTTCTAATCTTCAGTTAAATAAAAGTTCAGTTAAATTAAGCCATTTTGTTAAAAAATAATTTTAAAAAGTCTCATCTAATACAGCTTAAAAGAAAATCAAGAGAAAAAACAGAAATTAGAGTAATTGTATATAAAATAGAAGAAGCCTGGGTATTTTATCAATAGATCATTGGAGCAAAACTTGGAAACTGTTAAAGTGAAGATGTCCTTGAGTCCAGAAGAACCTTTATTCTTATTATAGCTTTCTTATTATAGCTATTTGTAGAATATCTGATTTTTTTTAAAGTAAACAAAATAAACACAGATAAAGGCATAATTGATCTTCTGTAATTGTACATTACCATTAGAGAGATGTCTCCAAAGCTGAATCTCTTTGACTCTAAAATCAGTCAGTATTTTGTTCTCTTTCATAGATATACTTTTCATAAGTATCATGATTAATCAAGAATTTGAAGTAGCAATGGTTTTAGTAAAAATAAAACTTTTCACAGATCTCTTTTGTTGGCTTACGGTAGAGGTATGTGACATGGTGCATATTAGGATATGTGCAGAGTAACCCTTGTATAAAAAGGATATGCACACAGAAATGGTTTATGAGAACAGTTATGAATATACAGCCACACAGAGTTGAACAAGTTGTATTAATGTTTACTTGAAGAAATAGCACAGTCCAAAAAATAGTCCATGTCATACACGTTTTTAACAGTCCAGAAATACCCAGTTATAAAGTCTTCTTACCAGTTTCACGTCTTTTACAGCAGACAAATATCAAACCATAATACAACAGATAACCTTCAATATCAACAGAATATTAAAATAAACAGGGTTAGTCAGTATCGGTCCGTAGTCAGTTAGTATCAGTATAAAGAGAGATCATCAGTGAAAAAGAGAATTAAAGCATGATCTATAGCTCCCTCTTATGGCAACTTGAAGCATTTTTTTTTTTTTTTTTTTTTTTTTTTTTTTTTTTTTTTTTTTTTTTTTTTTTTTTTTTTTTTTTTTTTTTTTTTTTTTTTTTTTTTTTTTTTTTTTTTTTTTTTTTTTTTTTTTTTTTTTTTTTTTTTTTTTTTTTTTTTTTTTTTTTTTTTTTTTTTTTTTTTTTTTTTTTTTTTTTTTTTGTTTTTGTTTTGGGGGGGGGGGGGGTTTTTTGTTTTTTTTTTTTTTTTCCCTTTTTTTTTTTTTTTTTTGTTTTTTTTTTTTTTTTTTTTTTTGGGGGGGGGGGGGGGGGTGGGGGGGGTTGGTTTTTTTTTTTTTTTTTTTTTTTTTTTTTTTTTTTTTTTTTTTTTTTTTTTTTTTTTTTTTTTTTTTTTTTATTATATAATATAATTAACCAATCAGAACACAGCATAATACATTATAGTATTTTCCATTAAAGCTACAAACATATATATTTGTAGTTCATATATTGTCAACCCAACTACGTTATTTACATATACATAACAGTGCACTTTTGGATTATAATTCCAACAATTCCTGAACAGTGGTCATATTGGCCGGGGATAATGAGAAATGAAGTCCAAATCTGAATTCAACCAGACTACGTATGCCTAATTTAATTATACTAATATCTGGGGATTTTCACTATTTAAGTAATTAAGACATGCATAAGCAACCCATTATCACTTACATTATTAAGATATTTTACAAATACATAAATAAATACACGCACTCGCATATTTAAAGTATTTCTGCCAAGTTTCTTGAATGGTTGCTTTGCAAACTATTTGCTTATAACTTGAGGCTTGCTACATAACTTTAATAGTTGATTTCATTAACTTCTGTAGGTCTAACCTTGCTGAGATTTACCATAAAATAAAGAAAGTGAACAAAAATTACAACACTGGAGCTATGGGGTTTTGAAATTAATCAGTAGAATGAACAGCTGTCAGGGGAAACTTGTTTTCCCAGCAGAACAAGTTAAATAAATTGCTTAAGCTCAAGGTAATTACCAGTTTTTAATAGAAACTAAAGAAGCAAGAATAGATAGGTTTTCCTTTTGTTAAACTTGCTTGGTGTCCAGATAGAATAATTCTGATCACCTGTAGCTTTCAGCAAGCAGGGAATGTACTGACAGACCTGTTAGCTTCCTTCTATTCTGTCAGCTACCCTTGCTAATGTAGCATGACTAAACACCAATGTCTGCCTGCCTGAAATGGCTAGTCTCTTTTGTTCATGGCTGAGTCTAATTTACCAAACCCTGAAAAACATTTCCTGGGATATTCTCTTTGATCAGATATAGATTGCTGTACATCTGATCACATGTGGATGATTTCTCCAGAGTCACTTTCATGTGACATGGGTGACTATACATAGAATAATAGAGTTGGAAGGAACCTTGGAAGTCTTCTAGTCTAATCCCTGCTTGATCAGGAGACCCTATATCATTTATTTATTTATTTGGTTTGTCAATTGCTTACAAAATAATAGGTATAAGTAAAAACATAGTTATGAATACATGGATACATATAAGAAAAAAAATAAAAGAAACAATAGGATAGGGATGGTAGGCATGTTGGTGCGCTTATGCACGCTCCCTACAGACCTCTTAGGAAAGGGGTGAGGTCAATAGTAGACAGTCTAAGGTTAAAGGTTTGGGGGTTTGGGGAAGAAACCACAGAGTCAGGTAGAGTATTCCAGACATTGACCACTCTGTTGCTGAAGTCGTATTTCTTCAATCAAGTTTGGTGCGATTAACCTTGAGTTTGTATGTATTGTCTGCTTTTGTATTGTTGTGGTTGAAGCTGAAGTATTCATTGGCTGGTAGGACATTGCAATGTATGATTTTATATACTATACTTAGATCGGACCGAAGGCAGCATACTTCTAGGTTTTCTAGGTCTAGAATTTCGAGTCTGGTGGCATAAGGTATTCTGCAAAGAGTAGAGGAGTGGAGAATTCTTCTTGTGAAATATTTCTGGACTTTCTCAACTGTGTTAATATCAGATACATAATGTGGGTTCCAGACTGATGAGCTGTATTCCAGTATTGGTCTAGCAAATGTTTTGTATGCTCTAGTTAGTAGTGTGATATTACCAGAGAAAAAGCTACGCAGGATTAGGTTAACAACTCTTAATGCCTTTTTGGCTATGTAGTTACAGTGGGCTCTAGCACTTAGATCATTAGAGATGAGTATTTCAAGGTGCTTTACAGAGCTTGGAACATCAACAAGGTTTTGACTATTCAGCCTGTATTTTATTTTCTGATTTTATTTTTTTTTGCCAATATGTAGGACAGAGCATTTATTTGTTGAGATTTGAAGTTGCCATTTGTTTGACCATTCTGATACATAGTCAAGGTTTTTTTGAAGGGTAGCAGTATTGTCTGTGGTGTTGAACAGCTTTACATCATCAGCAAAGAGAATGCAGTTGCTCTTAATATGATCACAGAGGTCATTTATGTAGAGTATGAAGAGAGTTGGTCCTAGAACACTTCCTTGGGGGACACCACTGTTGACAGGTACAGAATTTGATAGGACGCTCCCAATTTTGACCATTTGTTGTCTGTTTGACAGGAATGCTTCTATCCAGTTATGCAGGTGTCCAGAGATACCATAAGATTTTAGTTTTAGGACTAGTTTGTTGTGTACCACTGAATCAAAGGCTTTACAGAAGTCTATGTAGATTGCGTCTATTTCAGATAAATGACTGTCAATCTCTTTTTGAAAGCCTCCAGTGATGGAGCACCCATAACTTCTGAAGGCAAACTATTCCATTGGTCAATTGGTCTCACCGTAAGGAAATTTCTCCTCAGTTCTAGGCTGCTTCTCTCTTTGGTTAGTTTCCATCTATTGGTTCTTGCCTTGGCTTTTGATGCTTTGAAAAATAGTTTGACTCCCTCGTCTTTGTAAGAGCCCTTCAAATATTGGAACACTGCTATTATGTCTCCACTAGTCCTTCTTTTCATGAGACTAGACATACCCAATTCCTGTCATCTTTCCTCATATGTTTTAGCCTCCAGTCCCCTAATCATTCTTGTTGTTGTTCTCTGCACTATTTCCAGAATCTCAACATCTTTTTTATATTGCGGTGATCAAAACTGAATGCAGCATTCCATGTGTGGTCTTACTAAGGCTTTGTAAAGTGGGATTAGAACTTCATGTGGTCTTGTATTAATGCAAGTAGGATTGCATTGGCTGTTTTGACTGTTGCTGCACACTAGGATTCCAAGATACCGTTCACTGTTACTGGCATTAAGCCAAGTTTCATCTAGCCTGTACATTCCTGTATATAGCTGATTTTTCCTGTCTAAATTTAAAATCTCATTTTTATCTACATTGATTTTTACCTACTGGTCCATTAAATACAAATATGGTAGACAGACATAGACAGACAAATGCTGTATGCCTTTTTTCTAATCATTTTTTAAATTGTGACTGTTTTTATGTATTTTAATTAATACATACATGTACACTGCCCAGAGCCACTTTCAAATGAGATGAGTGGCTATACAAATATGATATGTAAATAAAAAATAAAAAATAATTTTGTAGATTGATGATAAAGTCGAGTTCTGAAGTGCTACCTATTACACTTACTTTGCCAGTTGTTAATTAAAAAACCAGTGTATTCAACAGAATAGGAATTTGGTTTACTGACAATTTATGAACCTATTCTGGAAAGTGACTAGATTTAAAAATACATCCATGAACATATATAGGGCTTTTGTCATATACCTTGCATTTAAAACTTTTTATAGCATACACGAGAATTTATATGCTGCTTGTATAATATTTGAGATTAAGGAGTTATAGGAGAACCTTACATTTGCTAATATTTAATTTCTACTTTTAAAAAAAGGTGTAGATTCAACATTGAAAATGAAAGGAATACTTTTTTTTAAAAGGTTGCATTTCAAGGCAAAACATGGCTTTGTGGATTTTTGCCTCAAATCTTTTCCATTATTTCATTCCAAATTCTTCCCTCCCAGTTTTTGCTCATAATTCAAAACTGTATATAGAATAGTTCCCCCAGCTAAGAATACAAATAACCTCTTGTCATTTTCTTGGCTCCAGGCATCACCTGTTTATTTCATTCTACTTTAAAGTGGGGGAGGGGGGGAGAGAAGCTAAAATTCTAAAAAATGAAATGCCAGCTTCAAGTACAATTATTTTTTCCCAAGATTTCTTTAAGCAACTCACATATACTGGAGACGTTTTTAGAAAATAGAATGGAAAAATGTTTTATTACAGCATTTTACTGAAATAAAATAAAACTATTATTTTATTACTAATAATAATCCTGTGAAAGGAATCTACAACACAGTGCTTTCCACATATCTGCTATAGAAGTAGTAGTAGTAATAGTAGTAGTAGTGATAGTAGTAGTAGTAATAGTAGTAGTAGTAGTAGTAGTAGTAGGAGGAGGAGGAGGAGGAGGAGGAGGAAACAGAGACAGAGAAGGAGATGGAGAAGAAGGAGAAGAAACAACTGAAGGTGGGCTTACTGAGCATTTGGGAGGCTAGAGAAGAACATGAAACAATCTTGAGAAGTTTGATAAATTGAACTGAGGCTGAGGCCACCCCTATCAATTTGTAAGAATGCTTAAAGCATGTCCTCAAAATTATAGAGACCATTGAATTACATTTCCTTTTTTCCTTTTTTTTTAGAATAGAATAGAATAGAACAGAACAGAACAGAATAGAATTCTTTATTGGCCAGGTGTGATTGGACACACAAGGATTTTGTGTGCGTAAACTCTCAATATACATAAAAGCTGCAAGTGATAAAATATGGTCATAGTCATCATAAAAATGCATTCATCATAAATCATAAGATAGAATACTTACTGATAGTCATAGGATACCAAATAAACAATCAACATAAATCATACTAGGAAAGTAAATAAAACAATATAAATCTTAAAGACACAAACAAAAATTTATAGTCATAAGTAGAAAAGAAGATAGAAAATAGGAAAGATGAGAAGAATAATAGTAATACAGCCTTACTAAATTGTGGGAATTATTTGTTTTTTTATTGTGTTTTACAAGTAGTCCTCAACTTACATTTGTTTAGTGACCATTCAAAAACATAATGGCACTGAAAAAATGACTTACAACCAATCCTTTCAATTACAAGCATCCCCACAGTCACATGATCAAAATTTGGCAACATGGCAACTAACATGTATTCACTATGGTTGCAGTATCTTGGGGTCATGTGACTTTCCCAGCCAACCATTTGTGACTTTCCCAGCCAACTTCCAACCAGCAAAGACAATGGGGAAACTGGATTCACTTACCAGCCATGACAAAAGAGGTCATAAAATAGAGTGTGACTCAATTAACTACCTTGCTTAGCAACAAAAATTCTGGTCCCAATTATGGACATAAGTCAAGGTCTACCTATAAATTCTATTTTGAATTCTATTTCTTTATATCATTTTATTGTTTGTATCTGAAAACTACCCAGAGTCACTTATATAGTGAGATGGGCAGTGTCTACATTTGATAAATAGATAGATAGATAAAAACTTGGTCCCAAACACCTGGGGATGCCTCCTATATAATATGCATTAAATACATATTTATGGTTTTTGAGATTTCAATTTCCAAATTAATGTTTGGAAGTCTTTTATATACATTAATGTTGTTGTATGCATAGTTTTCAATAGTCAGATATTTATTAAAGATGCTGTGTAAAAATAAAATAAATAAAAATAAGTAAGTGTTATGTCTCGGAGGCCTCAGTTTTAACTATTGACAGTGATGTTATCTTTTTATTAAATTATTGTCTTAGTAAAGAGACAGATAATGTGCTAGAAGGCATAGCATTTTTTAATTATGCTTTTGTGCTTAGAAAACTTGCTAGAAGGCATGGCATTTTTAATATGCATTTGCTGTTTTCTAAATTCAGAGAAAAACAAGTCATATCTAAGGACATTGTCTTAACCTTGTATTTCTTCAAGAGTAACATCATTTCCTATTTAGATTTAGATTATTAACTAATGTGATGTAGAATTTCCCACATTTTCTTCACAATCAGTTCCTGGGGTTTGTTGGAAGTGATAATAAAGTTACAGGATTTGAGAAAACTTGCTTTTATTATTGGAATAATAAGTTTTGAGGTAAATGTACAAAATGGTTTTGCTATTGACAGTTTTATATAATGTTACATTGAAGACTATACATGAGACTTAAAATTCAGCTACTCCTCCAGGTCTTGTTGATTTTCCCTCCCTCTCTCTCTTGCATGCACACACACACACACACACACACACACACACACACACTTTCCTATTAATGTATTGTTTCAAAAATATTTTTGAATGGAAATATATAAGAAAAATTATCAACTGAAGTGATCCTCATCTCTATACACATCCAACTTTGTTGTTGTAAATGAACACAATGTCTACTATTCCGGCTGCTCCTTCCCATCAGATAATAAAATATGACTGCTGAGCAATTTCACTGTTAATGCACAGGTGACATTATAATAAAAATGGGAATATTACTTTAACTTGTTCTTGATGCTACTTAGAACTTATGATATCATTGCCTTTGTCTGTTGATCTGTTTTTAGCTAATCATATAAAGTGCTCTCACTCTCTCCTTGTTTCACCCCCCATTTGACATACTGTCCTCAGCTTACCATTACTTTAATAAAAAATGCATTGTTCCTGTTTAGATAATAATAGTTCCTATGATTTGTTGCAGCTTGCTTATATATATCTTAAAGTTAAATTTTATTTATTGTTTAACAGCATTAGTAAACTGTCCCGATCTGATGAATCCTGAGTATTCATGAGCAAACCAAAAAGTATCTAAAAAATCAAAACAATGAAATAATCAACATATTAATATTTTGTTATTACATTTCTACGCTGCTAATCTCACCTAAATGATTCTGGGTGGTTTAAAACAACATTACCCATATAAGTACATGAATAACAGTTGGAAACAGAGTTGAAAACAAGTTAAAATGTATAAATAAATAAACAGACCACTAACAGAACTCAGTTGATTATCTATCAAAGGGGCAACTAAAGCTGAGAAATTCTTAGTGGCACGGTATTGAATTTTCATATAAATAACGATCATTTGATTTTCATTGCAATATGGATTATTTTAAATATTTCAAGATGTAATTGGTAAATGGTTTTATATTCATCATGACTAAGTGCTGTAGTAGAATAGTTTCTGCTTTAAATAATCAGAATCTATTTTATAACAATTTTTCTAATGTAGAATATGTTCTGTTAACAACTTACAATTATCACCTCTAATGCTACATCCATCTTTAACCTGTTAACCATACTTTTAAGCCAATTGTATATTTAATTAGAGGCAGCAAGATTGCTAGTATGTACAGGAATGTACATATGATGTATATTAAGTTATATAGTTTCTATGTTAGGTTATTTGCAATGTTTATCTTATCAAAAGTACTGGTTGTTTGTTTAATATTGGTTGCTAGACCAATACTAGAATACAGCTATTGGTCTGGAACCCACATCACGTAGCTGATATTAATACAGTTGAGAAAGTCCAGAAATATTTCACAAGAAGAGTTCCTCCACTCCTCTACTTGTTGCAGAATATCTTATGCTACCAGTCTTGAAATTTTAGACCTAGACAACCTAGAACTACGCCGCCTCCAGTCTGATCTAAGTATAGAACATAAAATTATATATTACAATGTCCTACCTGTCAATGAAGTGTGATTACTGATTAGTTTAAAAGAGCAGGATTCATGTAATTTAATTGATTAGTAAAATTAGTGATTTAGTGAATTTAATTGAACAGTGTGATTAGTGATTAGTGTAATTAATTGATTAGGCTGATTGTTGCTTAGCAAAATTATTTGACTAGAGAGATTATTGTAATTGATTAATTGGTATGATATTGGCTATATTGATTACCCAAAATCGTTCCATTAAGCAATTTAATCAACATACTATCTCAATAAACCTACCATGCCAAGAAAAAAAATCCAATGCCACCCACAACCTAAGAAAAAGAAATCCCCACCAATGAACCATAAGACTCTTGCACATGCCTTATATGCTGTGAAACTCTAAAGGATAATGAAAATTCCACCAAATGTTCTCTATGTGACAACTACGCTCACCGTGGTTGCTGGGAATTACCCAAACAAATGATTCAATTCCTAGAATCATCCAACCATGCATTTCAATATTTCTGCCAATCATGCAGACCCAAACTGGACAAATATATAGCCCTGTTTGAAAGACTTGATACCATAGAAACATGAATAACATCCCTTGACACCATAGTAGCATCCCTAGACACTTTAAAAGAAAGATTAACTAACCTTGAAAAAAAAGACACAACACAAAAACCCGAACATCCAATAGCTACAAACCACATCTCTACCCAACAACTGCAACCCAATCCACAAAAAAACATAAATCCAAAAAATAATGATATCCCAATCCTCGTCAGAGAAGCTGTCAAGAGTGAACAAAAGCATCCAAACGCCATCTTATTTGGTCTAGAGGACATCAATGACAATGATGACATCACAATTGTTCGCAACATCATCAGTGAATATCAAGCATCAACCATCTCCCCTGATAAAATACTTGACATTTCCCACATCATCCCAGAGTTCAAAAACAGAGATGGCTTGGTGGCCCCACGCTTCTGCAGGGTCATTTGCAAAAATGAATCAAGCAAACGTAAATTCATTTATACTATACATTCAGTCACCAAAAGCAACACCAACCATAAGAACCTACGTTCTCGCCCTGACCTAACCGTACAGCAACGTGCCTGCTCCCGTGAACTCCACAGAGAACTCAAAAAACATCTAGACAATGGAGAGAAGGACCTGTACATTGACTACTGTGCTGACTGTATCAAAAGTAAGTCACACAACCCACAACTCAGCATCCAACCCTACTTCAACCAATCCACCATCACCCAAGACTAGGCACGCACGCCCCTAACTACCTCAATTCCAACTATAACTGGCCTTAAATGCAACCTACTCAATGCAAGAAGCCGTGTGAATAAAATACCTGAATTTCTCCTCTTACTAAATACAGCTAAATTTGACATCATATTTGTCTGTGAAACATGGCTCAATGCATCTCGCCCTGACTCCATTACTACAGTAAGAGACCATCATGTTTACCAATCAGATCGCGAAAGCCGTAGAGGAGGTGGTGTTGCTATCTTCTATAAAAAGTCCTTACATCTAAAAAACATCCAAGTTACTCAGGAGCTTGCTCTTCCTGAGACCATCGTCTGTGAACTGTCCTTAAATATCAAATTTCGATTCTTACTATGTTACAGAGCCCCTGATTATGACATCGAACATGTAAGCAAGCTAAATTCACTACTAACATAGGCAACATCCTGCCCACACACTTTTATCTTTCTTGGTGACTTCAATCTACCTCATATTAACTGGACCTTAAACAAATGTAAAACTGAACCCATACATGCAACCTTCTACAATGCAGTAACAAATCTAGGACTGGAACAACTAGTAACCAACAATACTAGACTTAACAACTGCCTCAATCTCATCTTCTGCAATAGTTTGAATTCAATTTATGGAATACAAATTACAGAACCCTTTTCCAACAGTGACCACAACATGATTGACTTTTGTCTCGACATACAATTATAACTCCAAAAAAGGCAACTATGATCTTATAGAAAATGATCTCTCATCCCTTGATTGGCAATTTCTATTCACTGGATGCAATACTGTTGAAGACCAATACAACGTATTTTTACTTGAAGTCAAAAGAGTCATCAAACTATATGTATCAATAACAACTCCCAAAACCAGAAAAAACAGATTACCCATAACAATAAGGAAACTTCAATCCAAAAAGAGATCACTTTGGTGGAAAAACAAATCTGGTCACATTGCCAACTTCAAAAGCCAATACAAAAATGTATGCCACCAGGTAAAGACTGAATGCACCAATTATCACATTAAACAAGAGGAAAACCTTCTATGCACCAATTCCACCTGCGCTTTCTGCAATTTTGTAAACAACAAATTAAAAGACTGAAGATCCATCTCACCTCTGAAAGGACCTAATGGTAAAGACTGCAAAAACGACACCATTAAAGCCAACCTCTTTAACACATTCTTTGGCTCAGTATTTGTAAACAGCAATGGATCATGCCCAGTATTTTCTAGTCGAACCATAGACAACTACAATGATCTAATACATATCGATTTTACAGAAGACAATGTTGAAAAAGCACTACGCAATCTAAAACCACCTCTATCTATTGGACCAGACAGAATATGTGCTTACTTCTTTAAAAAGCTATCCACTGCCATAGCTGAACCTCTAAGCATAATCTTTGAAAAATCTTTCAGGACCAACTCCTTGCCTAACCTATGATCACAAGCCACAGTCATCCCCATCTTCAAAAAGGGAGACCCCAGCCTAGTTGAAAATTACAGACCAATCTCCTTATGCTGCGTCACCTGTAAAGTCATGGAATCAATTATTAATCAATCCATTATCCTCCACTTAGAGACAAACAACCTACTCTCTAATAAACAATTTGGTTTCAGAAATAAAACTATCCTGTTATCTGTAATTCTTACACTGCAAAAACATATGGACTACACAACTTGATCAGGGCAAAGCAATAGACGCAATCTACATAGACTTCTGTAAAGCCTTTGATTCAGTGGTACACAACAAACTACTCCTAAAACTAAAATCTTATAGTATCTCTGGACAACTGCATAACTGGATAGAAGCATTCCTGTCAAACAGACAACAAATGGTCAAAATTGGGAGCGTCCTACCAAATTCTGTACCTGTCAACAGTGGTGTCCCCCAAGGAAGTGTTCTAGGACCAACTCTCTTCATACTCTACATAAATGACCTCTGTGATCATATTAAGAGCAACTGCATTCTCTTCACTGATGATGTAAAACTATTCAACACCACAGACAATACTGCTACCCTTCAAAAAGACTTCGATTATGTATAAGAATGGTCAAACAAATGGTAACTTCAAATCTCAACAAATAAATGCTTGGTCTTACATATTGGCAAAAAAAATCAGAAAATAAAATACAAGCTGAATAGTCAAGACCTTGTTGATGATCCAAACTCTGTCAAGGACCTTGGAATACTCATCTCTAATGATCTAAGTGCTAGAGCTTACTGTAACTACATAGCCAAAAAGGCATTAAGACTTGTTAACCTGATCCTATGTAGCTTTTTCTCTGGTAATATCACACTACTAAATAGAGCATATAAAACATTTGCTAGACCAATACTGGAATACAGCTCATCAGTCTGGAACCCACATTATGTATCTGATATTAACACAGTTGAGAAAGTTCAGAAATATTTCACAAGAAGAGTTCTCCACTCCTCTAATCGTTGCAGAATACCTTATGCCACCAGACTTGAAATTCTAGAGCTAGAAAATATAGAAGTATGCTGCCTTCGGTCCAATATAAGTATAGTATATAAAATCATACATTGCAATGTCCTACCAGCCAATGAATACTTCAGCTTCAACCATAACAATACAAGAGCACACAATAGATACAAACTCAAGGTAAACCGCACCAAATTTGAGTGCAGGAAATACGACTTCAGCAACAGAATGGTCAATGTCTGGAATACTCTACCTGACTCTGTGGTTTCTTCCCCAAACCCCAAAAACTTTAACCTTAGACTGTCTACTATTGACCTCACCCCTTTCCTAAGAGGTCTGTAGGGAGCGTGCATAAGCACACCAATGTGCCTACCTTCCCTGTCCTACTGTTTTTTTCCTTATAGGTATCCATTTCATGTATTCATAACTATGTTTATACTTATACCTGTTATCTTATAATCGCTTGACAAATAAATAAATAAAAATAAAATATGGTTTTTATTGAATAAATCACTACTGACTGAGATCATATCATGCTAAGTTTCAAAGTACTACCAAAAAATAAAAAAGCAAGGAACTTTCTTATTGTGTTTCTCACAAAATAACGCCGGGCCTTATTTTTTTTGAGCCCCGAAAAAACGGCTAGGCCATCTTTTCAGGGTTGACTTAATTTCCTCCCCCACCTAGAGCGGCCAATACACAAGTACCTCTCCATGAGGCCGTTTCTATCGGCCGATGAAAGCTCCCCAAAGGCAGAGTCCCCAGCCGCTTCGGGGCGAGGCATGGCTGCCCATGTCCCCTCGCCATTAGGCAGTGTCTTTCGGGTGATGGAAGCTCCCCAAGGGCAGTCATCAACCACTTCGATCAGCCGGTAGAAGCGACCTCGGGGCAAATGCACACGCACACTCCCCTCACCACGAGGCCATTTCTATCGGCTGAGAAAAGCTCCCCAAAGGCAGAGCCCCCAGCCACATTGGGGCGAGGTGTGGCTGCCCGTGTCCCCTCACCATTAGGCAGTGTCTTTCGGGTGATGGAAGCTCCCCAAGGGCAGTCATCAACCACTTCGATCAGCCGGTAGAAGCAGCCTTGGGGTGAGCACACACACACACTCCCCGCACTGCGAGGCTGCTTCTATCAGCTAACGAAAGCTCCCTTGAAGGCAGAGTCCCAGACTCTGCCTTCGGGAAGCTTCTATCGGCTGATGTTCTATCAGTAGATCGGGTTATTCTAGCCTAGGCTACCTGCAGGGCACTCCTAAAGGCAAGTTTTCTCCCCACCCACCCCGCCCTTCCCCCCATTTCTCTTCACCTCATGTAGTTCTAACGAACGATGTGAGAAATGGCAGGGAAACACATGGATTAAATAGGCCTAAATTTTGGGGGTGGGGCTTAATTTCACCTCATGCCTAGAAATCATGCTGGGCCTTCCTATTGGTGGAGGCCGTATTGTTGGAGAAACATGGTACTTGCACATTAAGAAAAATCAAGTACATATTACTTCATAGAATACTGAAGCTGACTTACTTTGCTCTGAATCAGGATAGTTCAAAGATGATATTTTAACCATTATTCTTTTAGAATATTTATAGCTGCCTTTTACTGCCTTTAACGGATGAGGTGGCACAGAGGCTTAGTGATGCTGGTTGTGCTGAGCAATTTTCAGCACTCTGGTGATTCGAATCCAACTCCACTCTCATCTCAAGCTTATGCCAAAATTTTACCTTCGGATACTGTACTGCTTTAATTGTAGACACAAAAGTTATGATATAATCCACAATATTCCTTTCAAATGAGTCACGCTGAGCTACAGAGTAGTCAACCTCTTCACTTTTGGAGCCAGACTATAGAAAAACTATATGAAAACTCACATTTTTGGCTTGCTTGCAGTGGGTGCAATGTCATCAAGAATCATGATTTTTTGGTACCATTACCATATGGGCTGAATCTAAGTTTGATTATATTAAATAGCTTAGAATAATATATTAAAATAGAGCACCCATAGTTAATCATTGCCCCCTACATGACATGCTTAAACATATATAGTGCTTACTATAGCATTGGTGTTGGAATTTAGCTTAAGTCAATGATGGTAAACCTATGACAGACGTCAAAGGTGACACACCATGACATTCTGGCTGATGTTCACCAACATCTGACAATAACTGTTCTCAAAAATCACAACTCTGAAAATGAGTTTGTTTTATTCTCATTTACCAGATAGGGAAAGACATGTTTATGGGTTATCTGTATATCAAGAATAAATACTTTTATCCTACTGAGAAGCTTTTTGGAGCAGGATAAAGAAAAGTGTTATATTCTGGGCATGGGTGCAAGTAATCGAGACAAGTCAGTGACTTAGTGAACTTCAACTCTTTATTAAGAATCAGAAACAGAGAGCAAAACCCTTGGGCAGCAGTAGCCCTTTTATAGAGCTAGCTACTGACCTGTTAACCAATGACCTGTGTCCACATGTTTAACTTTTGGCCAATGAAAGATGTTACACTAATAGCCAATCAGGTTGCTCCATGAGGACCAATCCCAGTTCGCTATTCAAGGGCCAATCCAAAGTGCAGGATTTCAAGCCTGCTTAACATAATGTTAATAAGTTTATTAAATGGTTTTTTTGTTAGCTCATAACACCCCTCCCCCCTAGGTTCCGTTTGAGGGGTGCGGTAACATATTCGCGTAGCTATGCAGGTCGTTTCACCTGCCTGTTTGATTTTCGCAGTTCCACCGGTTTTTGTCTGCAGTCCGATTCCGGTGGAACGCTATCAAGGGTTTCTGGTGCGGCTAGTTCCATTTCCGCGCGGGAGGACTCAGCGCGGCTCTCGTTGTTGTTATCCCAGTCTCCTAGGCTTGCTTCCGGGTCCCGTGGGCTTGCCTCCCTCGTGCTGTTTCTGGGCGGAGATATCACCCCGCTCCCTGATTCTTCTTTAGGTTGCGCGTTACTTCTGTTAGGTGGCTGGGTCCCTATGATTATGTCGCCATCTAGCCCGTTTTCGGCCTCCTCGATATCTCCTCCCCCCTTTGTTTGTGAATTATGGGAGTCACGGGAGGTGGGTGCCATTCTGGATCGAAGTTGATCTATATGGCGTTTCCAAAATCTCCCGTCATTAGTCTGTAGGCGGTAGGATCTGGGGCCGGTGGGTTGGGTAATAGTTGCAGGGACCCATAATGGGTCGCCTGAAAAGTTTTTAGCAAACACCAAGTCGCCTACCTTGAATTCGCAGCACTTCCCGCTAGATCCACAGGGTTTTTCTGGTGAATAAGAGGGATGGAGGCGGTCGAGGTGAGAGCGAAGTCTCCGCCCCATTAGCAGTTCAGCAGGCATCTTGTTCATGATGCTTTGTCGGGTGATGTGTTGGAGCAGGAGTATTCGGTTGAGCTTGTCGTCGATGTCCCCATAGTCCATTTTATGTAGGGTTTTCTTGACGAACTGTACCATTCGCTCCGCCCTTCCGTTGGCCGCAAGGTGCGCCGGCGAGGTGAGCGCGTGGCGGATGCCCCGGTCCGCTAGATACTGTTCAAAAGCTAGGGCCGTAAACTGGGGCCCGTTATCAGAAACTAAAACGTCTGGTAACCCATGCGTTGCGAATAATTTATTCAGTTTATTAATGACTGACTCTGTTGTGGTTGTCTTCATCTTTTGGATTTCTAGCCAGTTTGAATAGGCGTCAACTGTTAATAAAAACGTGTGTCCTTTGGTGGGTCCCGCAAAATCAATGTGGATACGGGACCACGGACCCCGCAGGGTTTCCCACTCGGTTGGCGTCGCCCTAGGTGGGGCGTTGCTAACATCTTGGCACTTCTGGCACGTGGTTACCCAGGCTGCAATTTGTTTATCAATACCCGGCCACCATGCGTAGCTTCGTGCGGCGCCTTCATGCGCATGATACCCGGATGTCCCTCGTGTAATACTTTTAAAACAGTCTGTTGTAGCCTCTCTGGGACGACTACTCTATCCCCCCAGAGAACGCAACCTCTCTGGGAGAAAAGCTCTGTCTGCCGATTCTTGAATGGTGCGAAATCGTCGTGGATTTGTTCGGCTGGCCATCCTCTTTCGACCCAGCTGAGGACTCGTGCCAGGATAGGGTCCCTTTTTGTCTCGATCGCGATGTCTCTCGCTGTTAGTGGTGGCGAGTGGAGCGTTTCGATTTGGAGCGTCGTGAGGGTTGGAGCTGGGTCGTTGATGGCTTCCGGAAGTGGAGAACGACTCAATGCATCAGCGTGGGGAATGGCTTTCCCTGGGCGATGTTGCAACATGTAATTGTAGGCAGCTAGGAACTCAGACCATCGAGTCATTCTTGGCGATAATATATAGGGGGTTGGCTTGTCTCCCGCTAAAATACCAAGCAATGGTTTGTGATCTGTAACTATCGTAAATGCTCGCCCATATACGTACTCGTGAAAGCGCTTCACAGCAGACACAACAGCAAGGGCCTCCTTATCGAGTTGGCTATAGTTCCTTTCAGCCTTTGATAATGTTCGTGAGAAAAACGCAATAGGTGCTTCGTTTCCGTTTGGTAGTACATGGCTTAAGATTGCTCCCACTCCAAACGGTGAAGCGTCGCAAGTAATAGTTAAGGGTAAAGTTTCGTTGTACTGCATCAAAACAGCGTCGGAGGTTAGCAAGTCTTTCACTTGTTGGAAGGCGCGTTCCTCTCGACGTCCCCAGACCCAGATAGCTCTTTTATCAAGAAGTCTGTGTAAGGGCTCCGCTACAGTCGCCTTCTGGGGCAAGAAAATGTTGTAGAAGTTAATGAGCCCCAGAAAGGCTTGGAGGTCTGTTCTATTCTTGGGCGTTGGGGCGTTTTTAATCGCTTTTAGCTTGTTATCAGTGGGGTGGATTCCTTGACTATCGAGAAGGTATCCCAGGAACTCCACCCTCTCGGTACACAGTTGACATTTATTTTTTTAACTTTCAGGCCGGCGTCTTTAAATTTCTTTAGAACCATTCTGAGACGCTTTTCTAATATGTCTCTATTTGGGGCGGCGATTAACACATCATCAAAATATGGTATGACCCTTTTATGCCTTGTAAGAGTCTCTCCATTAAACTTTGAAAAATTCCCGGAGCTACGCTCACTCCGAATTGGAGTCTATTGCATTTAAAAGCGCCTCTATGCGTAACAATAGTTTGTGCTTCCGTAGTTTCTGCATCAACGGGCAACTGTTGGTACGCTTGTGCCAAATCCAATTTAGCGAATATCTTCCCACCACCCAGGGAGTGGAGAAGGTGTTGAACCACCGGTACCGGGTAAGCACTTTGCTGAAGTGCGTGGTTCAAAGTGGCCCGATAATCCCCACAAATTCTTAACGATCCATCTGGTTTAATGGGTGTTACAATTGAGGTTTCCCAAAGGCGTGGTCGGTTGGTTCTAAACGCCCTGGGCTATTAATTTATCGAGTTGCTCGTCGATCTTTGGTTTTAGTGCAAAAGGCACCCGACGAGGCTTAAGGTGGATGGGAGCTACTTCAGGGTTGAGGTTAAACGATATTGGGGTCCCCTTGTACTTGCCTAGTCCGTCTGAAAAAACGTCCTGGAATTCTTGGACGAGAGACTCCTCCCAGTCGTTGCTCTCAGCTCGGTGGATGCCGGCTACCATGATTCCAAGCGGGGCGAACCATTGTAGGCCTAATAAGCTAGGCCGATCACGATCGACGACAGTCAGCGGTAGTGATGCGATACGGTTCTTGAAGGAGACTTGGACTTGGCTGGAACCGACGACCGGGATTCTGTTGCCCTGGTAATCCTTGAGTATGATCCTTTGGGGGCTGAGGTCCTGTCTACGGATGGCCGGGATTAGTTGCTTGAAGGTTTTCCAGGAAACCATTGAGAGGGACGACCCCGAGTCGACTTCCATCACGCAAGGTTGGTTCTCTATGGCGACCTTCACTCGGATCTTTCTTGCGTCTAAGGATGTAGCGTGGCCGATGGTAATGGTTTGGTGTGCCTCTTCCCGTCTCGTTAAAGAGGCAGGTGCTTTATTTCTGTAGAAGTGGTTGTTCCATTGGTGGTTCTGGTGGTTCCAATTCGCGGGTGTGAATCCCGAAGACTGGCTGCAGTTATTCTCCCTGCGCTTGGGACTGGACCCTCGCTTACTTCTGCAGACCTTTGCAATGTGGCCTCTTTTTCCACAGGAACGGCAGAGTGCATCGAGGAATTTGCAATCGGATCGTGGGTGGTTTGCCCCACAACCCGCGCATTGTCGCGGGAATCGTTGGGTTTGTTGGTCTCGTTCGGACCGGAGTCGGTTGACCTCTTTCTCATCACTTTCTGATGGGGATACCAGGTCTTCATGATGCGCCGTTGTTGAGTGCCTCTTGGGGCGAGGCGAGGTGTCATTCGCGAGTTGGCGGAGCGGTGCGTTGGTGCGGCGCATTCGAGCGGCCGACTTCCTGGTTGCTTCTGCTGCAGTAGCATCTGCGATGGCATCGGCAAGATCGATGTCCCCTTTTGCCATGATCTTGCTTTGCACCGTCTGGTCATTTAATCCCAGAACTATGCGGTCTCGCAAAGCTTCTTCGAGGTTGGAAAACCCACAGAGGCCTCCCAAATTCCGGAAGTCAGCGATGTAGTCTGCGAGACTTTCGCTTTTCCGTTGGTCCCTCTGGTAAAATTCATGTATTCGAACAAGTGTGGGCACTGCAGGTGCATAGTGGGCCTTTAGGAGGGGAGCGAGGGCGTCCCAGTCCATTGATTTCACTTCAGCCGGTTTTGCAAGTGATTTCGCCGGCCCGCAATGGGTCAGGAATATTGCTCGTTTCTTGCCGGTTGTCGCGTCCTTTAAGTTATTGGTCTCCAAAAACATTTGGAACCGATCCATATATGAGTCCCAGTCTTCGTTTGCCGGGTCGAATGGAGCGGGTGGTATAGCACTCTGGCCATGTTGCTGTCGTTGGTGCGTGTTCAGCCACGTGCTCTGTTTGGCGCTCTTTAGTGTTCAGTCAGCTCTATCGTCTCTTGCATCCCACCCTCGTCGCCAGTGTTATATTCTGGGCATGGGTGCAAGTAATCGAGACAAGTCAGTGACTTAGTGAACTTCAACTCTTTATTAAGAATCAGAAACAGAGAGCAAAACCCTTGGGCAGCAGTAGCCCTTTTATAGAGCTAGCTACTGACCTGTTAACCAATGACCTGTGTCCACATGTTTAACTTTTGGCCAATGAAAGATGTTACACTAATAGCCAATCAGGTTGCTCCATGAGGACCAATCCCAGTTCGCTATTCAAGGGCCAATCCAAAGTGCAGGATTTCAAGCCTGCTTAACATAATGTTAATAAGTTTATTAAATGGTTTTTTTGTTAGTTCATAACAAAAAGAATGACAAATAATCAACAGTATTATCTTCAGAGCAGTTTTTTAATGAACTCTATTTTGAGATGCTAATTAGATGAAACACAACTGATAGTTTTATACTAAGAGGATTTTTTAAATATTTGCCTTCCCATTTCAGAATCTGTACAGTCATATTCTATTCAGTAAACATGAAAAGAGACAAGCACAGAGAGAATAATAAATAACATAGATCTTACAAAATTTTAACATTTATTGATTGGTATGAATTTGTCTTCAGAGAAAGTAAGCCTTCACAATTATGGGTTTTAAAAGTGGCACAACCCATCATTTCAGAAATGAAAATGAAAGGGGGAAAAGAGCTGTTACATTTTTTTGGCTTGCTAATACCATTAAATTGGGTTAACCAACCAGTCTTAATTTTGTAAATATTCAATCAATAGTAATTTTATATTTAGATAAAATAGAAATACATTGCTATCGAGGGTCACAGCAGATCTCCTTTAAAATGCATTTCTGGATGGAAGAAATAAAGGAAGGGATAATATTCTGACTATGTTATTTGGCTCTTCTTTTCTTCTTCATATGCATTCCCAGATCAGTTAACAGTTGCTCATCCTTATGCTAGGGTTTACTTGCATAAATGGTGAACAGTCAGTTTATACTCATATCTTACTATAATTTTGGAATATTAATGTAAAATATCAGTATCACAACTTACATGGTAATACATCTTGGAAGCACTGGCAAAGGCAATTATTTCAGCATTCTAGTGATTGAAATATCACTGGCTATTGTTGGCCACACTCACTAAAACACATTTTTGGTTCTTAATAATTTTAAAGCAGTTATGTGATACAGTAGCCTGGCAAATTTAATGCCGTCTTCAAAAGGTTGAAATTAAATGGGATGAGAGAGACGGACCTTAATTATTTTGGTTAGAGCCATAATATTAACATGCTCCTTCTGGCTGAGATCTTTTTAGCCACAATATTGAAACTGTAATCATTTGTATAGACTTAAGTCCTACTAAACCAGTGGGATTTATTTCTAAGATATTTAAGGTGTGAGATAGAAGCCAATTATTTAAAGTGCTTAATAAATATTAAAAACTTGTTTATTTGTCAAGTAGCAGATAGCCTTGGCTATTAACACAGGAAACATGGCATGAAACTATTTTTTCACATATAAGATTTATCATCAACATGTCTGTCAAAGGCTCTGTTTTCTCTCCTGTGCTTAATTAGCCTGATCCTGTGTGATTTATGATCATGACAATAACATTATTGATTTCAGTTGTTGCCACTCTAAAGATAGCAAATCTAAAATAATTAATTATATTGTATTTGTATTGTATCCTCTCAACCCATGGAAGGTGAAGATGATCCAAACTAAATTGTACTAGTTTGTTTCATAACTTTGCTGTTGTTAAATGAAAAAGCTTGTGATTTGCCAAAGTAAACATCAGAAAAACAGTTCATCCTTATTATAATTAGTTACCATTTTATTAAATAGAATTTATTAAATTAAATTATTGTATAGAATATACAATTTTATATACAGTAAATAATATAAGTATAATTTTTGAAACTTCCTATTGCCAATATTTATTAATGGAACTGACTTATTGTTTATACTGATATTTTTTAGTTTCTTGCTTGTTTAGATTGTGGTTCTGCTAACATTTTTTGTTTGATTGCATCACTCAGTGGAATTCCAACATACAGTAGTTAGAAGACGGAAGCACTTAGACAACCTTGGTTCAGCTGGTGAAAAGCTAAGGCAGTGCTCTATTTATGAATGGGTTACATTCCAAAAGGCTGTTCATAAGTTCATTTTCTTCACAAGTCTAACAAGCATAAAAATATGCACAATACAGTTATTATTTACATAAGTGGTAGCATCACAGTAAAACCTGATAGCAGAGGAATAGGCTCACCCTCCAGAACTGAAATGTTAGATTTCTCTACCTTCCTGAAGAAGTAGTCCTGTAAACTTTGGGTGGTGACTTTCCTCTTTTCCTGGTAAATGTTGCTATGGTAGTGAATTGTACCGTGGACAGCTGCAGACATTTTAGTGAACTATTCAACATGAACGTCCTGCAATTTGAACATGATATCATTTTCTCAACCAGGTTGAACACCTCTGAAGTTTTCAGTTTGATGTGGAACTGCTTTGATAGTTCAAATTTTTATCTGACTTTCGAACTCCATGAGATCTTCATGGGAGAAGTCCTCTGTATGTGCAACTAGCAGCTCATCAAAGTCCTTCTCTAGGAAGTTAGAAGAAGGTCGGAAAGCAAGTTGGAAGAAGGTAGGAAAAGGTTAGTTTCCAGCACACTACATAGATGTGGTATATCAGAAATTAACCCATTCCCACCTTCTCACAACTTCTGGGATCTTCTAGTTGAAATTGCAGAAAGGCTTGTTCATGTTAATGAAAGTTTGCAACTCAAAAGTAGAGTAATATCTGTAGCTGGTTAGTATTTCTATGGAAAATCGCCAATTCCAGAACTTCAGACCACATTGAAACTGAAAAAAGCATTTGATTAGAAGAAAACAGTGGCAAACTACTTAAATACAGTTTTCAAGAAACACAAATATATTTTTCTCTAAGAGATAACTTTGACTTTGATTTGCAACAGTCTTTACTTCTCAATGTAGATATTATTTCTTGTCTGAAAACACATTCTAAAGCATCTTAGAAACTCTTACGGAAACTTAATCAAATTGCTTATTTGTGCATTGTTTGTAAATGTGATACTGAATTCTTGTATTTCTTTCTGCTGTTCTATTATCAAACAGTAAAGCAGAAGGTTAAAAGAGATTCCATTCCATACAAATGAGACAGCAGGCCACCATGTCTCAATCTTCTAAAGCCAAAAAGATTCAGCCCAAGCAGACTACAGTCCTGCAACACCTTTTCAGTTTAAGGAAACCATAGAAAGGAGCAATCTTGTATTTAATAAGAATTAAATAATTTTTACAAAGAACATACAAGCTAGCACAATCTAATAAAAAGAAAAAGCAGAATAGTGAGAAAAGATAAAAAGTGCAGAGAAAAAGAAGATAATGAAATGGATAGAAACTTCCAATTTCTTTTGCAGCAAATATACCGTATTTGCCGGCGTATAAGACGACTTTTTGCCCGAAAAACATGCCTCCAAGTGGGGGTCGTCTTATACGCCGGTATATCCACTGCCGGCTTTCGGATGCTTGTTGGACGCAGCGGCGCCTCTGGCTTCCCGGATCCCCTGCGTCGCTTCCGCTTCATCTCGCTCGCCTCGCTCCGCCCGAGGCTGCAGCCTTCCTGCTCTTCCCACGGCCCCTGGCACTCCGCCCTGCCGCTGCAGCCCGGGGATTTCTGGAGGCGTTCCGGTGGTGGTGGGGGGTCGTCTTATACGCCGGGTCGTCTTATACGCCGGCAAATACGGTAAGTACAATTACAAAATTATTCAATTCAGTCAGAATAGAGCTGGAAGGGATCTTGGAGGTCTTTTAGTCCAACCACTGCTCAATCAAGAGACCCTATACTAGTGATGGTGAACCTTTTCGGCAGAGTGCCCAAAGTGTGTGTACGCATACCCAAAATTCAACACACATGAGTGCACCCTGCGCATTTGTACGTGCCCCTGCGCATGTGCTCCACCCCCATGCATGCACCTCACCCTCCACGCATGCACAGCGGAGACCTGAAGACCAGCTGGCTGGAGGGAGATGCATGCACATGTGCGGCAGAGCTGAGCTGGGGTGACGGCGCATGTCCAATAGGTTCACCACCGCAGCCCTATACCATTTCAGATAGGTGGCTATCCAGTCTTTTCTTAAAAACCTCTAGTGATGAAGCACTTAACAGCTTCTGAAGGCAAACTATTCTACTGCTTAACTGTCCTCACTGTTAGGAAGTTTCTCCTTAATTCCAGATTGCTTCTTACCTTGATTAGTTTCCATCCATTGTTTCTTGTCTTGCCTTCTGGTACTTTGGAAAATAAGTTGACCCCCTATAACATTACCCCTAGCCCTCCTTTTTCCTAGATTGGCCATACCCAATTCCTGCAACCATTCTTCATATGTTTTTGTCTCCAGGCCCTTAGTCATCTTAGTTACTCTTCTTTGCACTTTTCCAAAGTCTCAACATCTTTTTGTAATTGTTTATCAATTAATAAACCATCACAATAACAAATAACATTTTGTAATTGTTCTATCTTACTCCAAGATTACAAAAGAAAGCTCACTCTTTTCTATTATCCTGATTTTTCTAATTATCAAAATCACATATCATGAGGGCATTTTTTCCATTTTATGCAAAAAAAATCTATAAGGGATTTCCAGTCAGTCATAAATGTAGATATTGTTTTGTATTTACAATTTCTTTAAAAGTATATGATTCAGTAACAGTACTTACAGATGCTTTGCCACATCAAGATAATAATTGAGCAATGCTTTTAAGCATGATGCTTTAGATGCCCAGAAGTAGAAGTCAGAATAACCTTTCAGCATTCATATTAACTTAAGAAATACTGCAGTACATATGAAAGCTGAGATTTGTACAAAAGAAGGAATTATAAAGATGTGTATCTAAGCTTCTCAACAATATCTTTGCATATGGTCATTGGTACCATTGCTACAGTACATCATTGCTGCCATTAAAGCAGAAAATTCTTGCCTTAATATTATGTTTATCATACTTTAATAAAACATTGAGTATTAAAATAAGGTGCACATGAACGGTTTAAAAAAATCTATTGTATTTTGATATTTGGTGGAATTCCTTAAGTATTGAACTTCCTTAAGAAAAGTATACTTAGTACCTTCTTAGTATTTCAAGCAAGTTATAAATGTTTTATTGCATTTGGTTTTGCTTGAAATGATAAATTGACAGAAACTTGCATTATTCTTGTTTTATGCTACATGTTAAACTATTTAACTGCCCTATGGATTATATATTTAATTTAATCTGTTATGTGAACTTTAATTTTCATTATTTGATGTATTTTAAGATACCATTTAATGATTAATAATGATTAATAATAATTAATAATCTTGGGAGAATGCTTTTTGCTGAAAGCAATAGAAGCATCTTTTAATCATTTTAATAATATCTGACAGTAAATGACAAATGAATTACTGAGCCAAAATACCCAAATGTAACTTAAATAATTTATCTTTATTTTAATTGATTAAAAGCACACCATAATAGCAAATAATATTTCAGTATAATTTATTCAGCTTTTCATCTGGCAATCAAAAAAAATAGTTTTTGCATACTTACTATGAAATTAGCACCACTGAATTCTAGTTGGATTTACAGACACATACTTGGGAATAGGAATTGCAACTTTATTTGGATCTATACCATCAGTTTCAGCATAAAATAATACTTATACCTAGATCAATTTTATCAATATTTTCCTACAACACCCTTCCCACTATCTATCCAATCCCACCTGCTGTATATTCCTTTTATAAAAGCTTATATTCATTATTCCCAAATTTTGAGCTATGGCACTCAGAGTAGCACAGTGAATTCACAGAGGTGCTGATAATGAAACCATCTTGGATGGTTCAGTTTTAGCTTTGAGGACCAAGAAAAAATTACTCTGATACTGTGTGTTGGACTTTTAAAATGGTGGAAAAAAAATTGGTCGATAATCCAAAGGTCATTGGTGAACATAATAGGAATCCCTATTCAGATGAAACCAGAATTGTACTTACTAAGACTTATGAAAGAAGAATTGAGTAAGAAAAACCATGTTGTATTATTATTATGTATGATTATGTTTGTAAGATTATACATACAAAAATAGAAAAATAAAAGAAGTTCCAAATGCTGAAGAGTTTGGATGTTTAAAATCCTAGGTTTGGCAGATGTGGCAAAATGTGACAGGCCTCAGGAACAAGAAATTATAGGAGCTCTTATTAAAAACTGGATTCCATCTATTACAGAAGCAGAAATAGCTTGGTCATAAAATATTTTATAAGGGACAATAACAGAAAATTTAAATACCGTAGTAATTACAATGATATAAAATAATAAGAAATGTTTATTGTAATTGATCCATGAAGAAAGGAAATGGGAGAAATGGATTTTATGTTTTTTTTAAAATTGGGTATTTAGTTTTGCAGTTGGAAGTTTATGTTTTTGTACAGTATGTTTATGTATTGTTTTCTCCTCTGTTTATGTATAGAATTTCAATAAGGTTATATTTAAAAAATACCAAGACATTAAGAAAACATGAACTAGGATAGATTGTGAACCTCTGGCTTATAAAAGAAAACTCTGAGAACAGACCACAGAAAATTACTACACAAACAACTCATTTTGCCTTCTATTTTTTATTCATTTATTTGTATTCCACTTTTATTATTTTTACAAATAACTCAAGGTGGTGAACATATCCAATACGCATACTCCTTCTATTTCTCCACAACAAGGCTGTGAGGAAGTTAGCTTGAAATAGAGTGGTCCAAAGTCATCCAGTAGGCTTTCATGGCTCAGGCAGGACTTGAACTCAGGATCTCCTACTTTATAGCCTGCTGCCTGAGCCTTTGGATTAGACCAACATAAGCAGCAATTAGACCAGAATTCTGGTTCTGCAAAAATAACATAATTTATCTGAATGAGCCCATCTTCTAAATTTTTGAATCAGATGAAGTTTTATTTTGAATTAGAATTGCAGGTAGACCCTTTCCTGAATACAATTCAGCCAAATGTCACTCTTTGAAAAACATTTTCTTAATGAAAAAGAGTAAAGCAAAATCTCTCTCTCTTTCTCTCTCTTCCCTACCAAAGAGAAAATCCTAATTAAACAATCTACTTTGTTCAGATCATGCTACATAAGGAAAAGCTGAATCCATGCTGAAAAACTGAGCTAATGTTATGGATAGGCTGCATAAATTAATTTCAGGGATTTAAATCTGTATTAATTTAACTAATTTAACAAATTATGAACAAAAATGTCCATAATTTTACTGAGTTTCAAATTTATACTACATATAAAACTAAAAATAACTGAGTGTATCATCATACAGTATGTGAACAAGACAATAAAGAAACATTTTTGCTTAACAGATTTTGTGAAATAGGCCAAATTCATAGTTTAGTACAGTATACATTATCATTGTTATTGTCTTAAAGACTCAATGATAATGCTAAATTTGTTTATATTTAATACCAGTTTATCACCAAACTCAATTGGATGGGAGAAGCATACTTTAAAAAATTAAAATCTGAATATTTTAACAACTGTTTCCTGAAATGAGAAAGGTGAAAAAAGTATCTATAGAGGATATTCCTTTTGGATCAGCCTCTTCCAGTGGTGGGATTCAAATAATCTAACCACCGATTCTCTGCCCTAATGACCAGCTGGGTAAGCATGGCTGGGTAGTCATGTGACTGGGTGGGCGTGGCCAACTCAACATCACTCATGTCAAGGAATGCTTCACCTTGCCTGGCTTCTCGTGACTGTGGAGATGCTGCAACGGTCGTAAGTGTTAAAAATGGTCATAAGCCACTTTTTTCTGTGCCATTGTAACTTTGAATGGTCACTAAATGAAGTGTTTTAAGTCAAGGATTATCTGTACAAAAATACAAAAAGTTTTTTTGCTTGCAAAAAGCTGACCTAAATACCAACCATTAGATTAGAAATACCTGCAAGCCAGAGTTACAAATCAGGCAGGGTGCCAGACCACCTTGAGGAATTAAAATAGTTAAAATGCAGTGATAACTATCAGCAGCCAACTCTTGCTCATAAAGTGAACCCCTTTAGCAGAGAGTTCATTTAAGCTCTCCAGAAGTGGGTGGGCATATTTTGGCTACAAAATGCCGAGCTAAAGAGACAAGTTAACAAATTATATAGGGGACCCAGGTTCAAGCCTCCCAAGCTTGTCAGGATCAGAAGAAAATCAGTACATGCCACAGATATCTAAATAAACTTCAAGCCTGGTGCCATGTTACTATGCCTTATTATCAGGAGAGAAAACTAAAATGAATTGGAGGATCCACACCTCTCCCTCCTTTAAAAAAAATCTTCCTATCAGTGAGTTAAAAGGGGATTACACAAAAGAAACGAATATTTAATTTTCCATATAATACTCTCAATCTTACACGGGAAAAGACCCGAACACGCCAAGACCTGCATACCTGTACCCGTGAAAATCTATGAAAATATATAGATATGTTTTCTTAGGTTTTTGCGGGTATTTATATATATGGTATTCAGCTTTGTTTGGGTATTTTCCCACGTCATTATAGTTGTGCTTTTAAAGTTGTAGCAACGTTTCGGCAGAATCTCATCTGCCATCATCAGGCTTCTGTATTGTGTTCGTCTGAGTCAGACTTTCACAGCCGTTTCAGTTTTAAATTTGGGGCTAGCCTACTGCTGTGCCAGAATGGTTTTTTTCTTCATCCTGATTGGTTGGGAGTCTTGGTCTGTGTTTATTGGTCTTGGAGTTTGCTGTGTTCTGCTTGATTGGTGTTTCTAATATCTTCTGTCTGTTTTGTGGCTTTTTTGTCTTGATTGGCTGGCAACATTGTGTTCCTGTATTGGAGGCTTTTAGTGCAGTTTGGCTCCGAGTAAATGGACGGCTATCCTTTATTAGGAAGCTAGGTTTCATCTGGGTGCCTGGTTGGGTTGTGTTTGAGCTGGAGGTATCAGGGGGGATCTGTTTGTGGCCAGGTGTTTGCCTGGCTTGTGGTGTGGAGATTTTTTTGTTTGTGAGTGCAGGCTTCCAGATAATTGACAGTCTGGTGGAATCATCTCTTCTATTCATGCTTTCAGGTCTTTTTTCAATCTCTATGGCTTCTCTGATAATTCTGTGGCTGGGGTTTTCTATAGTGGCTAGGGTTTTGGTGCCATTGAAGTTGATGCTATGACCTGTGGCTTTCATGTGTTGGACTAGTGAGGAAGTGTGTTCCAGCTTTTTTACAGCATTTTTGTGTTCATCCAGGCGGGTACTTATTCTTCTATTGGTCTGTCCAATGTATGTGGCAGGGCATGATGCACAGGGGCTTCATATATGCCTTGGTTTTCCAGGTCAATTTTATCTTTGGGGTTTCTTAGGATGGCTGCTATTTTTCTGGCAATGAGAACAGTAGTTTTCTGCCAGCAAAAGATTGGATAGCTCTCAATAACAGAACTATGGAGAAAGAGGCTCAGAATAAATATGTATCAAGTGGTAATATATTTTAATAAATTTTATAATCAAAGATTAAAATACACTTGACAGAGAACAGACAAAATCTTTATAGATATCCAAAAGTTATAAATAAAGATATACATATGTAGCAAAGACAACCTTGAAGAAGGAATGAAAAAACTTTAAATAAATGTCATCTTGGCCTGGGAAGGAAAAGGAGTGAGAAATAAACTCAAGATAAGTGCCATAATTCTGTCTAATCATTTGCTTACATTTTGGTTTGCTTCTTGTCTCCATTTTTGATTAAGGATACTGAAACTGGATTCTAGTATTTATACAGGGTGGTATAATACACTATGTTAGCATTAGTTAACCTCATTTAAATACATCATCATTTTCAATAGGCCTATACAATATATCCGAATTTGCCTCTGAGATGTCCTTTGCAGCATGGAGATGTTACATGTCATGTCATCAATAACATTATGTGCCCAAAAAGGTGTTAAACACTCTCTGGCAAATAAAACATAACACAGGGCTGAAGCTTTTTCTGGCTACTGAACAGGCTGAAGGAAGTTATGATAAAACTGAATGCATATATATTTTTGATATATTTTTATTTTGGTGATAGTTTTTTTTCTGTTGCTACCTCAAAATAATAAACTTTGAGTTCTTATATTGGTGTTATCTCTGTTCTTATCACTTCATTTCCTGTTACTACAGTGTCACAGAACTCTTTCTTTCTGTACAGCAAGTGTTAATTAATTTTTTGTTTAATAACATAGTACAAACAGAATTTGAAGTATTTTTCTTTAAAGGTATTTTTTCCTTTTCTGCTACCTACTAAATGAGCGTTTAAACTTTTACTTGCTTTAAGTTATCACCACTTGATTATTGGAGCCATAGAAACAAAGCAGTTTCACTTTTTTGAGTCAACAAGGGCTTCTTAAAACAATTTCAAAAAGATGTTTCATTATTCAAGCACATGTTCAAAACATATGTAGCCATAATATTTAGCTAAAATTAGGAAGCAAAAGCTGAATCCTTTGACTAATTTTTAATATGTGTGTGTTTGTGTTTATGTGTATGCATAGACAACCCCCCCCCTCCAAGCAATGAAAGCCAACTGAATGACCTTGGGCCAGTTGTTCACTCTCAGACCACCCAGCTCCCAGGATTGTTGTGGGGGGAAAAAGCAATGCATATAGGAAGTGCAGTTCACAAAGACTTATCCCTTTTAGATTATGTTCTTTAGCAGAGATGGAGAAAAGTTTTAGAATAGATCATTAATCAGTTAGATTTAGGGCAAAGCTATTGTAACAAGTTTATTCACTCTGCTAAAGCTTTTTTTTTCCTGATTCAGACTTAGTGGGATGCCCAGCCTTTTAGGTGAACTAAGCAGTCTCCAATATTATAACAAATCTGAAGGGAAACAATTCAAATTAAAATGTGTTTTAGAGCAAGTAGACCAATCTGTGACTTGGCTAGGACACCAGTTTCAGGCAGTCTTGGCTAGAGTCTTCTTATTTTCATATTACATAAGCCCATCCACTGTGGTTGTAGCTTAGTATACTTTGTGAATCCAGACAAATTAAAGTTAAATAAAACATAAAACACACTACAGCACAAAACAAATCTCTTAGCCCTATTGAGAGGAAAAACAGAACAAAAATTCAGCATATAATTTTTTTTAATAGTGTCACTTCACTATTCAAGCTCACTCTTTTTAAATATATTTTAATTGGTTTTATTTTAAACGTTATAGCCTGCATTTTAATACTGCAGCAATGTATAACATAACAAAGTGACTCTGTTTACTATTATCAAAGTGTTTATATATTGTATTTCCCTATTGTTCTAGTGGCTATAGTCCAGACTAGAAATCAGGAGACCTGGGTTCTAGTGCTGCCTTAGCCATGAAATGACTGGATGACCTTAGGCCAGTCACTCTCTCAGCCCAGCTCACCTCAGAGTTGTTGTCGTGAGGAAAATAGGAAGAAAAAAATAGGAAGTGTTGGATATTCAGTTATTTGTAATAATAAAGGTGAGATAAAAATAAAGAAATTAATATAATAAAGTGCCACTGTTTAAATACAACTATAAAACTACTGTGCACTGTATACGTATCTAAAATGATAGTTCATAATTTAAATCGTATTGCCTTATTTTCATGACACAAAAAAGCTCCTCCCCCCCTGCCAAGTTTCCAGAACTTAGTCCGCGTCCACCGAAGACATGGAAAGCCTGACGCCGAATACGCCTCCTCCCCTCTTGCTTTCTAACCAACCCGCTCGCGCCGTTCTGCGTCGCGTACGTCGCCAACGTCATGCGAAACGGACCGCCTACGCTATTCACGGCAAGCCAATCGGAGGCTCGGAAGAGCGACGTTAGCGAGGCCCTCTTTGAACCCTGACCTTAGGTCTTCGCGCGAGGCAACAGACGGTGGGACTTTACGTCCGCCTCCATTCGCCTGAACGAGATCGTTCGCGATTGTCCCCCGCCTTTTCCCGCGCGAGTAGCAGCCGCTGGCGATGATACTGATCTCCCCATAGCGCGCGCGCGCTAACCCTCCCGTCATCGTGTCCTACCCCCGCCTCGGGGAAAGCCTCGGGGAAAGCACGGCTCGTCGCCACCAAGCAGGCGCCGCCAGTCTCTCTTGCCAGACAGAGCCCTCGCTCCCCCCCGTTTCACCTTCTCCTTCCCCCGCACACAGCATTAGGCGACGTGGAGCCGGCCAAACGCTTCCCTCACCGGGACCATCATCATGGCGAGTGCCTCATACCACATCTCCAACCTGCTGGAGAAAATGACATCGAGTGATAAGGACTTCAGGTAAGAGGCCTGAGACTGGCCTACCTACTTCTGAGTGGATAGCTTTCCGCCTCTTTAAGGCTGAAGGAGATTCTCCCCATGTCTGCGCTGGGATGCTTTAGAGCGGGCAGGCCCGAGCTGCTTCGTGCCCCACCCAACCTGTCTTTTGCCTGATTTGAGGCTCGTCAAAGCAGGAGAACTTGAGTCCCTGATCCTGGCCTTGTTGTGCCTCGCTTATGGCTGCGATTTAGAGCCCGGCCTTGAGGCGGCTCTTTTCCCCTAGAAGTTGTCTGGAAGTTTGTTAACCGCATTCCCTCTTTTTGTTACGCTCTCTGTTACTCTTGTACGCCCCGTAATTTGTCCTAGGAGCCCGTTTTCTACCAGCAGGACGCTTACTTGTGTTAGGATTGTAACCATTCCTGTTCTTAGTTTTTTTTTCAAGTCCTACTTAAAATACCTTTTTAAACCAGAAGCAGTTGTGATGAATGTCGCATCTTTCTGAAATTTTATTCTTTTTGAAATTTGTTTCTAAAGTATAAATATAACTTTCCTTGAATGCACAATAGAAGCCTATATCTTAAGATATTATAATAAAAACTGAATTTTCGTTTAGAAATATTCATTGGCTTAGCCACCGATGTTACTGGTTTTAAATATTACAGTATCTTACTGCTTTTTCTTTTGATATAAAAGACAAAGTGATTGAAGCGTATATCTTGTCCATGCCTGCTGCAATAACAGATTGTACATTAATATTTTTAATACTGCAGTAAAACAAAAGTTTTGCAAACTGCTGAAAATCTTGCTGTTACAAATTTTGCTGTTATAAATTTAATAAATTAATTGAAACTTTCTCTGAATAAAAGTATGAGATTGGAGTGGTGTATCTGATGCATAGTTTAAAGCCGGTTCATTTTCCTGTTGTCATGCATTTTAATATTTTTCAGAATATAGTCCCAGTTTTTATTATAGATTACTGCTTGTACTGTCAATCCTCTTTTGCATGAATGAAATAAATGATTCTCTTCATTTGCATTTAAGTCATATAAGGACATAGAGAATTATAACTATGTGTAAAGGACGTTAAATTCATCAACAATATGTCACAATATAGCAGCATAGAGGGACAATGATTGATCGTTTGTTGGTCTATTGTTAAACATAAAAGAAAAGGCTTAAGTATTGGTATTTTCTTAAGTTTGCTATTGGCAGATTGATTCCATTAAATTATAAAATACACGTAGTCCTCTACTTACGACCACAATTGAGCCCCAAAATAATGTTAAGTGAGACAACTGTTAAGTGAATTTTGTCACATTTTACAACCTTTATTGCCACAGTTGTTAAGTGAATCACTGCCATTTTTAAGGAAGTATGAGATTTTAAGTGAATCTGGCTTCCCCATTGACTTTCCTTTTCAGAAGATTTCTAAAGGTGATCAGATGACCCTGGGACACTGCAACTGTCATAAATATGAGTCAGTTGTCAAGTGTCTCAATCCTGATCACATCCACAAGGATGCTACGATGATCATAAGTGTGAAAAATGGTCATGTCACTTTTTTCAGTGTTATAACTGAACAATTACTAAAGAAGCTGTTGTAAATCAAGGACTATCTGCATTTATTCTAACATTTTATGTTTTCACTTGTTATATATACAACTTACACGCATACACACTCACACATACCTTGTAAAGTACTTCATGTTTCCTGAAGTTCAGTATGGAATTAAATACATACTGTAATTCCTTTATCAGGCATGAACTCTCATTTTCCATTTCACTTTAGCTTCAGTATTAGTCATGATGCATTTGTGTTTTCACCACTGTCAATACCAAAGTCAAACTAGAGTCAGATTTATAATTTTTAATGAAACAGTCAGGTGTAGGTCCTAATATTAGTAAATTTAAAGCATAATTATACAAAGTGATGCCACTTTGTCATTAATTAAAAGAAAGTTGTATATTTGTAAAAGAAGCATGGAAGTAGTCATCTAATGTTTACAAGTCCTTTCCACTCATACAGTGCTCAAGACGGGTAATAGCAATAATAATACACATAAAATATTACACAATGAAACAGTAAATACAAAATTAAATAATGCATGAATGTGACATGTTTCTCACATATGCAGCAGACTTTTCCAGGCCACTTCAGTCCTCTCTTTTTTTCAAATGCACTATGCTTCTATATATTGTGCATATAAGAAGATTAAAACCCTGTGTATCATTTTCATTGTTGAATGAGGCAAACATTTAAGGTAATGACTAGCATTTTTTTTCAGATATTACTACATATTCATGGTCAGATGCTGTGGGCTCTTTAAACCTTTGTTTTTCCTATATAATATTGTTACAGTTTCCTCATTCTGGCTTCTTTCTACTAATAGTGGAGAAGATGTTTATCTTTAAAAAAAAAACACTTCAAAGACATCCCAATTTCACTTTTTAATAGAACATTGGACATCTTTTTGCAATGTGATATCTACTACTGCTATGTATGCCCTTATTTCTTTTTGTTATAATTTCAGTATGTATGGAAAACAGCAAATTGGAAAATGCTGTCCTAAATATTTCCTTGAAATATGTATATAAGACGACTTATTTTAAGCCTTTATTCAACAAAATAGATATTTATAATAGTTACAAGTCACATTGCAGGAAAAAAAAATTTAATAGCTTTTTCATTAAGTCGAATGTAACAGTAGCAAACATTTTAATGATAATATTAGAGGTAGTATTTAATATCTTACAAGTAATTTAACAAGGTGTTAAGATTAAATATGAAATGGAACACACACACACACACACCCTTGTTGAGGAATAGACTTCATTAATGTCTTCTAAAATTTAAGTTCACTTAGAATCCACAGTTTGTCATATGGCTAGATCAACCTTCATTTAGACAAAAAGACTGAATCAACTCCAGTTGCTCACTTAGACTTTTATAAAAGAGTCATGCAGAGAAAGGAAAGTAATATCACCTATTAAAATTTTGTTTTTTGAAGATACTTTATCAATTCAGCTTATGTGAAGTTCTTGGTATCGTAAACAGTTCTGTTTTTCTAGTCATTTTGTTTAATATTTTTATGCAATTTTCATATTTCTAACTAATTATAGCTGGAACATGCAACTTAATATTTAATTTACAAATTATATGTGATTTTATATTGCATGGGTATATATATCTGCATTATTTATGTTCTCAAGTTTACTTAATCTATTTCAGATTTTAAAATTTTATGATTCTTCTCTGGCTGAAATTAATTTGTTGATTGAGATGAAGATTTAGAGAAACTTGGCTTAAGTTCAATGAAGACAGTTTGAGAATATATGTTTAGCTTTAAACAAAAACAGACTGAGAATATGCTAGCATGCTTCAAGTATCTAGGGAAATTCCATGTAGAAAAAGGTTATTGTTTTCTATCGAAATCAATTCTATCATCTCAGTATACAAGACATGAAATATTGGTTAAATTACAGAAAGGCAAATTTCAGTTGAATTTTAGGGTGAAAAAGAGCTTTCTAATAGTAACCGTAATTTTCGGACCATCTTCTCCAAACAGAATTCAGCCCAATTGGGGACATTATAGATTCCTTCCCTCAGGAGACGGGGATTGAAAGGCTGAATTCCAATCTTTTTAATGGCAGCTTCATCCTTCTGAATCAAGTTCTCCTGAAATCTTGGTGACATCCTAAATTATGACATAAAGTCACTTCTAAAAAACTTTTTGAACAGTATGTACATTTATGAGCTCAGTGTTTTATTCAGCTTACAATTGTGAACACTGTGTTTAACTTGGTATTACTTATTTTAGTGACTGTTTTATATGGTTTAATACATTGATTATTCCTATGAATTATCTAAAATTTAGTGTGTAAGTAATATATAAGGATGGTGAAATAAATGGAATATGTATAGGAATGTAAGAACGAAACAGATTAATGAAGGAGGCGGTAGACTTCCTTTAAAATAGCTGGATGTGTTAAAATAGATGCCAGATACATATCTGACTTAGTGCTTTAGTTTAGACTAGTGTTTTTCAAACTTGGCAACTTTAAGGTATTTGGATCTTAACTCCCAGAATTCCCTAGCCAGCATCTTAAAGTTCCGTACGTAGTTTGAAAAACACTGATTTAAACTGATGCCTCAAAACAAATACATGGACTCTGTTTGATCTATTCCAATTTTCTGGTTTTGTGATTATTATTATTTTGCTAGTAACATGATGAACTAGTCCATTTTTCAGATATAATTAATCTTTCAGTTTACTATTTACCTGGATAGCTAAATAGCTAATGTCTTTTTTCTTTCTTTCTATTGCTGATATTTACTTAATGGATTTAGGCTGAAAGGTGGTTGAAAAGTTGAACAAAAATAGATTTTTGATGTTATCTTTGCCTTCTTTTTCTCTTCATTTTTATGACAATTGGTGGTCTTGTGTAGATGAGAGAAGATTAGTTTGATCTAACATGCTTTTCCCCCATTTTTTCATTCTATTATGAAGTCTTTTCTCCAGAATTGTATATTACTTTATTTCCCATAAAGTCTAACATATTTGAAGCTATTGAGATTATTAATTATTAGATTGATGTAAAAGTGATGGCTGATTAAAATGACTTTTTTTTAAAAAAAAAGGTTTATGGCAACAAATGACTTGATGACTGAACTACAAAAGGATTCTATCAAGTTAGATGATGATAGTGAAAGGAAGGTTGTGAAAATGATTTTGAAGTTGCTGGAAGATAAAAACGGTGAAGTGCAAAATTTAGCAGTTAAATGGTACGTATTTTCTGATCAGGCATTCCAATTGTCTTGATTTATACTGAGAAAATATGAGTTGGTTTGTCTGTTCTATCATTATTCTATGAGCAAGTCAGGAAAGCCCAGTGACCTTACAGTCTCCAACATTACATGGTAAGAGATAACAAGATATTCTTTTTTTTTCTCTGAAGCAGTTTTGATATAATATGTATGAATCTATGTTGATTATTTTGAACTGTCTTTTGAATCCAATTTCACTGGAAATGTATGTATATAATTACATCCACATACTGTCATTGATAGTTTTATAAACTTCAGTCAAATCTTACATACTACAAAGGGAAACAAAGATGTTCATTTCATTCCTTCTCATCTCTTTGAAGGTCAACATCCGATTATAGTTGTTACTAACGGAGAATTAAATGTAATTCCTTTTAATATATAATATAGAACCAAATAATACCTGCATATGGTCTCCAAAAATCATAAAATTCTATTTGTTGACATGAGAAGATGCAGTCATTTTGAAATTAGCTAACAGAGAGTATAGTAATTGACTATTGCATAAAAGAAAAATAATTATTTTATTATTTGAATCCAGAAGTAGTGATACAATAAAACCAAGTACAAAGATTTTTATAGCAAAAATTCCCATTGGCTTATTTACAACCGTGGATTGGCCTGTGTATTCTGAGAATAGATATATCACCTATAAATCAGATGTCTATGTATTTTTACATATGGAATGTTTATCATTGGTAAACATAGTATAGATTTTTTTAAAAAGTTTAACTTCTAAAAAAATGTTCAAACCTTACATTTATTTATACTGAAGAAAAAACAGATATCTTCCTTATTCTAAGAATTATGATTTCTTAGAAGTAATGATAGTTGATTATGTATAAATAAAAATGGGAACAAAACTTATCTTTGAGTAAAAATGGTTTTGTTAAATAGACATTCAAATTGAATTAATCATTAATCATGAATAACATAAACTTTCATTGAGTGATTTTACTACAAATTCATTGTTAAATAATTTTAATATTTCCCAAGATAATCAGTTTACCACGGTTCTGTTTTTCCACGATTGTATTTATACTTGAAATATGATAAGTATTTATGGAACAGCCTGTTTCTTCAGTAGTCTCTGTTAAATTTCTTTAGTGAATACCAAAGTATACATCATGTAATTTTGTGGGTTTCACAAAAAGTAGAAAGTGACAGTTGTTAATGTTATAATTTGAAAATAGCAAAATGAATGGCTTTGCTAATAAGTTCTCTTTTATGATTTATTTTTTGTTGGATTTTATTTTACAAAATAATTTAATTGCTTGCCTGTATTGGTTAATGTCAGTTTCTTGGCTTCATACAAAATCTTGGCAAAGTTACTAAAATAAGTATTTCTTTCAATAATGATACATTTCTTAGCTGCATTCAAAAAATTGTAAATGCTTGTTTGCTTGATTTATGCTAACTAATGTTAAAAATATATGCATGTTTGATTTTAAAAGCTATTAGAGAATGCTATTCTTCAGATTTGAGATAAAAATATGGTTTCTTTTCATATGATGGAGATTGACAATTGCATTCAGGAAGTGACTGTAGGATGTGCTTTCTTAACTAAAACTTGCATCCTGTCAACTATGAACTTATCCTAAAAAATGGCAGCAGGTACAATGTTAATGCCTGTGTACCTGCCAAAGCACATTTTCTGTTTTAGATTTAGGTAATTACACATAGGTACTTAATTTGTTTATCTGTCTCAGATACAGTCTACAGCCCCCAAATATTTGATATAAAAATTTCCAATAGATTGTAATTCTAAAGTAGAGCAGTCTCCTTCAAGTCACATTCAATTATTGGTAACATTATAGACATTTCCATAGGTTTGGGGGGTTGTTGTTTTTTTGTAAAAATATGAAACTGGTCATTGCTTTCTTCAGTATATTTTAGGACCATGTTACTTAGTGATGGAGTTTCTGGTCCAAATGCAATAATTAACCAATGACTACCAGTACTATTTTCTTAATAAAACTTATTTTGTGAAACCCACAAAATTACATGATGTATACTTTGGTATTAAGAAATTTAACAAATATATTTTTGGCAATGTTCTCTTTTTTTCTTGAAATGATTACCTTTGACCAATCAGTAACTAAATAATAACTTTAATATCTATATACAATAGAAGCAAATGGAAATATGCAAAGAGAAGCAAATCTAATACATTCTTTGATTTGAAACTGGTTGGTTTAAATGAAGGGAAACAAACCTTTGTGTTGATGTGTATCTTAAGTTTTATTTATAAATATAAATGAATAAATATTTCAACATTTTCAATTACAATTTAAATTGTTTTGGTTTCATTGCAGTCTTGGACCCCTGGTGAGTAAAGTGAAAGAATACCAAGTAGAGACAATTGTTGATACTCTCTGTACCAACATGCTTTCTGACAAAGAGCAGCTACGTGATATTTCAAGCATTGGTCTAAAAACGGTTATTGGAGAACTTCCTCCTGCATCTAGCGGTAAATCTTTCTTATTTCCTTCTCTTGGTCATTCATTATTATCTTGCTTGATTTTAGTCAGTCAATCTCAATACAAATGAAGTTCTAACAAATAATTATTTTATTTTTAAATATTTGATTTGTAATTGGTTCTCTTTGCTGTTTAAGTATTTTTATATTACTGTTTTAATTTCCAGCTTGAATTTTATGTGTTTCAAGAGAGGAAACCGGAAGAGTTAAAAAAATAAGCCGATAGATATTTTAGTCCCTGATTATGGCCCAGGATTTATGCTGCAAATTTATGCTCCATTATAACTCAGCTCATTTTTAATAACACACACTGCCTGAACTGTGTGACATTTGTGAGCATACAATGTGACATGAAATTTCACCCAGAGCAGTCTATAGTGGTGCATCTAAATTGCCTTTACCAAAAACTTTTCATTTCTCTCAGTATCCCCATATGAGCCATTATGAGATAGATACTTTGTAATTAAATATTTTGTAATCCTCATCTGCTCTTACCCTTCTGCTTACTTAGTCTCATTATCCTAGCTATCAGCTTGACCAGCAATTAAAACAATGTTTGTCCTTGATGTTAAATCACACAAATTTTCATCCAAATTTCGATATGACACTACACTTATCCTGTTGTATAAATGGTAAAATTCTAATTTGAATGTATCTGCTTTGCACCATATACTTGATATGTGAATTATCTCTCTTACGGGAAAATATTTTCTTGATCATTTAAATAAAAAAACACTTTCAAAGGAGTAAATTATCCTTCTTGTTCTAGTATTAATGTGTTTGTGATAGTACTTTTAGAAAATGAAATTAATAGAAATGGGCAAATTAACATCAATTTCAAATGGAAAGTATCCATAATTCATAGTGACTAATCTAATTTTATTTAACAATTTTCCAGTTCGGATCCTGAGAATATCTGACAATTAATAGTGAATATTAAATATTGCAAAAGTATTGCTGCTTCTGTGCCATTAGTCTTCAAATGAAATAACAAACATCAGTGAGAATAACTTGGCTCACTTATGCAGTCCCATATATTTGCAATTTATAATTGATTTGTAAAGCTTAGTTTGTATGATGTCATAATTCTCTTATTTTTGACATTAGGTATAGTGCTATTTTTATGTATTCAAAAGAACAAATAATCTGGTGAAGGAGGGGGGAACAGGAGGGAAGAAAAGGTTTTTTGTCTGGTCCAGCTTGTAAAATAATTTGTACATGGTGCAACTTAGTTTTACCAGCATGGTGTTCTAATATTCTTTTCTAGATCGTTCTTGAAAAGATCTGAGTTATAACTGGAAGTTTAAGAAGTTGTGTATAAATTCACATGCATGTGGTCTGTTGTTTTGTGTGCTATGCACTTATGCTTATACCTTTCTAGGAAATAAAAATAGATTTGTTATATAATTTATTCAATTACATGTATTACAAAATGAGTAGCATTTTATTTTGGAAATATTACAGATCTTTACCAATAATTACTAGTTTAATATTGATGACATTGTATTGATTTTCAGGCTCTGCATTAGCAGCTAATGTTTGTAAAAAAATTACTGGGCGACTTACTAGTGCTATTGCAAAACAAGAGGATGTGTCTGTTCAGTTAGAGGCTTTGGACATCATGGCTGACATGTTGAGCAGGTAAACATACACATTAAAGATGCTCTTAGGCGGTATTTCTGCAAACTGCCCTGTTCATGTTTCCCTATTTCAAAAATGTCTTGACAATATAATTTTGTTATATTGGCTCTTTTCCCTGTTTTTTTTTAAATGTTTTAAGGCAAGGAGGACTGCTTGTGAACTTCCATCCTTCTATTCTGACGTGTCTGCTTCCTCAGCTAACTAGTCCAAGGCTTGCTGTGAGAAAAAGAACCATCATTGCTCTTGGTCATCTTGTTATGAGCTGTGGTAACATAGTGTTTGTGGACCTCATTGAACATCTCTTGACCGAGCTATCAAAAAATGATTCCATGTCAACAACAAGAACCTATATACAATGTATTGCTGCCATCAGTAGGCAAGCAGGTCATAGGATAGGTAAATAAATTTATATAATACTGCAGTCTTTCTTATTTTCATGTGAAGTGTTAAACATTTCATAATTATATTTTTACTTTTCTGCCATCAGGTGAATATCTTGAGAAAATTATCCCTTTAGTAGTAAAATTTTGTAACATAGATGATGATGAACTTCGAGAATACTGCATTCAAGCATTTGAATCTTTTGTTAGGAGGTAAGGTGTTCATTGCTTTATTTAATTTCTCCTAGACCTGTACAGTATGAAAAAATTGTAGAGTCACAGAAAAAATGTATTTTCTTGTGAAATCATGAAGTCCTTCCAGCGTTTGTCATTGAACTAATTTTTATTCCTTGTTCTTTTACTAATTCTGAATTATTTTGGTAAGGTAAAGAATATAACTATTTCAAAGTGCTGTCTTCTTAATATGCAAAATTAATTAATAGAGTATGCTTATCTGGTGCTTGAGATGCGCTGTGACTTGAAATTTACTTCTTAATGGTACTTTTTAAAAGTACCAGTTGGAAAATCTAATATAAAACATTTATATTTAATATAAAATATTACGTTTATATATTAAGATGTTATCTGACATATATTTAGAATTCTGTAAAGTATTCAACTTACAACCACAATTGAGCCCAAAATTTATGTTGCTAAGGAGACTCTGGTTAAGTGAGTTTTGCCCCATTTTACAACATTTCTTGCCATAGTTATTAAGTGAATTGCAGTTGTTAAATTAGTAGGATAGTTGTTAAGTGAATTTGGCTTCCCCATTGAGTTTGCTTGTCAGAAGGTTGCAAAAAGTGATTACATGATCCCAGGACACTGCAATTGTCATAAATATAAACCAGTTGCCAAGTATCCAAATTTTCATCACATGACCATGGGGATGCTACAACAGTTGTAAGAATGAAAAATAGTCATAATCCACTTTTTTCTGTTCTATTGTAACTTCAGATGGTCACTAAATAAATTGTAAGTCGAGGATTACCTGTATAGAATATATACAATAGAATACCATATAGAATATATAAAATAGTAAATTTCTTTATATTAGATTTTCCAATTGGTTCTTTTGAGAAGTGTTAATCAAACCTGAGAAATGTTTCTACTATTTATACTCTTATCTATAAAAGAAGTGAGCATTTTTGTTGTTTTGGTCTTACGAGGTGGGAAGAAGTCTTGTCAATAACAGCTGAAAAATTCATCTTCATCTACAGTTAGGTCTTTGATTCTTTGGAGGCACTGTAGTGGGAAGTTGATGGAATATTTACTTCTCTCTGTGAGTTGTCCAAGCTTTTTTGTCAGTTCTTTAACAATGTTGTAAGTAGTAACGATACAATTGAATGGAGAGGTATGTCTGGCTTGTGTGTTTTGGGGTGTCCATAGAGCATGGGAGGACAGGTCCCCTGCTATTTCATCGACCACTATTCTTTAGTGATTTGACCTTTCTTGGTAAGGGCATTGAAAGTTCTCTTGATTTGGTTGTCTAGTTTGATCCAGTTGTATAGAAGATGAAATCATGGTCTCATTTGATGTCACATAGTCTACATATCCATAGACCCAGAACTAGAAAAGGAATCCACGACAGCACTACTACATAGCACACCAGGCCTAACCAAATACCCCTGGATTGAAATACAGAGAATCATGGACTTTATAACCTTTACTAACCTATAACCATATACTTCCAGTTTAACAGACAAATATACCAACAAATCAAAGGAACACTCATAGGATTATGGCTTTCAAGTCTTATAGCAGATACTGTAATGCAACACCTTGAATCTATAGCACTCCCATGCTAATAATCTAAAATATGGATCCAGTACATAGATGGCATCTTTATCATAATAAAAAGGACCAATTAGAGAAAACACATGAAACTATCAACAGCATCTTCCAAGGAATAAAATTCACAAGAGAAGAAGAAAACCACAACGATACCTACCATAAAACTACCCACACCAACCAAATGTTCCACTACCAAAGTAAAAATCCAACCTCCCCCAAGAGAAGCTGTGTAAGAATACTATTTAGATGAGCACAAACACACTACAGCAACTCAGAACATTGGGAAAAAGAATCAGATAGACTATACAACATCTTCCAACAAAATGGATACCTAGGTGACTTTATAAAAAACTGCCTGACTACTCAATCTACTATAGTACAACCAACACAAACTTAAAAAGGATAATGCTGCCATACCAACATCTCAGAAACCACCAACTGACTATTACAACTACAGTACATGGCATGACTGTAGCACACAAACCAACTAAAGGCCTCCAAAAGATCTTAGGTAAACCCAAAAACTCACACACACACACACGCAAAAAAAAAACCCAAACAGGAATAATCTACAATATACACTAAGGATTGTAAAAGCCACTATGTAGGACAAACAGGTATAACACTAGCAGAGCACATCCCTGAATACGAAGTAGCAGTCAGGAGACATGATGAAAACTCTGTAATTTCACAACATATGGACAGATTCAACCATAGTATCAACTGGGAAACTGACCATCCTAAACCAAGCCAAGTCCAAAAACACTAGAGAACTCCTGGAAACCTGGCACTCAGACAAATCAGCCATCAGCAGGCACATAGAAATAAACAATTTCTACATGATGCTCAAAAGAGACAATCAAAAAGCCAAAAAGGAAACATGACAAGCACCTCCCCACCAGCAATCAACACTCCATGAGCAGAGATTAATACCTTGATTAATACTAGACCAACAATCAAGAAGCAAGCAATATAATCAAGGATTGCCAATGCAGACAAACAAGCTAATAATAAACAATAGCCAATCAAGAAACCACCAAGGTCACCCTCGCCCACACTGACAAGGCAAACCACTTGTATATAAAAGTAAGAGCAAACCCACTCCCTTCTAGCATTGATGATGTTACCTAGTTTAGCAATGAAATGTCGGCAAGAACTAGAAGAGCACCAAGGATCCCACAATCTAATCCGGAGCTACATTGGAGTCTCTGATCTGAATCCAGAAAGCTCTTATGGTTTTCTTATGCGTAAATTCTGTCATCGTATAACTTTCTAAACATTGAAGAGAGTTAAGTGCCATATAGATTAATTTGATACTTTTTCACTTTCTGTTAGAAAGTCTCCCTCCCCCCCCCCTGTTTTTTGGTCCATACCAAGCTTAGAACTAAAAGCTGATTCCTCAGAAGAGAGAGAGGTTCTTTCTTCTTATATAAGTATATATTTCACACTTATAATAAATCAAATGAGAAACTGTACAAATTATTTGGACAGATAAGAGAATTGTATTGTTTACTAATTAACTAATAAAGAGAGCTGACATCATCAGCTCAGCACATTGCCATATTAAACCAGTAGTTTTGCTTGAGATTTTGATCAGCCATCCAGAAATATATTATACAATATGGTCAGCTGTGCAAATATTTTAAATAAACACACTTTCCTAGAAAACTTATATCCTCTCAGTTCATCCTAGATGTTAGGCACTTACTTTTAGAAAAAAGTGTACCATTCCAACAGCTTGACCTGAGAATTTCAGTTTCTCAAGGAGAATAAAAGGAGCAAATTTACAGATAACGTTAAAATGTGAATGCCATATATAAATGCTTCAGGGCATAAGCATAATAACAGCATTTACATTCTCTTTCTATGACTAAGTAATGTAATAATGCTTAATTATTAATAGTCATCTAATTATTACTTTTATTATACAGATGCCCTAAAGAAGTTTATCCTCATGTAACCACCATTATAAACATTTGTCTTAAGTACCTTACCTATGATCCCAATTACAATTACGATGATGAAGATGAAGATGAGAATGCTATGGATGCTGATGGTGGAGATGATGATGACCAAGGTAGTTTGCGTTAGAAATAAAGCCTAATAGCTAAATGTAAACATACATATTACTAAAGCAGTATTTTTATGGATGTAAATAGTAAATTATACTGACTGAAACAAATTTTGTAAAATGCAAACTAGTATTAGTCTATCTGTATTAGCAGTTGCTAAATGTAACACACAAACACACATACGCATATATGACATAAAGTAGTTTAGTGTTATCTCTGATTTTTAATCATGACTACATATAACCTGGTATCCTTTTATTATTTTCAAGGGAGTGATGATGAATATAGTGATGATGATGACATGAGCTGGAAGGTTAGACGTGCAGCTGCAAAATGCTTGGATGCTGTAGTCAGTACAAGACATGAAATGCTGCCAGAGTTCTATAAGACAGTATCCCCTGCTTTAATTGGAAGATTCAAAGAACGGGAGGAAAATGTAAAAGCAGATGTGTTCCATGCATACCTCTCTCTTCTAAAACAAACTCGACCTGTTCAGAGTTGGCTCTGTGATCCTGATGCAATGGAACAAGGAGAAACACCTTTAACAATGCTTCAGAGTCAGGTTAGTAAAGAAAAGCATCCATAGCACCAACATGCAAAGTGCTGTGCGTGTGTGTTCAAAGCAGTATACAATTATATTACTCTTAATTGTAATGAACTGTCTAGATCAAATACAAATATTTTCTGATACAGAATTTGAATCATTATGCTGTCCAGGTTTTAGATAGCTACTTTTGATTTGTGGACGTTAACTGCTGCATCATAATATTAGGTACAAAGATACTTAGTGTCTGAATGTGGAAATATTCTGAGAACAGACTGCTAGTCCAGGTGAGCACTTGGCCTAATCCAGCAGGGGTCATCTTGTATTCTTACTTCTATCATTATATTAAAAACCATTCATAATTTGCATATTTGTATAGGGAGAGTAATGGTTGGATTATTTTATGAACATATAATTACAGGTTCCCAATATTGTTAGAGCTTTGCATAAACAGATGAAGGAAAAAAGTGTGAAGACTCGTCAGTGCTGTTTTAATATGCTAACTGAATTGGTCAATGTATTGCCTGGTGCTCTCACACAGCACATTCCTGTACTTGTTCCAGGTATGATTTTGTGGATTTTGCTTTAAAACTATTGCGAACTTTTAACATATTTTTAAGCACTGCTTAGTTTTGAGTCACTACTATGTCTTCTTCAGCCATTGTACAGCTATGCTATAGAATTATGTGAGAATTTAATTCAGAAATGCTATTTGGCGGTTGAGTCTCCAAATAGTATCATCTAAATATCCAAATTGAATCATATGCTTGGACTTTCTTGGCATGATTGATTTGACCCCTGAATTTCAGAAAACAAAGCACATAGCTAAGATAAATAATAATGGAGCAGCAAAGAAATAATTTTTTCTCCAAATGAAATATCTTATTTTAATGCTAAAGATTTAGAAATATTTTTGTATTATTCTGATCTGTTGAAAGGAGCAAATACATGGATAAGATTTAGAGAAATGTTCTATAGAGAAATTGGAGAGAAGTAATGGAAGTAAATATTTATGCAAAGAAAAGACTGGAAAGGACAAAATTGAGAGAAGAGGTTTCTAAGTACAATTGCTATAAATCTTTTCAATTTCATGGAACAGCTGTTGGTTTTATGTTAAAATTGTATCAAAATCATGACAATTAAATTGTAGATAGGAACTCTGCTGCAAACTATTTTTCTAAGACCAAGCTCTATTCCTTAGAAAAATGAAGTAAAGGTTTAAATGGTTGCTACTAAGATATGGCATTAGAAAAGGAAAGAAAACATGTAGCTCAGTGTTGAGGAGCTAATGCGGAGTCCTTGGTGCTTCCTGACTTGTTTTCATACAAACATTTCATTACCCAACTAAGTAACAACTTCAAGTGCAAGAAGGAAATGGGTTTTCTCTCAGTTTATATAGAGTAACTAGGCTGTTGTTTTATCAGAAGCAACCTAAGATTAAATATGTTGGCATTCTAAATAAATAAATAATAAAGGGTTTTGGAGCATTACGTTTTGGTAGACGATTGGACCAAAGTAGTGTGTGTGTGTGTGTGTGTGTGTGTGTGTGTGTGTGTATGTGTATGTTTTCTTAAGTTTTCGCGGGTACTTACATGTATGGTATTCAGCTTTGTTAGGGTATTTTTCCACGTCATTATAGCTGTGCTTTTAAAGTTGTAGCAACGTTTCGGCAGAATCTCATCTGCCATCATCAGGCTTCTGTATTGTGTTCATCTGTGAGTCAGACTTTCACAGCCGTTTCAGTTTTAAATTTGGGGCTAGCCTACTGCTGTGCCAGAATGGTTTTTTTCTTCATCCTGATTGGTTGGGAGTCTTGGTCTGTGTTTATTGATCTTGGAGTTTGCTGTGTTCTGCTTGATTGGTGTTTCTAATATCTTCTGTCTGTTTTGTGGCTTTTTTGTCTTGATTGGCTGGCAACATTGTGTTCCTGTATTGGAGGCTTTTAGTGCAGCTTGGCTCCGAGTAAATGGACGGCTATCCTTTATTAGGAAGCTAGGTTTCATCTGGGGGCCTGATTGGGTTGTGTTTGAGCTGGAGGTATCAGGGGGGATCTGTTTGTGGCCAGGTGTTTGCCTGGCTTGTGGTGTGGAGATTTTTTTGTTTGTGAGTGCAGGCTTCCAAATAATTGACAGTCTGGTAGAATCATCTCTTCTATTCATGCTTTCAGGTCTTTTTTCAATCTCTATGGCTTCTCTGATAATTCTGTGGCTGGGGTTTTCTGTAGTGGCTAGGGTTTTGGTGCCATTGAAGTTGATGCTATGACCTGTGGCTTTCATGTGTTGGACTAGTGAGGAAGTGTGTTCCAGCTTTTTTACAGCATTTTTGTGTTCATCCAGGCGGGTACTTATTCTTCTATTGGTCTGTCCAATGTATGTGGCAGGGCATGATGCACAGGGACTTCATATATGCCTAGGTTTTCCAGGTCAATTTTATCTTTGGGGTTTCTTAGGATGGCTGCTATTTTTCTGTTTGAGTCTTTATCCTTGTCTGAAACAGCATTTAAATCTCCTACAATACATACATTTGTATATTCATTTTCTACTATCTTATGATGGAGTTTATTATAAAATTCTTTTTGATTTATATTCGGGACATATACTGTAACTAACAAGGTCTTTTTCTGATTTAATATTATTTCTATAAATAACATTCTTCCATCATCATCCTTATATACTTGTTTGTGTTGCAGCCAATCTTTTATATATACCACAATACCCCTTTTTCTTTGATTTGAAAGAGCCCAATACATTTTTCCCAAATTAGTATCCTTTAGGAGGTCTGCCTTTTTGTCTGTGATATGTACCTCTTGTATACAAGTTATATCTGCATTTTGCTTTTTAAGTTTTTCAAATGACTATTTTCTTTTTAATGTTGAATTTAAACCATTGATATTAACTGAGAATAAGGTAATTTCTCTGCTCATATTACTGTCTGTGTAGAGCGTTTTTTTGTTTCTTTCCTTGTTCTGGGTTCTCTTGTACTTGGTCTGTTGTCGTCATCTTCTCTAAGTTTCTGAGATTCTGACTGTGGTACGGGTTCTTTCTCTTCAGATAATTGTTCTTCCTGACTTCTTGTATTTAAATCTTCTCCACTTTCACGTTCTTCTTCAGGTCCCAGATATTCGTGAAATTGATGTGCTTTCTCTATTGTGTCGATTTTATATTTTTTATCCTGCCATGCTACCACCTTCTGGGGTGACCCATCTGAACAATATACCATTTTTAATTAACTGAGATGACAAAAACTGGTAGCCCCTTCTTTGCTCCCTAACTCTCCTGGGTATTTGCTTCAACGTTACCACTTCATGATCTTTATATATCAGTGGCTCATCTCTGGTCTTGTTGTATAGCATGTCTCGTATCATCTTTCTTGCGAATCGGATGTGGACTTCTCGGGGTAGTCTGTGTCTTCGGATGTAATGCGTGTCTACTCTGTAGACCCCATCAGCGTCATTCTCATTTTCGTGTTTGTCTTTCTGTAGGGCTGTTGCTATCAAATTCACCATTATTTCATGTAGATCTTCCTTTTTATCTTCAACAACATTCTGGAATCTCAAATAAAATGATGCTTTTTCTAATTCTAAATGCACCACAGAATCCCGAAGTTCACAATATAAAACTTTCCAATTTTGTTCCGATTCCTCTGATCTCTTTTCCACCACCTCAGTTCTTGCCTCTACTATGTTTAATTTTTGTTCATTTTTTGTCATTGTCTCCTGGATCTTTCCGATTTTACTATCTAAATTTTGTATCTCATTCTTCACTCCTCCTATTTCCGTTCTCATTTCTAATTTCATGTCTTCGTGATTCCTCGCAGTTCATGGGTTTTTACCATCATTTCCTGCATCATGGCAAGTTTGACTCTACTGCCTGCAAACTTTGGGCGGAACTTGTCTTTTCTGCCAATAACATTGTGTCAATCGATCTCTGTCCCAGAGGTAAAGATGTCGCTGTTGTAGGTTTCTTCCCTGATTTTACATTTGTAGTTATTGTTGCCATTTTAACTATTTGTGGAAGCTCTCTCCAATCTACCATCAACTATCCTAGTAGAATTATATTGTCTTCTCCTTTAAATACTGTACACGTATTTATACATATGTTGTTAAATAAAAATTTTCTATTATAGGTAATCCCAGACAGATCTTATTTCAATTTCTTAAGTGGTCAAATATTCTAAGGTTTAGAGATTTAAATATTAACCCAATATATATTTAATTAATCCATTATAAATACAAGTAAATACTAATATGTTTAACCAGAAGAACATCAAATCTATGTAATCACAAAAATATTGTAAATAGTTAAAGCACCCAGCTAATTAATATATTTGAATATCTGGATTTATCCTAAAGAATATATATTTAATCAAAGTAAGTAATTCTAATTTTTTTCCCTTAGATTTCTTGTATAATACTTTTAAACAGGGATTGGTTGGTATAATTTATCAGTAGAACAATAAAATGAGAGTAATAATAATACTATGATAATACTATACAATTATTCTTTGACCATCTAATTCATATGTTTATAGAATCACTTTTCAACAATTATACAATTAATCCAAAAAATTCAATCAGCATTAAGCAATATTCTATATACAAATTTCTCGTATATTTACTTCTATCAAATTAATTTTCTACCAACATCACTTAAATAGATTTGTATCTTACCAATATCTATTTAATCAGATCCAGCGATTTTTTTTGTTAATTGTCTTACATCAGGTCTTAATTCAAAATGTCCTCATTCCAAATTGCACTGTCACTTTCTCCATTTGTGTATTTTCTTGTTGCTCTTTTATTCTTTTATTCCCGCACAGTCACAGTTTCACTTATGAACCTTAGATAAGTCTTTCTTATTTTGTTGTCAGGATTGTCTATTAATATTTATCAAATTAAAGTTTCTTTTCCCCAGTCCTTTCTTCCGATCTTTCAATGGAGTAAAAGTTTGTTCCCAAGTTTTACACTCTTAATTGTCCTTTCGTTTTCCTATAACACTTAATCACTTTCACTTCTTTTTCTTTCTTCCCCCACTTCTCAAGTAAATGGATATTAAAGTTCTATAGTTCACTCCTCCACTCGCAAAGCAAATGTTATTACCTCACCCTTCGTCTCCTCAGGTTTCACGATCCATTAGTCAGCATAAATCTCTGCCATTGTTTCAGTCAGTGCTCCTGTCAAAAACTCCGCCGCTTCACCACACCGCTCAGTTCAGAGCTTTCTTTACAGTATACACCAATATTCTGAAGATCTTCTTTAAATACGCCTTTCCAGTGCTCAGCCTGCTGTTTCTCTTTTCACTCCTTTTAATCGGCTGGGCTGCTGCGTCTCTGGTTCTGATTGTCACAGTTGTCACGATCTCCCTCTTCTGCTGCTGGTTTTCAGGGGGTTCTTCTTCCAGTCTCCGGGATCGCGACACCTCCCCAAGAACTCCGTGTCTTCCCCTTTCTTTTGCCTACCCCTCCGGGGTCCGGCACGCTCCAAAAAGCCACCAACTAGCGAAAATTGGAATCTTTCAGAGCGGCGGTCTGCTCCTCAGCTCCGCACCGACACAGCGCCCAACCGGAAGTCTGGCTGGCTTTTTCTTAAGAACATGTGTGGCTGAGGTATTGGCTGTTTGTCTATCAGCCTCCTGTGTTGTAATGACCTGGGTAATGGGCTGTGGCAGCTCCGAGCACGCTTTGCTCGCACAAGCACAAAGCTGAAAGCACCAGCCTGAAGATGGCGAGTGGGACCTAGTCGAAATGTTGCCAAGATATTCTCAATTTTACACGGGAAAAGACCCAAACATGCCAAGACTTGTGTGTGTGTGTGTGTGTGTGTGTGTGTGTGTGTATATAAAATCATTGCCATTTTTTAATCTTAATTTTCTTTTGATAAAATCATTGACAGATGACTAGCAGAATATCATGAAAGAACTGAAAGTTTGGCAGAGAAATGTGAAATAACGAGTTAATAAAATTGCAATGTTGAAGAAGTGGTTGAAGTGCATCTCTGAGGAGTAGGAGTTTCACAGTGAGGATGATGTAATTGAGAATGCTGTAGTTTGGATAGTTGGCTATGGAACCATGCCATTGATGCCACCATTGTGCCAATTTCAAAGGTCATAAAGATTGGGCTGACATGTATAAGATAAATATTCTAGTAAATGAATGTTAAACCATTTAAGGCCTCAAAAAGTGAGAAGAAAACTTTGAACTAAGCTTCGAAAGGAATGGCTACTCATGCAGATAGTGGATTATATGTGCAATAAAATTCTGATCTTATGTGCTACTTAGTAAATAAGCAGAAAGATTAAGTATCTGCTGATGCCCATATATAGTAGTTTGGATACAAGGCCTTTCTGATACAAAGTCACTGTTATCTGACTATTCCAAAAAGGAAAATTTATTATGATATTAGAAAGAAAAAGAAATTATCATAGGCAATTAATATATCAGTAAGCACTTTATAATAGGGACGCGGTGGCTCAGTGGCTAAGATCTCTGAGCTTGTCTATCAGAAAGGTTCAGCAGTTCTAATGCCTTGCACTGCGTAACGGAGTGAGCTCCTGTTACTTGTCCCAGCTTCTGCCAAATGTTCGAAAGCATGTAAAAATGCAAGTAGAAATAAAGGGACCACTTTGGTGAGAAGGTAACAGCATTCTGTGTGGGCCTTCGACATTTAGTCATGCTGGCCACATGACCACGGAGACTTCTTTGGATAGTGCTGGTTCTTCAGCTTTGTAATGGAGATGAACACTGCCACCGAGAGCCGAAAACTACTAGCACGTATGTGTGAGGGAAACCTTTACTTTTACTTTTAAGCACTTTTTGCTTTTGTAGTCACTGGGCCTTTGGTGAAAAAATAGCTGCATCATAGAGTTTTACTAAGATAGCCACCAACCTCTTCAGGAAGAGGTGCGATTCTGTAAGAATTTACTATTTTCTCACTTCTCAGACTTCATAGTGTGAAAGTGGAAAAATGTTTATTGAAATACAGATTACAAAATATTTACTGAGATGCGGATAGCACATGGAGATAATTTGTTATATTTCCCTTATTAATTTTTGTGTTACTTAAATATAAATTCATAGAATTATTGATACAGGTTTAGTTTAAATCAGATGTTTGGAATTATAAGAAAAGTATATTGGAAGTATTAAATTATGCAAATTAATTATACGTTCTTTTACAGGCATAATTTTTTCACTGAATGACAAATCAAGTTCTTCTAATCTGAAGATAGATGCTTTATCTTGTTTGTATGTGATCCTCTGTAATCACGCTCCTCAAGTTTTTCATCCTCATGTTCAAGCATTGGTGCCTCCTGTTGTGGCATGTGTTGGAGATCCATTTTATAAAATAACATCTGAGGCACTTCTAGTTACCCAACAGCTGGTTAAAGTCATACGTCCTCTGGATCAGCCTTCTTCTTTTGATGCCAGTCCATATATCAAAGATTTGTTTACTTGTACAATCAAGAGACTGAAAGCTGCTGACATTGATCAAGAAGTGAAAGAGAGAGCAATTTCTTGTATGGGCCAAATCATTTGCAGTCTTGGAGACAATCTTGGTTCTGATCTACCTAATACTCTTCAGATATTTCTAGAGAGACTAAAAAACGAGATAACTCGACTAACTACTGTGAAGGCTTTGACTCTGATAGCTGGTTCACCTCTGAAGATTGATCTGAGGCCAGTTTTAGGAGAAGGTGTTCCTATTCTTGCTTCTTTCCTCAGAAAGAACCAACGTGCTTTGAAACTTGGAACTTTGTCTGCTTTAGATATATTAATTAAAAACTACAGTGATAGCTTGACAGCTGCTATGATTGATGCTGTCCTAGATGAACTTCCACCTCTTATTAGTGAGAGTGATATGCATGTGTCACAAATGGCCATCAGTTTTCTGACTACTCTGGCTAAAGTTTATCCTTCCTCGCTGTCAAAAATCAGTGGCTCTATATTGAATGAACTTATTGGGCTGGTACGGTCACCATTATTGCAAGGTGGAGCACTTAGTGCCATGCTAGAATTTTTCCAAGCTCTGGTTGTGACTGGAACAAGCAACTTAGGATATATGGATTTATTGCGCATGTTAACAGGTCCAGTGTACTCGCAAAGTACAGCACTTACTCACAAGCAGTCTTATTATTCAATTGCCAAATGTGTAGCTGCCCTTACACGAGCATGTCCTAAAGAAGGACCAGCAGTTGTAGGTCAATTTATCCAGGATGTCAAGAACTCGAGATCTACAGATTCCATTCGTCTCTTAGCTTTGCTTTCTCTAGGGGAAGTTGGACATCATATTGATTTAAGTGGACAAATAGAACTAAAATCTGTAATTTTAGAAGCATTTTCCTCTCCTAGTGAAGAAGTAAAGTCTGCAGCTTCATATGCATTGGGAAGTATTAGTGTCGGCAATCTTCCAGAATATCTCCCATTTGTCTTGCAAGAAATAACTAGTCAGCCTAAAAGACAATACCTTTTGCTTCATTCCTTAAAGGAAATAATTAGCTCTGCAACAGTGCAAGGTCTCAAATCATATGTGGAGAGCATCTGGTCTTTGCTACTCAAACATTGTGAGTGTGCAGAAGAGGGTACCAGAAATGTTGTTGCTGAATGCTTGGGGAAACTTACTTTAATAGATCCAGAAACTCTGCTTCCACGCCTCAAAGGATATTTGGTCTCAGGTTTGTAGATATTCAAATATACTTGTATTTCTTTTGGAAATAACATACAGAAGATTATTGAATTATTCAATACTAATAATGAATGCAGACTTGAATAAATGGATTTTGATATTGGTTTAAATGATAAAGGAAGAGGAGGAAGTCTTCAACTGTCCAGTTTTTAAATAGATCTCATTAATACATAAAAAGCTTTGTTGTGTCTGTTAAAATGTTTTGAGGTTTGTAAGGTTTAGTACAGACAAAATGCAATATCTGATAAATTGGATATTATTAAAAATGTTATCATTTGGAGAACAGGTTGGCAATCCAATGTCTAATATTTATGGAAGATAGATGAAATATGCAAGAGGTGATATTGTTGGAAAAGATGTGCTAGAAAAATGGGTGATAACAGTTGTTATAGTTCTATACAAGAGTTTACAGAATAATTAAAACTGTCCAATTTATGTTAGGATCAGTGGAGCAAGAAATTCTCTTAGTTTTCCTGTTTTTTTGAAGCTTAATTATTTCTCTAAAAGGATCACCCTATCAAGGAATAATACTGTTTAAAATATTATATGGTAGATTTAATTTATTTTGGCTGTAACCAGTAAACTATACTTGGATACATTTGTAAAGAATAAAAAATACTTGGCAGCAACAAGACACCTGATCATTTCTATTTCTTCCTGAACAGTCACCTTGGGCAGACATGTGTAGGAAAAATCTATACCCATGTTGATGGATATAAGAGATCTAATCAAATGTATTAATACAAGTTCTGCTGGCACAATGGAATTTCTTCTCTGTCCTTTCCCCTTCTCAAGAAAATAATTTCAGAGCATTTTGATGAATTTTATATATTGAACAGGGGAAGAATAATTGTCCCTATCTTGTTCTGTCATTAAAACTGCTTCCACTAATGGCAATACACAGTTGGCTTCTATTCAAATTTGGTTTATTCTCACTTCATAGCTGAAGTCATCATATGTAATTATTCCTTATTGAGATAAGTTCAGGTAAATAGTGATTGACAATATTGTCTACTAAAGATTTGGGGAAATTTGGAGTGAGGCATTGCCAATCTAATAGGTTTATTGGATTTATACCTTGCTCTTTAAATCGGTTCCCAGGATGCTTATTAGAAATTAAAGTAAAAAATATCAAATTGAAACAAAGATAAAACACCATGGTTTTAAAAACAGAAAAACAGAAATCAAACCAAGCACTGTGAAATAAAGAATAACTGTTTTTGAAAATGAGGAAAGTTTTAAACTATAATACTATACAGGGTGTCATAATAATACATATGCCAAGTATATGAAGTAATTTATATGGAAATACTATAGAATTTTGTAGATAAATCACCAATATTATTATTACTAACATGTTTGTAATTTCTATAACTCCACAGTACAGTACACAGAAAATAAAAATGTTCTATTATCTATGCCAATTATTTACTATTAGGATCATCATATGCTCGGAGTTCGGTAGTTACTGCCATGAAGTTCACTATCTCTGATCACCCACAGCCCATAGACCCACTTTTAAAGAATTGTATAGGTGAGTGAGATCACAGTAATTTTAACTGGAGTATTTAACATATATACGGTAATATAATTTCTAGAATAGTTTTAAGGATGGGGAAGACTTTGATTAAAGCCCTATTACATTAGCAGGTGTGCTTTGCTTAATTTGTCTTTTGGGAATACTGAACTTTTATGCAGGACAATGGTAGATACTAGGTGATGCAGATGCCTGTTTTCATGCCTTGAAGCAACAAATGCTTCCATCAGAAGCAGCTGTTAGCTCTTGAAATAACTTAACTCTATATATAATTTTCATTAATTGCTAGAGCTGTGCCATACTTCAGATTCAAAGGGCAAAGGTCTTTGGAATGCATGTGGTCTCAGAGTTGCCAACACATGTTTCCTAAGTTACTACATTCCAAAACACCTTTTTTCTCTTTGAGTCCAAAATTTATTTATTTATAAGATTTATATGGCCACCCACTCGGTCTCAGTGACTCTGGGCAGCTTACAAACAATAGAATATGATGCCAATCTATTTTATTTTATCTTTACTTAAATTTATTAGCTGTCCAACGACAAGTGGATCCTATGTGTTACTCCTATATGGATAGTAATAGCAAAGCAGAGTGAATAACTAGATATTAAAATATCCAAAAAGAAAAATGTCTGGCATAGTCACAAGAAGCCACTTTTACTTTTGTTTTCTAAGTATAACTACCTTAGTTCATGTATTCTTCTGAACTGTTAATACAGTTTTGGGGAAATCTCAATTTTTGGGAGAAAAAAAAGAGATTCTTACAAAAGTAATTGGCAAAATACAATGCTTACTGACATTTTCCCATTTGATTTTTTAAAATTATGTTCATCCTGCTTATTTGCACGATTAAGTTCTTAAATCATGAAGCCGAGCATGCAGATCTGTGATTTAAAAAGAATAAATGTGGCATTTGTTTAAAAGAAGGAGTATTTTAAGGCATGAGTAGCTGTGAGTTTATATATAAACTGGCTTCAAGCAAACAAAAACTACATATATAGATTTGCTTGAAATCAGTTTATATATTTATGACTGGATTGTACACAATTGTAAAGAAGATTTTGAGAATAAATTATAAATATAATTGAGAATGAAGATATTTGATTTAGGTTATCACTGTATTTCTTATCTGAACCAAGACTCACTATTTATCCCTAGATACAACAATGTAAATCACCTTCTTGACCATGAAGGGGATAAGAGGGGAAAGACATGTGCCTAAGGCTTGCTGCAGTTTTGCTCTAAATTTGGTTTAGCAGGGTACACATTTTGTGTTTCTATTTTTCATAAAACGTTGAACAAGACCAAACACTGATTGTTTCTAATTATTACAGGTGATTTTCTAAAAACATTGGAAGATCCAGATCTTAATGTGAGACGAGTAGCTCTGGTAACATTTAATTCAGCAGCACACAATAAACCATCACTAATAAGAGACCTTTTAGACACTGTGCTTCCACATCTTTATAATGAAACAAAAGTGAGAAAGGAACTAATAAGAGAGGTATGTAAATTCTACTGACTGAAGCAAGTAGTAGTGTCCAAAGAATAATTTTGTTTCTATTTAAAGTTTCAGATCCTTAAGTTTGGCCTCTTATTTGAAGACAGCTGTTTTGTTACAATAGCAATTGCAGACATATTATCCAGTAGTGTCACACTAAATGGCATATATGAAGTGCAACATATTTTAAATAAACATTGCAAAGTTTCAATTATTATTTCTTTATATCACATACACAAGCCCATCATGTAAAATCCCCACTGCTTGAGAAAAGTTGCTGAATCTTTGATAAATAAGGGGCTGATTGATTACTAAGAACTGTTAAATACTATAGTGATGCCACTTTAGGAATTAGTGAAATTCAAGGAATTTTATTCAGTGGTGTCATTTGATTTTTGCAAATTTCATTTGAATAGTTCAATACTGTGGACCCTGCCATAGCACAGGAATAACGCTAGGAAGAAGTTCAGTAGTAGACATAATTTTCCATTCATTGGTCTATTTTTTTACTTGGATAATTCCTAGATTCTCTGTTCTTATTTATTGTTCATTCTTATGTGTATGTGCATGTGTGTATATAGAATTGCAGCTGTGTTTATGTTGCTTGTTATTCTTTAGAGCATGGTGTTCAGCCTTTTGGCTTGCCTGAGCTGCATTGAATGAAGAGAAATTGTCTTGGGCTGCATATAAAATAATAGTTAATGTCTATAAATATCACTCAAAATTACATAATGGTAAAAGTTTACAATTTTGTGGGACTGCATTACTACCTGCCCAGGGCCATATGCAAGCTGAAAGTTGGACACACCTGCCTTAGAATATCATTAAATGTTTTAAATCATTTAAAACATGTCTGCACAATTTGAGAGCCAGCTAAGAACTTAATCTAATTCTTGATGAGTGGCTATTGTAAACATCCATTTAGTTTTAAACTAGAAACTGAGATACAGTGCCATGAAAATGGAATTAGTAATGGAATTTTGTAATGAAGTTAACTTCTAAAGCCTTACTTTTTTCTGGAATTTTCTAATGACTTTTCCTTGTGATCATTTTTCAGTACATTCATTCAAAGATTATTAAGAACTGATAATTAAATTTAATGAATGCTCTTATTTTCTGATTTGGTTACAGGTTGAAATGGGGCCATTTAAACATACAGTTGATGATGGTCTTGATATTAGAAAGGCAGCTTTTGAGTGTATGTATACTCTGCTAGATAGTTGTCTGGATAGACTAGACATCTTTGAATTCCTAAACCACGTTGAGGATGGTTTGAAAGATCACTATGATATTAAGGTTAGTTTGTTATATATCTATCTGTCTATGTAATATAGTAACATAATTTTTGGTGCAAATGCAACATGTATTGGGAATAAAAAGATTGGGCAGTTAAATAGCTATTTTAACACCAAATGCCAGTTTCTATTATTTGTAATTACATCTGGGGAGCTCCTCTGTGTCAGTTAACAGTTGAAGATGGGTTAAAACAACTGCCCTGTCTTGAGCAAGACTGCTTCAGTCTACATCTTCCTTAATTAGAGAAAATGTGCAGAGACACAGACCCATATTAATGGAAGATGGCTTGAGCTATTTTCAGACCTCCTGACAAGAGACCTGTCTTTCCACCTTCGCATAGGACAAAGTGCAAGCAAAGCAGCACCAATCCTATTGGTACTTCTTTGTGTAGAAATGCCATCAGCACTGGCATGTACCAGTTAGCAGTGGAGGCATGAAGGCATTGGGTCTTGCTCAAAAAGTGGCAGTTGGCAGTAGATAATAACTGCCTTGAAGAAAAAATACATCTAGGTGGAACCAGTGTTAAGTGTCTAGATAGGATGGCCAATGAAGTATAAAATTCATTATTTTATTTTCTGATAGTTGTTGACAAATTGTGTTAAAATAGAAATAAGACTCACAAATACATGTCCACAGAAAAATCCTCGACTTACAACAGTTCAGTTACTGACTGTTCAAAGTTACAAGGCACTGAAAAAAGTGACTTATGACCATTTTTCACACTTATGACCATTGCAGTATTCCCATGGTCATGTGATCAAAATTCAGATGCTTGACCACTGACTCACGTTTATAATAGTTGCAGTGTTCCAGGGCCATGTGATCACCTTTTACAACCTTCTGACTAGCAAAGTCAATGGGGGAACCAAATTCACTTAACCATGTTACTAATTTAACAACTTCAGTGATTCACTTAACAAAGATGGCAAGAAAAGTCGTAAAATTGGGCAAAACTCACTTAACAAATTTCCCACTTAACAGTGTAAATTTTGGGCTCAATTGTAGTCGTAAGTTGAAGACTACCTGTACACAATAGTACACACATATTATATTACATATGTTATGCTATGTATTACTTACATTTTATACATTGTATTACATATGTTAACAGCATACTCAATGGGTACAGAGCACTAACTTGGAGGAGTTGACAAAATAGAAAGGAATGGTGGATCTTCTGAAGAGTAGTACATAGAGTGCAACATTTCATTGCAGTGTCCAGTTTATTTAAGTTATGTTTCTCCTAACCAGATGTTAACATTTTTAATGCTGGTGAGACTATCTACTTTGTGTCCAAGTGCGGTACTGCAGAGGCTGGATAGACTGGTTGAACCTTTGCGTGCTACATGTACAACCAAGGTACTGTATGAATTTATTTACCTTAATATACAATTTGTGTAGCATTAATTCAGAATCACCAACCCCTCATATTAAGCTTAACACACCTCGCTTTTTCTAAAACTGTGACTTATGAGAGTAATTTGTATGATTTCTCCAAGAAGAAAGATACATTTTAAAAGCATCATTCCTATCAGGCTGTTTCCCACTTATCACCAGTTTCTATTTTTACATGAGAATAAAATAGCCTTATTTCTGGTTTTCTGTTCATTGTCTAGACATTGTACCCCTCCAACTGGTTCTGTTAATCAAAATTGTTTTTAATCTTAATGTGCATAGAATCAGGACACTACCATGAGTTTTTTCTAATTGTAAGATAACATTTTGTAACAGCTTCAGTAGTGAATAAAAGGTAGAGAAACAAAATCTTCAGTCATTGATAATAATTCTTCATATAATGAAAGTTGCAAGACATTCTGAGGAACTTTCATTCTGATAGTACTGTATAACAACTTATATACTGATTGCATGTCTTTCTAATTTAATTTTATTGTTGAATTATTACCTAAACATCATTTTGTTTAAATAAAACAGGTAAAAGCAAACTCTGTGAAGCAAGAGTTTGAAAAGCAAGATGAACTGAAGCGATCAGCTATGAGGGCAGTAGCAGCATTATTAACTATTCCAGAAGCAGAAAAGAGTCCACTAATGAGTGAATTTCAGTCACAGATAAGCTCTAATCCTGAGCTTGCAGCTATCTTCGAAAGCATCCAGAAAGATTCATCATCCACTAATTTGGAATCAATGGACACTAGTTAGATATTCAAACAGGGACCATTAATTTTAACCGTACAATGCACTGAATTTACAAGTTTTAAAAGAAAAACCAGAAAAATATCGAATCTTCACAATGTTCCATTTTACTTTTATGGAGACAGTTTGGCTTTTTTCCATTGTTGTTTTTTTAGCATTTATTCCAAAATATGTATTTCCATAACTCCAAAGTTGTAAGCCACACATGTTTTAGTGGATTTGGATACCCATTAAATAGAAATAAAAGTTAAAACGCATGATGTATGGAAATAGATTCCAACATCCATTTGCCCTGTAATGTTTAGGATTAAAAGTTTAAAAACTTGTGGCCATGATTTTTCTTTTCATTTTTTTCTTGAAACCAAACCAAATAACTTTTGTGTTTTATCTAACTTTGCCTAGTAGATAGGCTTTAAAAAACTGTGAAGAGTTACCATCGTACATCTTAGGTACAATTTTAAAATGGAAACGCAAGTAAATGTCCTTTTTAAATATGTGGGAATAAACAATTTTTGTCCACACTAATTTTGTATGAGGAAATTTACAAATGTGTGTAAAGCAGTATGTGCAATTTATTCCTAACTAAATTCAGATTAATATATTGATGCAGGCAGTGATCTCCTTCATAGCTAATGCAGTTGGTTTGTTTCATTGCAATTATTTACATATATATCCTGTCAAGACAATTTTTCATGAGCATAAAAAATCATAAGCAGCTATATACAAAACAATTAACAACGAAGAGTACTCTAAGCAAAGAAAGATACTGGTAGGGTTGTTCCCGCAGGACAGCTTATACAAATGGAATGAGAAACTGCTGACTTGAGCAAAGGATATTATTTTAAACTTGTTTTTAGTTTTCATATATTTGGATGTTTAATATATTTATTTGAAAAGTCAAAATCAAGGTATTTAAAAATGGTTTTCAAAAGACAACATTGAACATTCTTAACCAAGCTTGCACAGCATGTGGTTCATCAAGTCTCGTTGTATGAACCACCAACATTTTTAAAAAGTTATTACATTTACTGGCAATGAGTGCCTGCAGGCCTCATTGCTGCCATCAGCTCCTGCATTGCTGCTGCTTCATTAGCTTGCTGATTGGGGTCCTAGGTATTCTTTTGCAGCCTGTGATGATTTTTAATTTATTATGGCCTGCTCTTAATAGTTGGGGCACAATAGTTATCAGTGGAATGAAAAAGTTGGTGCTCATTCCATCCTTTATTTCTGGTAACAAATCTTGTGATATTCTAGCAATAGTGAGAACTGCTACTTGGGGCCAAAGTTAGATTTCTTCTGTAACTTAAAGGTTTGCCAAATATGTGATTGTCAAAGAAGATGCCAAGTTTTTCACTTATATCTACATTTGTATCAGAGCAGCTAAAAATGGAAGGATAGAATCAGTTAAAAAGAGGGTAAGATAAGATAAGTGACCTGACTGTACAAGTACAATAGCAGGGGAAAGATTCAGGCTATGAGAATTAAGGTTTCACCTTCTTTTCCTGTACCTTCTTTTCCTGTACCTTGCATTACATAAAGCTGTTTTAGAAGATGACTGGGAGGAGTGGGGGGCAGAGAAACTATCTCCCCCCCCCTTTTTTTTTTTCATTGCTCTGTAGCTATGCTGACATCCTTCTATATTCCCAGTGCTAGGAAAATCTGTGAGGGGAATATTTCTTTTATCTTTTGTCTCTGAATTACCTATCCTCCAAGAAGTATGAACAAGCCTAGGGTTCTGAACTAATTAGCAGACAGAATAACAGCTCTTATGCATATATATAAAAAATTGCTCTTATTTTTATCTTCACTTAGGACAACAGACAATGCTAGATTTTAACTCAAAGGTTTTCATCATTCCTCTGAATGAATTGTCCAGAATTAAACAATGAAAGCATGCTGATTATGGCTTCTGGGATTCACTCCAACTTTTTTTTACCAGTAATGGTTATAAGAGGCTCTATTTCTTTTTCTGTGTAATGCAGTAACATGTTGCATTTGCGTGTTTCTGTTCTCCCCTTCTGTTGGGGCATTATTTGTGTGTAAGCATACACAGTGAAGCAGACTTCCATTCTGGCTATATTAGATCTGTGATGGCGAGCCTATAGCATGTGTGCAACAGGTGGCACGCTGAGCCATTTGTGCTGGCATGCAAGCTGCAGGCAAACTTACCTCACAGCGCATGTATGCGTCTCACAGCTGATTTTTGGCAGGTTTGAGGCCTTTTTCGGCCTCCTAGAGGCTTGAAAAAAAGCCTCTGCACGCTTTGCAGGCTGAATAGTAGGTCTGTTTTGTCACTTCCTGTAATACTGGAAGTGACAAAACGGGCCTATTATTTGGTTTGCAAAACCTCAGAGGCTTTTTTCAATCCTCCCGGAGGGCAAAAAAGGCCTCAAACTGGCTGAATATCAGCTGTGATGCACAGTGCAGGTAAGGGGGCGGGGGGGGGGGGATTGCGCACACGTGCACAGGGGGCGTGGGAGGACGTGCACATCACCTTCTGGGTGCTGGCACGCAAGCATGTACATAATTTTTGGCACAGGAGCCCAAAAAGGTTAGCCACCACTGTATTAGATAGAAGGAACCAGGGTGAACCAGAATAGAACAATTGACAATATTAAAGTACCTCTCCATTAGGTATCTCCTGGAGTGTTCTTACCCATTTTCAATTCAGTTCTCATTTTTGCTAATTTTTCTCCAGCAGCAAACTTGTTCAGTTTTTGGAGATCCTGCTGACAGTCTTGACCTTCTTTATGTAATTTGCCCCCCAATATTGTATTAAATTTGAAAACAAAAAACAATATTGCTATAACAATGCATAGTCTACCAATAGACCAAATATATGTTTTAGACAGACTAAAAAGAAATCTTTCATAGTTCACTTTGGACTTGTAACTCTTAAAACTTTATATATATTTATATGCTGACATACTCCTACTAGTTGGGTAATTCTGAATGAACTAAGAATGCTGATTTGCTGCTTGCCCAGATTAAAATGGAATTCAGTTCAAAATGGAATTCCAGAGATAAATGCAGTATACCAACATGCACTTCAAAGAATTTTGGAAGCCTTATAAAATTATTAACATCTGTTTTTGTCTTTAAAAAAATGACCTGATCTAAAGTCACACGCAGATTTTACTTATTTCAGTATGCTCTGTATAATAGTTTGATTTTAGAAATGCTGCTTTAGAATGCAGTAGTAAACTACACATCAAATGTTCTGTAGCTTTATTAGCTTTAATTGAGAGTTTTGTTTACATTTCCATTATAATTATTGAGAAATGTTTAAGAGCTTTTTTTAGCTTTTTGCTAAAATTGGCTACATTTTGTATTGTGTGAACAAAAAGGTGGGCTGCGTTCATTTACAGTTTTGCAAAACAGTTCCTCTGAACCTCCAATGCTATATAGTTTAGAGTAAAAATACATAGTAGCATGATGTTAACTAGAGATTCCAGCGTAAAATGTTTTTATTGACATAATATGCACATAGTCTCAGAATGAACTTGTATCCTTCAATTTATCAACTTTCATATTCATAGTACTTAGTCTTTCATCTGTCTTTTATTGCATATCATTTGGATTTCCAGCAGCACAACATCTGCATAGAAAGATGCATGGATGTTCACATTGCTGGCTATCTTACTTCACCATATACTTTGTTACATATTTATTCATAAATACATTCAACAATGAAAACATATGTCCTTTATTTCCTACACAAATGAACCATTTGCCAGGCATTCCATGCTTCACTTGTATAATTCGTGCATTTGACAACCAATTGTAAACTCATTAAGCA